>NC_086322.1:57527578-57855078 GCF_036172605.1 Pelobates fuscus | reverse complement strand
TACTATATATTGGGGCTGATGTGTGTTGAAGTCTTTGCTGCCTAAGCGCAGGACTTCTCTCTTTTTGTATTTGCATTTACTTTGTATCACACAGCCTGGTTACAATGCTGCTACCCATCCCATGTGTTCCCTATTAAGGGTTAATAAGTATAGGGGTGTATATAAAAAATACCCCTTTCTGTCTCATTAGAGATATCTTTGCCAGAAGCTCAAGGAAGCAGGCTGAAGGGTCAGTGTTAGGACCCGCTTAGGGGGGTCTGCCTTGACGTTGGCAGGCGGGTATTCCTTCCAATGGCCATTGGAGCAACTAAATGACCTCCATTTGTCTAAATATACATAGGGATTAAGGAGAAAGCGCAGGTAACGTTTTTCTTTTCTTTGTTTTTTACCAGATAAAGATAGATTATAAGACACAAAAAAGGGAACATAATAAAATCATTAATAAGATATAAGAAATACATGTAAAAATACTTTTGGAATATAGAAGATAATAATAGTAAAAAATATGTAAAAAAACTATTATAATCATATAAAAAAGTTCAGATAAGAATGGGTAAAAATCCAGAAGGGTAGAGAGGAGATGTTGCTATAAATAGAAAACTATAAGAATCTCAATCTTAATTATGGTAGAAAGCTGGGAAAAGGGGAGGACTTCAAAAGGGATAGGGGATATTCATGACAAAAAATGACATAATTCGAAGTCTAAATTTAATCCATGGGGGACCATAGTATTAAAATTGTAAATAAAAGTAATTTCTTCTATACCAATTTTTTTAAAAAAATCTCCACCCCTCCAATTATTTTTAACCAATTTAAGTGTGCAAAACATAAGACCTTGTGGATTTTGATGGTGGTGGTGCTTAAAGTGCTGAGAAACGCTATGTGTTTCAACTCCTTTTTTGATATTTCTCACATGTTCAGAAATTCTGACGTGAAGACATCTAATTGTCCTCCCTATGTACATTTTGTTACACGGACAAATTAATAAATAAATAATATTCTTACAGAAACAGGTCAAAGGGTCTTTTATTATAAACTCTTTGTTAGTAATTTCATTTGTGTTCTTTATATGTCTTTTTTGTATTTGATGTTTCCCTACATGCAAGGCACGTTCCGCACCCATAAAAGCCTTTACTTTTCGTCAGGAAATTGTCATTTCTATTCTGTTGGTGTTTTAGATTACTGTTTACTAAAAAAATCTTAATGTTCTTGCATCCCCTATGTACAATTTTAGGTCTCTCTGGTAATATCTCTTTAATAATTGGGTCATCTTGCAATAAATGCCAATACTTGTTAATGGCATACCGTACCTTCTTATTGTTAGCGGAAAAATTGCAAATAAAAGGAATATTTAATGTTTTATCTTCGCCTCCTTGTTTTTTTCTTTTTATAAGTTAATAAATCTTTTCGTTCTAATCCTTTTACTTCATCTATACTCTTTTGGAGATTTTCCTCTTTATACCCTTTTTCTAAAAATTGTTTCTTAATTATCTGAGTTTGTCCTAAAAAGTCATAGTCTTTTGTGCAATTTCTTTTCAACCTCATAAACTGGCTCTTAGGTGCATTTGTGAGCCACGGAGCATGATGACAACTGGTTAGATCAATGTATCCATTACAGTCTACTTCTTTGAAATAGTTTTTTGTAAAGATATTTCCTTCTTCTATAAAAACAGTGAGATCCAGAAAATTGATTTCTTTTTTGCTTTGGGTAGAGGTAAGGCTGATCCCCCAGTCGTTGCAATTTAAAAAACGTAAAAAATTAACTAGACTCAAATCGTCTCCCTTCCAAATAAAAAATATATCGTCAATGTAACGGCGATAGGTGACCAAGTTCACAAAAAATTCACTATGTAGAATAAATACCTCTTCCCAATACGCCATAAAGAGATTTGCGTAACTGGGTGCGAACTTGGTCCCCATCGTCGTTCCATTGATTTGCAAATAATAACTATCTTTAAACCAAAAAAGTTATTAGTCAAAATTAAAAATATACCTTCTTTTATAAAATTGATTTGTTCTTGTTTAAAATTGGATTTTTCTAAAATATTGCACTGCCTCTATTCCCTTTGTGTGTGGAATTATACTATAGAGGGAACTTACATCGCAAGTGACCAATGTGTAATTATCTTCCCATTTGATGTTGCCTAAAATCTGCAGGATATGTATTGTGTCTTTTAGATACGTGGGGTTCTTGATCACCACCGGTTGGAGTAGGTCATCTATGTATTCCGATACCCTCGATGATATGCTCTCTACCCCAGAAATTATGGGTCTGCCTGGAGGGTTAGTCAAATGTTTGTACATCTTTGGCAAACAATAAAACACTGGGATCTGGGGATGTGGAATGTTCAAATATTTGGCTTCTGCATCTGTTAGGATATTTTATCTAACCCTTCATTTATGAAACCTTCAAACTTAGTTCTAATTTCCTGACTAGGGTTAGATGCTAGTTTTTTATATGTTTTTACATCTGACAAAAGTCTTTCAGCTTCCCCCACGTTTTTCTCTTTAGATAAAACTACCACTCCTCCCCCCTTGTCTGCAGGTTTTATGATTAAGTTTTCATTCTCTTGTAACTTCTTTAGAGTTTTGGCCTCTGCATGTGTGAGATTTTTCTGATATTTGTTTGTATTTTTAATTTTTTTGACCTCTTTCATAACCATAGTTTCAAAAGTTTTGATCTCACTTGAGATCATATGTTTAGGAAAGAATTTTGATTTGTCTTTGAGGTTACTATGAATATACGGGGAGATAGTGTTGGTTTCTACTGAGTCTTTGTTATGGAAGAATTTTTTCAGACATAATTGCCTAGTGAAGCGGTTGAGGTCTATAAAAAATTCAAACGGTTTAAAATCAGCGGTCGGAGCAAACTTCAACCCTTTTTTTTTTAAAATCTTAAGCTCGTCCAGACCCAATTCTTTGTCTGACAGATTGAATATACCCTTACTATCTATATCTGTCCTCGTTTCTCTCTGTTAAGGTTCCTTTCGTCTTCTAATTCTCCCTCTTCCCACAATCTTCTCCTTTTGCCCGGTGAATCCCACTCTCGTGATTCCTGGAGTTGTTTGCATCTGGGTTGGGCTGGGCTCTTGCGAAAAGGAGAAGATTGAGGGGAGGTATTACTATGTTCTAATACTTGAAAGCGGTTATAGGTTGTAATATTGTGGTCCCTATCCATGGACGGCTTACGTCTCTCCATGCGGAATCCTTGTTTATTTCGTGGGAGATTTCTACTCTGAAAATTTCTCGATGGGCTCACAACCGCTCTACTATAACTCCTAACATTCTCCTCCTTTCTTCCCTCTTGTCTGGATGTATTAGGTTTGCGTGTAATAGTCCGAACATTGTGGCCTTCGACTCTGCTTTCTTGTTTGTCATTTTCTCTACCATCATGAAATCTTTGGTTGGGTATATAGTTTCTCCTCCCTCCTATTTCCCTATTTGTGTGATAATCTTGGTTATTATATTTTTGATGGTGGTGTCTCTGTGGACCTCTGTATCCTATGTCTCTTTGTTGGTAGGTTCTTGATCGGTAATGTCTCTGTTGGCTTGGGGATCGTAATCTCATATGTTTTCTCTGGCGACTATGTGACCTCCCTCTATTAAATTGATTGGATTGACTCCAATTGTCTAATTTTTTATCATTTCTTACATTCCCTGTTTTGTAATCCTCCAGATCTCTTAAATATTTGCGTTTCTTAGTTTCTATTACCTCTCTCTCTGTTTTATCTATTTTTCTTTTCATTTCTGATATTATCTCATTAAATATTTCTGGGCTGGTAGTCTCACTCAAACCTTTTCTAAAAATTTTTATATCCTCATCCAATTTGATGAGGTTTTCTTCTCGTCTTGCTACGATGTACCATATTAGGCTGAATGAAAAACCATCTAATAGTTTGTTCCATCCCTCCATAAAGAATTGATCTTCACGATCAAAGGAAGGATCTTTAGAAAAACGTAAACCCCTAGGTGTTATTTTTTCCTTTACATACTTTTTTAGGGTAGCGATTTCCCACTTAGATTTCATTTCTCGCGTAAGTGTTTTTTCAAGTTTATATCTATACACATCTTTGTTGACATACGTCTCCTCTATTACATTATCGGTATTATCAGAGAAAACTGTGTCTATGTTTTCTATCATATAGTCTATTTTATCTAGAAAGGACATATTAAACTGTACTGTGTGAACCAAGGGATATCACAGATACTATGTATATGAAAAAGAAGGTGCACACAATAACAGTAAGGTGAAAGTAAGCTCTTACACTTAGGTGAAGGAATCCCTTAACCTTCACAACACAGGATATGCACAACAAACAAAAATATAAGTGGAGCTTTAGTTTACCTCAACAGAGAGAAACGAGGACAGATATAGATAGTAAGGGTATATTCAATCTTTCAGACAAAGAATTGGGTCTGGACGAGCTTAAGATTTTAAAAAAAGGGTTGAAGTTTGCTCCGACCGCTGATTTTAAACCGTTTTAATTTTTTATAGACCTCAACCGCTTCACTAGGCAATTATGTCTGAAAAAATTCTTCCATAACAAAGACTCCAACACTATCTCCCCGTATATTCATAGTAACCTCAAAGACAAATCAAAATTCTTTCCTAAACATATGATCTCAAGTGAGATCAAAACTTTTGAAACTATGGTTATGAAAGAGGTCAAAAAAATTAAAAATACAAACAAATATCAGAAAAATCTCACACATGCAGAGGCCAAAACTCTAAAGAAGTTACAAGAGAATGAAAACTTAATCATAAAACCTGCAGACAAGGGGGGAGGAGTGGTAGTTTTATCTAAAGAGAAAAACGTGGGGGAAGCTGAAAGACTTTTGTCAGATGTAAAAACATATAAAAAACTAGCATCTAACCCTAGTCAGGAAATTAGAACTAAGTTTGAAGGTTTCATAAATGAAGGGTTAGATAAAATATCCTAACAGATGCAGAAGCCAAATATTTGAACATTCCACATCCCCAGATCCCAGTGTTTTATTGTTTGCCAAAGATGTACAAACATTTGACTAACCCTCCAGGCAGACCCATAATTTCTGGGGTAGAGAGCATATCATCGAGGGTATCGGAATACATAGATGTCCTACTCCAACCGGTGGTGATCAAGAACCCCACGTATCTAAAAGACACAATACATATCCTGCAGATTTTAGGCAACGTCAAATGGGAAGATAATTACACATTGGTCACTTGCGATGTAAGTTCCCTCTATAGTATAATTCCACACACAAAGGGAATAGAGGCAGTGCAATATTTTTTAGAAAAATCCAATTTTAAACAAGAACAAATCAATTTTATAAAAGAAGGTATATTTTTAATTTTGACTAATACCTTTTTTTGGTTTAAAGATAGTTATTATTTGCAAATCAATGGAACGTCGATGGGGACCAAGTTGGTCACCTATCGCCGTTACATTGACGATATATTTTTTATTTGGAAGGGAGACGATTTGAGTCTAGTTAATTTTTTACGTTTTTTAAATTGCAACGACTGGGGGATCAGCCTTACCTCTACCCAAAGCAAAAATGAAATCAATTTTCTGGATCTCACTGTTTTTATAGAAGAAGGAAATATCTTTACAAAAAACTATTTCAAAGAAGTAGACTGTAATGGATACATTGATCTAACCAGTTGTCATCATGCTCCGTGGCTCACAAATGCACCTAAGAGCCAGTTTATGAGGTTGAAAATAAATTGCACAAAAGACTATGACTTTTTAGGACAAACTCAGATAATTAAGAAACAATTTTTAGAAAAAGGGAATAAAGAGGAAAATCTCCAAAAGAGTATAGATGAAGTAAAAGGATTAGAACGAAAAGATTTATTAACTTATAAAAAGAAAAAAACAAGGAGAGAAGATAAAACATTAAATATTCCTTTTATTTGCATTTTTTTCCGCTAACAATAAGAAGGTACGGTATGCCATTAACAAGTATTGGCATTTATTGCAAGATGACCCAATTTTTAAAGAGATATTACCAGAGAGACCTAAAATTGTACATAGGGGATGCAAGAACATTAAGAATTTTTTAGTAAACAGTAATCTAAAACACCAACAGAATAGAAATGACAATTTCCTGACGAAAAGTAAAGGCTTTTATGGGTGTGGAACGTGCCTTGCATGTAGGGAAACATCAAATACAAAAAAGACATATAAAGAACACAAATGAAATTACTAACAAAGAGTTTATAATAAAAGACCTATTGACCTGTTTCTCTAAGAATATTATTTATTTATTAATTTGTCCGTGTAACAGAATGTACATAGGGAGGACAATCAGATGTCTTCACGTCAGAATTTCTGAACATGTGAGAAATATCAAAAAAGGAGTTGAAACACATAGCGTTTCTCAGCACTTTAAGCACCACCACCATCAAAATCCACAAGGTATTATGTTTTGCGCACTTAAATTGGTTAAAAATAATTGGAGGGGTGGAGATTTTTAAAAAAAAATTGGTATAGAAGAAATGACTTTTATTTACAAGTTTAATACTATGGTCCCCCATGGATTAAATTTAGACTTCGAATTATGTCATTTTTTTGTCATGAATATCCCCTATCCCTTTTGAAGTCCTCCCCTTTTCCCAGCTTTCTACCATAATTAAGATTGAGATTCTTATAGTTTTCTATTTATAGCAACATCTCCTCTCTTCCCTTCTGGATTTTTACCCATTCTTATCTAAACTTTTTTATATGATTATAATAGTTTTTTACATATTTTTTACTATTATTATCTTCTATATTCCAAAGTATTTTTACATGTATTTCTTATATCTTATTAATGATTTTATTATGTTCGCTTTTTTGTGTCTTCTAATCTATCTTTATCTGGGTCCGTTGAGACCTGATGGACAATACATTTAAGGACTTTATGTTGAACATTATCTAATCCGGTTGTGGAACGCATGCAATGCGCTCCACGAAGAAAAAGGAAGTGGAACAGCCGACTTCTACAATTGATTGCTGTGGAACGCATGCGCTGCGTTCCACGAAGAATAAGAGAGGCAAATAGTCGTCACGTGATTTACGCACGCACGTATGACCGCGCGTGCGTTCCAACAGACCTCACGTGCGTTCCACACAACGAACTTCTGGTCCGGCAGATGCCGGTAATTTTAAAATTAAGAAACTTATAAAAGAACACGAGGAGACAAGGAACATTACATCAACTGAGGAAGCCAGTTACTGGTGAAAATCGTTTTGGACTGATTCTACATATATATTACTTATATTCATTTTTAAATCATTATTTTATATTGATTATTTTTTTTTATTTAATAAATTTCTGTTTAAACCTTCCTTGGAGCTTCCCTTCTCTATTCCTACCAATTTGGTTCAAAGTGGAGGAGACCAGGAGGAGATAAAAAGAGGGTGTTGGATCTCCCTTAGAAGATCCTGAGGCGCTTACCATCAGAGCCAAGTGTGTTATTGGCTCTACGTTTGTGAGTTACCCATCTATTATTTACTTCTACTTATTTCTGTAAAAACCATCTGCACTAAGATTTGCTTGTTTATTGTTTGCAGATTATTGCACCTTCTTTTTCATATACATTGAGTTATACATATTTTTCAATAGTAGGGATAGAGAAGAGAGCGAGAGAAGAGAGAAAAACAAAAAAACAAAAAAAAACCACCAGTTCATAATGGTTTATGTCGCTTCTCACTGTTGCGTACCCTTTCTTATTGTTGCATAGTTATGGGCCTTATGGGGCGTCTGTTATACCCTAGGGGTATCGATGTTGCTGTCTAGGTTCGGGTGTGTAACTATTCCGTTGACGGATGCTCCTAGCGCTTCCTGAGGACTCCCAGCACTGCAGACGACACCACAACCACCGCAGACTCCACAACCGCCGTAGCTTAACTGGAGCCGTGCCGTCTTCCTTCCACCCTGAATGAACCTCCAGCATTCAGGACCATGTGGGAAAGACCTCTCCTCCAAGGAGAACGTAACAGGAACAAGAACAAGTGATTAAAGCTCAGGGGAGTATGCAGAGCATAGCAATCCCCAGTGTGATATAGCAGTTCCCTCCAATAACGAGACAAGGCTACGTATTGAGGGTCAAGAAGAACTCTCGTTTAATGACAGGGACTCTGCTTTTATGCAGTGCTCCCCTGCAAGGGAGACGCCCACAGGAAATTAAGCATTAACCAATCACATATCGGTTACATCCCACAGATTCCCTCCCCTTAGCCTGAGAGGTAACCCAATTATAAAATACAGTTTAAACATACATTTTGATACATTTTTGTAACTTTAAAACTATACATCCAATATTAATATTACATTTTTGTAACTTTAAAACTATACATCCAATATTAATATTAAAAATACATATTAATAATCAGCATACTTTACTTACAAACATATCCAAAATTCAGCTAAAACTATCCAGGGGTTAAAGAGTTAGATGGAAGTCCTTTATGACCGACCGCAAGCACATTTCCCTGCCCAAAACAGTTCCACAGATTCAGGCTGTGCGGTCGGTCTATTTCTGCCCTGAAAAGTTACAAAGTCCCATCCGAAGGCGCCGTTCGAATCGTCAAACTCACTTCGACTTTTGTCGAAGTGTTGAAGAGTAGGGGAAGGTACAGCTCACCACGTTCGACTGGATTAAAATGGCCACCGCCACATGTTCGACTGTAATGGTGGCCACTTCGACGACTTCGGCACTTCGGCACTTCGACTGCATTCGAAGTGCCAGTTCAAAAGTTGGAACACTGCTCCCAAGTATTTAAAGGGCCAGGAACATCATACAAACATCCATTGGGCCCAAATACAAGTCTCAAAGGGCAATACCTTCCTGGGCCATAGTCGCAGGGCAGGAGGCTAGCAAAAGGTCCTCTGCAATGCCCAGTGGCAAATGGCAGTTTGTCACAGGGTGTTTCGCGGCACGGCGCCCCAGCCCGGTGGGTCTGGTGAGGTTAGGGAATGTTTAGGCTTAAGAGGGTTGTCTTGGGGAGTTGGTTCTTTATAGCTGATTTAGAATGTCTTTGTCTTAGGGGTGTTTGCGTCTGTGCCAGTTGTATTTGTATTTACCAGGGTAGGGAGGTGTCTCCTTCTAGCCATGGGTCCCAGACCTTGTGGAAGCGTTTGGGCGTATCATGGAGTTGGGATGTGAGCTTATCCATTTGTACGTGATCGAGTGCGTCGTTTTTACTTCAAGAGAACAATCTACCTGACACATGTATTTGATTTTTGTAATATAACCAAGTGGCTATTTACAGATATTTATTATGATACATATTTACCGGTCTGACATTTAATATTCAAAGAAAAAAACGAAATACCTGTTGTCAGTGGTCAATCTAAGGTACGTAACAACTTGGCATCATTATCTGCACTCACTATCAGATCTAAGAGTGACTATAACCACAGGCAGTGTGACCAGATCCACCGTGTTTACAGGGACACATGTAATTTTTTCATATTTATGAATACGCATGAAAAGGGTTGCCCTGCAGTATGTATAATGTATTCTGCAGGATTCTTTATTGCCTAACTGCTTGATTACAGGATTCTTCAATGCTAAATTCCTCAATCTTGTACACCGTCTTCTGAATTCTACATACTAGATGGCTACCCTTTTCATGTGCTGCCCATCAATATGTATATATGATATGTGTCCCAGAAAACATGGTGGGTCTGGTCACCCTAACCACAAGTGATCCGTAAAAATGGTCACCCTGCTTGTTGTATAGCTTCCATGCACGGGTGTTGGGGGATGACTTTCAATAAGAATACCTAGTAGAGGGGAAAAAGTGGCAAGATATACCAGTCAAGATGGTGTAACTTTTATAATAATGTGTTTTACTTTAACATACAAGCAGAAAGATCTTAATAGTTTTTTAGAGAAACTGCCTGTAAAAGCCCTTGTATTTATTTTGATCTTTCAGGCAGCTGTTTAGTAGATAGCTTCCTAATTTGGTAACTTTATGTGTAATTACTATTTTTAAAGATACCAAATTAGGGGGCTATCTGCTAAACAATTGGAATAATGTTAAACTGAAATTAAAAATAAACAAATTGAAACGAAAAGAATCAAAACAAAGTTTTCAGCCATACACATCTCTAGTAAAGAAAATGGATTTGCTATACTTGTGGCATTGGTAGCATATGGTGTTATAACTGTGTTTATTGGAAGAGACCTATTAGCAGATAGAATGGACTTGGACAAGGTGATGCACACCAGCGGTGGAAAATACCAATATACTGCTGCATGTCCTCTCCAGAGTCTCCTCTTGTAATTTGTCTGGCTCATAGTCAAGTTATTTCTGGATCAGTGGTAAATAAGCTATGTCTTCAATGGAGGTGAAAAAAAATAAGAGGGCATTTCCTGCCAGAGTAGGTACCGCTCAGCCATACTACACACAGTCAGAAGGTACAGGAGGGGAGGAGGGAGAGGGAATGAGGCAAATGGAGGGACTTAAATGAGACAAATGGAGTGGCTGTGGGAGGCAGATGGAATGAGACAAATGGAGGGGCTGGGGGCAGGCAGACAGAAAGAGACAAATGGAGGGGCTGGGGTGGGAGAAGGACTGAGACAAATTAAGAGGCTGGGGATTGAGACAAATGGAGGGGATGAGGGGGAGAGGGAATGAGACATCTTAAGGGGCTGAGTGGGAGAGGGGATGAGACCTCTTAAGGGGCTGGGGATTGAGAGAGGGAGTGAGACAAATGGAGGGGCTGAGGGGGACAGGGAATGAGAAAAATGGAGGGGCTGAGGGGGAGAGGGAATTAGACAAATGAAGGGGTTGGGGGGAGAGGGTATGAGACAAATGAAGGGGCTGGTGGGGAATGAGACCTATGGGGAGGGCTGGTGGGAATGAGACACATGGAGGAGCTGGTGGAGGGAATAAGACACATGGAGTGGTTGGGTGGGGAGGGAAGGAGACACATGGAGCGGCTGGGTGAGGTAATAATAAAAATAGAAAATGAATCCAGGCACTCCAAATGAATTCCAAGAGAAAGGCAATTTATTGGAACCAGCAGCTACAAAGCGACATTTCAACCCCTAAGGGTCTTTATCAAGCTACTGAAGCAAACACAAATAATGCAATGTATAGGTGCATAACATATTAAATCAGTGAATACACATGTGATACAATAATTGATTGATAACATCAAAGTTAAACATCTGAGTAAAATACAATTGTCTCACCAATCATCTACTTCTAAATCAAGAATGTCAAGGAGCCTGGATGAGCACAGCCAATGAATTTACAATTTGTTAATCAATGAGCCCACAACTCTTTAATAGATTTATTATACACAAGAAAGATCCAATATAAATTGATTACATTAAGGAATTCCAATCTAATTAAAAGCCTGTTTAAGCCACAGGTGCTTACCCTTGTGGCAAGGCAATGGAATATTCACATAAACCAAATGATATTAGTAAACAAACCTCAGCAAACATTATTACTCTCCGTTGTAATGATAGTATCTAGATGTAATTAATGATATTTGATATGGAGAAAAATTA
The DNA here is from genome assembly GCF_036172605.1 of Pelobates fuscus. NCBI lineage: Eukaryota > Metazoa > Chordata > Amphibia > Anura > Pelobatidae > Pelobates > Pelobates fuscus. The sequence continues at coordinate 57,843,578 of NC_086322.1, read as the reverse complement.
GATAATATATAATTGGATAAAATGTGTATTTAAAAGCTAGCTCATCTACTGCTCTTAAATGACAAAGCCATGATTAATGACATATATATATATATATAATTCATAGAGTATTAATTTGATCTTAGCAAAATCACAAAAATATAAACAATGGACAATATTATAATTCATCATACAAAAAATAAGTATAAATTAACTTAATAGAAATAATCAATGATAACAAAATACATATGAAAATTAAATTGTATTTATAATTCATCATACAAAAAATAAGTATAAATTAACATAATAGAAATAATCAATGATGACAAAATACATATGAAAATTAAATTGTATTTAAGAAGCAAATGTTGCTTTAAAGTGACAGGTGCTTAAAAAACAAGATTATATCTCGTACTAAGGCAGGACATAACAAATATGAAGTGATATCTATCTAAGAGTTGTAATAAGTACTGTTATATTATGCCAATATTAATATCCAAACATAATAAAGAGTGACTTATATGTAAAGTGCAAATATTAATCAAAAGTGAATAATGCTTAAAAAGCAACTTCTATATCTCGCTTTAAAGCCAGATCTATTGAATATAAAGTGATATACGGTATATCCAAAAGTATGATGAAATAGTAATACATATCCAGAATATAATCTCACAATGAATCATATATATATCTTATAGGAGGTTAAATAATAACTTGAGCCAAAAGTTAAGAGAAATATAGCTAAATATTATTCGTCTACTATTTAAATTTAATTGACTATAGATTCATCATTATAAGAATTATTCAATGATTTAACATTAGTGGATCACAGTCCATAATTCTTCAATGTTATTATATATATATATTAAACCTCAGTATTATTTATCATGATGAAATATAGTATTAGATATTTATATTTTAATTGAATTCAATTTGAAAGGTTCAACATTATAATAAGTGAAAAAAAGATTAATTCAGTTATAATATACACCTCCTCTATTTTATTTAGATGCATATCTTCGAGTAAGAGATATATAATTGATTAGAGACAACTGGGAGACAATATATAACATGTGCTCAATAGAATATTAACCAGCACAGCCCAAACAGGTTATAATCTGTAAAGATAACCTGTAAAAAAGAGATTAAAAACAATAGACAAAACTTGAGTTTAACAGGATTAAATTAGATCCAAATCTATATTTAAACAAATATCATTTAAATCTAAATTTACATTTAAATAAATCCAGATTTAAATAAACGGATTAAGGTCATATTCCTGATTAAGTCCCCTCGGTGTCAGGGATTCTAATTCTCTAATCCAATAGGCTTCTCTAAATAGAAGTCTTTATAAGCGATCCCCACGTCTTGAACTTTGTTCTACATGTTCAATGATCCACTTTCATAATCTGTAAGATCACGCTGAAACTTCCCCCTCTTTCTTTCTTCAATCTGTTTTTTCAATTGATCAACATTAGACTGAATTTGAGCCTTAGTGGTCATCGAATTTTCACCTTGAAAGTTATTTTTAAGTTCCACTTCCAGTGAAGACACCTCCACTTGGGTTTTAGCAATATCTTTCTGTAGAAACTCCAAATTGAGTAAAATCCAATCCATTGAACATTTATTAAAGAGTTTTTCAAGCTGTTTGCAATATTCCAAATCTTCATTAAATAACGTAGGTAGCGCATTCATCCGCATACCTCTGGGGATACGATTTACTTTATAATATTCTGCCAAGGTGACACTGAAGTTTTAAACTTACATTTTTCTTTAAAATCTTTTCAATTTTTTTGCCAATGGTGTATTCAGGAATTCAAAATTGCTTTCTGCAGCAAATAAAATATGTCTGGCCTCATTATCCGTTAAGCAAACGTGCACGTTTGCTTATACGGATAATGAACACAAGCACGTTTGCTTATACGGATAATGAGTAATTCCTGAATACACCAAGCAGTTCACTTTAAAGCAACATTTGCTTTGTAAATACAATTTAATTTTCATATGTATTTTGTTATCATTGATTATTTCTATTATGTTAATTTATACTTATTTTTTGTATGATGAATTATAATATTGTCCATTGTTTATATTTTTGTGATTTTGCTAAGATCAAATTAATACTCTATGAATTATATATATATATGTCATTAATCATGGCTTTGTCATTTAAGAGCAGTAGATGAGCTAGCTTTTAAATACACATTTTATCCAACTATATATTATCTAATTTTTCTCCATATCAAATATCATTAATTACATCTAGATACTATCATTACAACGGAGAGTAATAATGTTTGCTGAGGTTTGTTTACTAATATCATTTGGTTTATGGGAATATTCCATTGCCTTGCCACAAGGGTAAGCACATGTGGCTTAAAAAGGCTTTTAATTAGATTGGAATTCCTTCATCTAATCAACTTATATTGGATCTTTCTTGTGTATAATAAATCTATTAAAGAGTTGTGGGCTCATTGATTAACAAATTGTAAATTCATTGGCTGTGCTCATCCAGGCTCCTTGACATTCTTGATTTAGAAGTAGATGATTGGTGAGACAGTTGTATTTTACTCAGATGTTTAACTTTGATGTTATCAATCAATTATTGTATCACATGTGTATTCACTGATTTAATATGCTATGCACCTATATATTGCATTATTTGTGTTTGCTTCAGTAGCTTGATAAAGACCCTTAGGGGTTGAAACGTCGCTTTGTAGCTGCTGGTTCCAATAAATTGCCTTTCTCTTGGAATTCATTTGGAGTGCCTGGATTCATTTTCTATTTTTACTATTATATTTGGTCCATTTGGGTACTGGGACATATCCAGTTTAGCACCCTGCATTCCTTGGCAAGGGTGGAGTGCACTTCCATTAATTTTCTACATTTATTGGGGTCAGGTAATGAGACACATGGAGGGAAGGTAATAAGACACATGAAGGGACTGGGGGAAGGAAAGAGACACATTGAGGGGCTGGGGAGAGGGAATGAGACACATGGAGTGGCTTGTGGGGTGGGAGTGAGACATATGGTGGGGGTGAGACACATGAAAGGGCTGGGGAAGAAATTTACATACATGGAGGGTCTTGGGGGCAATGAGACATTTGGGGGCTGGGGGGAATGAGACACATGGAGGAGCTGGGGGGAAAATGAGACACATGGAGAGGCTCGCAGGAGAGAATAAGACACATGGGGGGGGAATGAGACACATGCGGGGGCCTCGGGGGAATTTTCACACCGGGGCTCGGTTGTTTCTAGTCAAGACTGAGGAAGAGATGTTAAGATGCTGAGAGGCCATGGCACTAATGCTGATGGTGGTTTGGGGAACATGACCCCTATCCTTCCTCAATATATTTTTTTTTTACTATGTTATTCCACTGGTGATGGATGGGTTGTATTTATTATAATATAAATGGGGACAAGAATGTGCATTGTATAAACAAACACATTTTTATTAAGCTAAAATAGATGTTTAAGTTGAAAAATGGATTCTTGCTTGGTGGATTTCCTACTGCTGTTACACTATTGCTGTAACACATATCTAGTGGAGCAAAGTATGCTACCGAGTGTCGCTAAATAGGCAGCGGGGGCCTGAATCCGCTGCCCAGTGTTACTGCTGCAAATTGAGGGGGAAGCAGAAAGGAGTCTCTACTTTCCCAACAACTATGCTTAGCTATCTATGGAAAAGGGTAACTGCCTATAACTGTGTCTCTGTCTGTCTGCAACTCTGTGTGAATGTCGTTGTACCTGTGTGTGTGTGTGTGTGTGAGACTGTCTGCCTGTAACTCTACTTGTGTGACTGTCTGGGTAAGACTTTGTGTGTGGCTTTCTGCCTATGACTGTGTGTGTGACTCTCTGCCTGTAATTGTGTGTGTGTGACTGTTTGTAACTGTGTGTATGACTGCCTGTAACTGTGTGTGTGGCTCTCCGCCTATGACTGTGTGTGTGACTGTATGACTGTGACTTTGTATGTGACTGAAAGCTTGTAATTGTGTGTGACTGTCTGCCTGTGACTGTATATGTGACTCTCTGCCTGTAACTGTGTGTGACTGCCTGTAACTGTGTGTGACTGTCTGCTGGTAACTGTGTGTGTTTAACCCAATTAACACGATGATGCTAGTTCACTGTGTCACACTCAATGTTCCAGCATCAGGAAATTATAAAAAACTTAGGGACAGTCAGTTAATTTTTCAGGGTATTTACAAATGTATGGCTGATAAAACACTCCTTAGCACTGCATGGTGATTGTGGTCACAAGATTGGTCAGAAAACATTCACTGCTTCACTGTCATTTGCAGCACTGTCATTTGCAAATGGAACTGAATGAAAATTTAGAACCAAACAGTTATGTTCTTTTTTTTTGTTAAATGTAAATGTTCATTTTCAGACTAAATAACCGAAAACGAAAAATTTCCATAATTTTACTTTTGTCCGAAAACTACAAGTCTAGTTACTAAACTGATTTTAAACGTAACAAACATCCTCACTGGGTCAAAATGATGCCAAAGCAGGCTTGAGTTGAATAAAATTGTATTGTGTCAATTATTTTTGTGTAATTGCGACATCTATTACATGTCCAAGTTTCACACTTTTTCATATTTTAACCCTCACTACATGTCTGTATAAGTTTATTTTTTATCTTGATGATAATACAAATAGTGCAGTGTTTTGAGACATTATCTGGAGGAAAACTAAAATGGTTGGCAGATGTAAAGTACTTAAAAACACCTTTCACGTTTACAGACCCAGTCCCACACAGTTGAAGTTTGAGTTATTTTACCAGTAAGGAAGAAGAAAGGAACAGAAATGGATCTGGTACTTGGTAAGTAATATCTGTAAATACTAATTGTAGGTCTGAAACTACATAACTGTGAAAGCTCCAGTGATTATATTTAAGTGAGGAGCGTGTTTTTCTCTCTCTCTCCTCCTCCTCCTCCTCTCTCCTATCTCCTATCCTGCAAACACATGAATTCACCAATCTCCTATCCTGCAAACACATGAATTCACCAATCTCCTATCCTGCAAACACATGAGTTCACCAATCTCCTATCCTGCAAACACATGAATTCACCAATCTCCTATTCTGCAAACACATGAATTCACCAATCTCCCGAACTGCAAACACATGAATTCACCAATCTCCCGAACTGCAAACACATGAATTCACCAATCTCCCGAACTGCAAACACACGAATGCTCCAATCTCCCGAACTGCAAACACACGAATGCTCCAATCTCCCGAACTGCAAACACACAAATGCGCCAAACTCCCGAACTGCAAACACACGAATGCGCCAAACTCCTGAACAGGAAACACACGAATGCTGTAAACAGCCGAACAGGAAAAACCATACGAACAGTTTGCACTCCTGGCAGTCTCACTGTAACAGCATACAATCCAATTCCCCCCAAGAACGAGACAACACTTTGTTTGACGGTCAAGCAGAACTGATTTACTGGGGCTACCTGCCCGGCTTTTATGCAGGTCTCCCACCTGGTGGACACTCCCCTAGGGGACCAGATGGAAGACTGGGAAACATATTGGACATTGACAAATCACAAGCTTACAATCCCACAATGCATCACAATCCCTCCTCTCTGTCCTGTAGATAATTGGGAAGTAATCCAATTATCTCCAAGGACAGAGGCAAAACTCCATTAACCACATGGCAGACAAAGGACAATAAAAAGACATAAAATTACATGCTGTTACATTTATCACATAAAACATACACATTCTACCTATGCCCAGATAGCTTAGATCTGAGCGCCCATTACTACTGGATGGCGCTCAGATCACATACATACAGTTCAATCGCCATGGAGCCTAAGTCTTTCATACAGTCTTTCAGTATATACGGCTGGGCTCCATGGCATAGCTATCTGGGGTAGCATGGTTTAAACAGAGGCTGTAATGTAAACACCATCTTTTCTATGAAAAGAAGGTGTTTACTGCAAAAAGCCTGAAGGGAATTATTATACTCACCAGAACAAATACAATAAGTTGTAGTTGTTCTGGTAGCTATAGTCGAATAATTGACTGCAGGTAGGAGAAGGGAGGTTGGTGGCTCAGAGGTGTTCGTGACTTTAACAGTCCGCAGAAAGGCACGATCCAGCCTTTCTGCAGGGAAAAAGAACAGTGTTAAACATGGGGCCATAGTCCAGTGGCAGGAGGCGGGCGACCAGGCTCCTCCAGTGGCCAGTGGCGAGGTTGGTTCCACCACAATATGTATATATTCAGCTAGGATAATTTCATCTCATTGACTTGTTTATAATGTCGGCCCCAAATGGAGGAATGGCTTAGGCAGCCTTTACACATTTCTTTGGTCTTACCATATCATACCAGCAATGGACAGCTAAACTGTAAAGTAGTTAGTGTCTACAGTGTCTCTTTTAAGTCTCTGCTGCACCAAACCGGATCCCAATTAGACTTCTCAGCCCCTAAAATGTACTACTGATATATTCAACATAGAGAAAACACAACATCCAGTGGAAGAAAATAAATAAATAAATAAAATCCTACACTAGAGTTGGTAAGGTTGCAGGGTATAAGGGCATAACCCAAGGAGTGTAATCTAGAAAAGAAAAAGACTGAAAAAAAGGGATTACAGACGGGTCCTCCCAATCATCAGTCTCAATACCCCAGAATAGAGTTGTTCATAATCATGGCTAAAAATTGCCAGTATAGAACATGCATGAAATATATGAAAAATAATACATTTTTATTAGTCCCTTCTAGGGAAGATAAAGAACGACAACATTTAAAAGTAAAAGTGTATATACAGTGAAAAAGTGTGAAAGAATAGGAATCCTCTGTCAAATGCTGGCCTCACAGTATACCTTGTTGTCAAAAATAGTTGCAACAATGTTTCAAACGTTAAAAATAGCTATTGATGTGTATCTTAAGAGAAACAGTAGTGTCCCCCTAATTGAATTGCTAAATAGCAGAGTTGCTAGGGAGGGGAGGGAGAAAACCCCCACTCACAAGGTATGCTGAAGCGATGGAATATAAGTTGAAAAATAACGGCACACTCAGACTAGCCCCAGATCGTAAGGCTGATGTAGCCTAAACTCCCCCTTTGTAAATCACCTACAGTAGACCCCTAATATCGATAGCACACTGGCTGTAAATAGAGAGCAGAGCTCCACATCCCATGTAAAGGGACTGGAGTGACGAGAGCCTGCAAAATCGTTGGCTCCTAGTTTTTCGTCACTCAAAATATGCTGCTCATATGTAAAAATTTACCTAAGTCCTGATATGGAGTCTTAAAAGCTGACACAGCGAGATAGATACCTGCCAATCAAATTGCTTAATCTATTCTCGAACCAAATAGGTCCCAGTGACAGTTCTACAGGAAAAAACGCTGCTAATGTAGATCTAAACTCTGGTAGGCAATCTGGGTGCTAGGTTAGCGAGGTAAGGCAAATACTGGCTGAACTCAAAGTTCTATTATATAGAGGAAAGGCTTTCCTAGTACTAATATTGCAGAGAGATCCCTAGTCTAATCTCGGACCAAGTGGTCCCAGTAATGGCTCAACGCGCGTTTCGGCGCTAACATTGCGCCTTTGTCAAGAGCTTACCGGAATGAGTAAGCCCGCCGTAATTTAAACCCCATAAGCTCCGCCCATCGGGCTCCCGACATCATCCTCACTCTCGAGCGGCGTTGGTAGGTGGGCGGGGAATGGATGGTTGAGTGGCATGTGCAACCATCTGGCAAGGGGATAACTAAAGAGTTAACCCTGTATTTGCCAAATCTTGGATGGATGCTAGAACAAGTCCCAAGCAGGGACTATAGTGAAAAATACCATATTTCAAAGTAAATTAGAGCCTATTACTGCAGGAAAGTGTATAGATATGTGCTATTTTAGAATTAAAGATGCAGAATCTCTTTGTATTTAAAAATTGAACAATTGAACGAGTAGAATAGAGCAAAATGAAATATATTCAAAAGTAGATAGAGAAATAAAGGATAAATAAATAGAAGAAAAATGAATATATATACGTATATGTTACAAATATATACAAGCAGAGAATTTTTGGTAGATAATACATTGTCTAGATGGCTTCAAGATGGATCCAGATGGTAAATATTGGGGATGTTATTTATATGTTGAAATCATATCCCTAAGAGTGTTGATTCTCATAGGGATGTTAGGTCACTGAGGGGTCAGTTGGTGAACATATGTAAATACTGGATAAATCTTGGACATTTTTCAAATTACCAGATGATGATCATATAAAAGGATCACATTTTCTGGTATGGTGGTAAGGTGAATATTTTCCCATCTTTTTAACACCCTACTATGGACATCTTGGACAGTTTTCAAGTTACCAGGTGATGATCATATAAAAGGATCACATTTTCTGGTATGGTGGTAAGGTGAATATTTTCCCATCTTTTTTCACCCTGTTATGAAGGACCCCTGTGGTGAATGGTGCGAGTGAGAACCCTTCATTCAGACCCCTAGGTTGTAAGGTCTTGAGCCTGTATATCCAAAGGCTTTCACGTTGCCTGAGGCGTTTCAATAGTTAATTTGGGTGATCTAACGTGTTCCTTGATCCTCTCTTTAAAGGGACGAAAAGTTTTGCCCACGTATTTACAATTACATTCGCAAGTGAGTAGATATACCAGGCCTGAGGTGTTGCAATTGAAAAAAGATGCAACATTAAAGGTCTGTTTATTGTCACTATCTGTCACTTTCTTTGAATCTCGTTTAATATATTTGCAGGCGACACATCGCCCGCATTGGAAAGTGCCAGTGATGGATCTGTGGAGCCATGTTTTGATCCCTGAGCGTACTGGTTGGAAATGGCTGGGAACCAAGAGATCTCTTAGGTTCTTGCCTCTACGTGCCGTAATGTCTACTTTTGGACCCAAAATCTTTTTAAGATGAGCATCACCTGTTAGAAGTGGCCAGAACTTTTGAATTCCGGATTTAACTCTATCCCAACCAGCATCATAGGTTGCAATCAAGCGGGGGCTGGAGATAGTGGGTGGTGTAGGTTGACTTGCACTCAAGAGGGTCTCTCTCTCTGACTCCAGAGCTCGCCTATAGGCTCTTTTTAAGCACCGATAAGGGTAGCCTTTATCCTTGAACTGTAATCTCAGGATGTCAGCTTGAGTTTTAAACTCCTGCAAAGTACTGCAATTTCTGCGTGCCCTAAGGTACTGGCCTATGGGGATGCCTTGTTTGAGGGGTTTTGGGTGAAAACTGTCCCAATTTAGAAGGCTGTTTGAGGCAGTCGGTTTCTTAAATAGTGTAGTTTGAATCAGTTGATTATCAATCGAGACAGTCAAGTCCAGGAAATTGAGGGTTTTCCCTCCAAACTCGGAAGTAAATCTCAGATTGCAGTCATTCTCATTTAAGAGAGCTACAAATCGATTAAAGTCATCAACCGTGCCTTTCCAAACTATTAAGATGTCATCTATATATCTTGCCCAAAGATGTATCAGGGGGGCAAAGGGTGAAAATTTGGTTGATCTAATGACTACTTACTCCCACCACCCCAGGTGCAGGTTTGCATATGATGGGGCACAAGCTGTCCCCATCGCAGTACCCTGCACCTGGTGATAGAATTTGTCATTAAATAAAAAGTAATTATGCGTAAGGACAAATCTGAGTAATTCCAAAGTGAACTCGGAATGTGCAGAGAGGTTTATGCCTCTTTTTTCCAAATAGTGTTGGACATGTTGTAAGCCCCCTTCATGGGGTATGGAGGAATAGAGAGCCTATACATCCAAGCTACATAGATTTACGGGTTCAGGTAACGTGAGATTCGAGAGGAGAGCCAAGGTCTGTTTGGTGTCCTGAATGAAGGATGGCAGCGACTCCACAAAAGGGCGTACAATTTGGTCCAGGTAGATCAGGGGTAGGCAACCTTCGGCTCTACAGATGTTTTGGACTACATCTCCCATAATGCTTTTACAGCCATATTGCTGGCAAAGCATCAAGGGAGATGTAGTCCACAACATCTGTAGAGCCGAAGGTTGCCTACCCCTGAGGTAGATACTCCCATTTTGTATGAGACCATCATTACCTGAGACAATTGGGCGTCCTGGCGGATCTAGTTTATTCTTGTGGATTTTTGGTAGGCAGTAGAATGTTGCTATCCTAGGGTTCTTATTGAGAATAAATTCATATTCTTCCCTGGATAGCAGACCTCTACTGCGCCCCTTATCCAAAATCCGTTTGCACTCCTCCAGAAAGGAGTTTGTAGGATCCGTTGGGAGTATTCTATAGGTTTCCCTATCATCCAGGATTTTTAGGGCCATTTTGATGTAATTAGTTCACTTCATCATTACAATATTGCCGCCCTTGTCTGCTGGTTTTATGATGGTCTCCCTACCTCTCTGAGTGATTGTAAAGCTTTCCCCTCAAGTTTGGTCAAATTCATATTGGGCTGAAAGTCGAGATCACTGTTTTTTATATTTTCAATTCAATTAGGGGGACACTACTGTTTCTCTTAAGATACACATCAATAGCTATTTTTAGCGTTTGAAACATTGTTGCAACTATTTTTGACAACAAGGTATACTGTGAGGCCAGCATTTGACAGAGGATTCCTATTCTCTGACACTTTTTCACTGTATATACACTTTTACTTTTACATTTTGTCGTTCTTTATCTTCCCTAGAAGGGACTAATAAAAATTTATTATTTTTCATATATTTCATGCATGTTCTATACTGGCAATTTTTAGCCATGATTATGAACAACTCTATTCTGGGGTATTGAGACTGATGATTGGGAGGACCCGTCTGTAATCCCTTTTTTTCAGTCTTTTTCTTTTCGATATATTCAACATAGTTCACTTTAGAAGAACTCAATCCTTTGAAACTTAAAATGTGTTTGTTAGGCTTTTATGTAGAAAATGAAAAACTGAAACACAACTGCAGGTTCAACTCTTTAATTTGTCACTTAAAGAGGAACGTTTAACAAGAACAAAATATAATTGTGAATTGTAGAGAATTAGTATCTGCATTTTTAATATTTCTTCTACAGATGTATCTTCTTCCCTTTCAATAAATTAAATATGTAAATTCACTTTAAATTGCTTGAGAGGCTGTGCAGAAAACATAACAATTTTGAATAAATAGATATACAATTTAAATAGCTTGACGATTAGGAATTTGAAACAATTTGAATATTTGAACTGTCACTTTAAATTTTTTTTAAGCAGTTGTACATTCATTTGGTAGATTCTCAGTATGTTAACCATCTCCAGTATCTTTAGAATGCTTGGAAAGGAAGAGGGTCTCTTTAATGGAAATCAAATATCACTTTAAATCAGTTCAGGACATGTAGACACCATGTAGCCTCCATAAATAGTAATAATGTCATTTTAATTTTAAACAAAAGTTTAAAGCATCCTGGCAACTTTAGTTAATAATTTCCAAGAAATATTAATTCAAAATAAAATTCTTTGTATTAATAGAATATCTATAGCCAGAAAGAGAATCAATAAACGTGCTCTTAGTTCTTTCAGGATTCAGGATTTGAATAAATGAAAGCTTTAAGTTTACCTTAGAGCAGCGGTTCCCAAACTGTGTGCCGCAGTGCCCCAGGGTTTCCCTGGTGCTATGACTATAGCACCAGGAAACATTTCCGTTGAACAGGGGCCCGGTCAATCACAGCGGCCCTTTAAGAATGTAGTGTCGGCAGGCTGAGAGGAAGTGACAACTTGTCACTTCCTCCCAGCTTCATGCAGGGATACAGAACAGGAGGGAGAGGAGGCAGCTGCAGAGGCAGCATGAGGAGAGTAGAAGGAACACGAAGAGCTGCTCCAGACCCCTCACTCCCAACAGCCAGGAGTTAGGACCAGGACTCCAATCAAGCCACCCTTCTGGACACACAAGGTAAGCTATCAGGAGAGTGGCTAGAGATATGAAAATTATCACTTGAATGTGTTTATGTCAGATTGTGTGAGTGTGTGTGTGGGTTAGGCTGTGCATCTGTGTGTCGGTGTATATATGTCAGTGTGCTTCTGTGTGTATCTGTGTCAGTGTGTGTCTGTGTGTGCGCACACATCTGTATGTCAGGATGTGCATCTGGGTGTCCGGGTGTGTTTTTTTATGTAAGTGTGTATCTGTGCCATGGTGTATGCATGTGTCAGTGTTTGTGTGTGTCAGGGTGTGTGTTTTTAGTGTATGTATGTGTGTAATGGTGTGTGCATGTGTTAGGATGTGTATATCTGTGTGTCAGTGTTTGTATGTGTATATGTCGGTGTATGCATGTGTTAAGGTGTGTGTATGTGTCAGTGTGTGTATGTGTCAGTGTGTATCTATGTGTGGGTATTTGTCGGTGTCTATATGAATTTGATTGTGTATGTGTTGGTGTATTTATATGTTATTTGTTATGTTATGTTAATTTACATGTATATCTGTGTATGTATGCATGTGGTAGTGTATGTGCATACATCCAAGCAGTCAAACACCAACACAACACACAAGCACACTCCTGCAATCAAACACAAATATTACATACAAACACACCCCTGCATTCAACTCCAAAATTATATACAAACACACCCCTTAACTCAAACACAAAAACTTCACGCAAAAGTACATCCGCAATTAAAAGTGAACATTACGTTCAAACACACCCCTGTTTTAAAACACTAGAACTATATGCAAGCACCCTTTCAAACACCAACACTATACATTACACTATAGCATCAGCATATGCCGCAGAGCTGTACAGATATACAACCTAGAAATATTGACTTGGGGTGCCTTGAAAAAATATTGTAATATTAAGAGCGCCTTGAACCTAAAAAGTTTTGGAACCACTGCCTTAGAGCATGATTGTATAGGTTTCATAAGCAATAGAAGTGTCTTGGAGTTATAGGACAGGATTGGAGAAAACGGCAGAAACAAGGTCACAGGCAAAATTGGTGAGTATTGAGCTCAAATGGCAGTATTGAATTGCTAGAAACAAATTAAATGAGGGATTCAATAGTGCCGCAAGTCGGACTAAATAGGCGGGTTTCTAACGTCAGACGCAAAGGCGCCTGGCAACGGAAGTCCGGCAACGGGATCGCCAAACGCGGTATGTGACGGCTTTACATATTGCCAGCCTAACAACAGACAATGAAAAGAATGACAGATTTAAAAATCACAGACTCGGCTTACTTTTACCAGTAATTCAATCTTACAAACTATTTCTGCAGTATTTAATTTGAGACAGTGATCAAAATGACAATTGGTACGGTTATACCTGGAGAGCTTCATTCTGAAAAACATCTGTTCACATAAGTAAGTGCTTTAGAAGAATGAGAAAATTCTTGTTTCATGCGTTCTTCAACTGACAAATTTTCCATTTTCAAAATACTTTTGGTAAAATCCTGGGAGAGACAATTCATTAAATTTGACTTCAGGTCTGAGTCACATTGAAGGTGAATGATTTTCATTTGAACATTCCCCGGTCTCCATTTCATCTAGCAAGAGTGGGGTTTGTTACCCTATTCAGGGTCCTTTCTTAAGCATGAATATCTTGGAATCTCTCTTGGAACTGAAATATTGTAGCCATGCTAGAAGGATCATATTTTGTAGACTGCAATTTCAACATGATTAAGAAATTAGTTAAATTTGGAGTTTTAAAATTGGCACTTAAAGAGTACTAATTTTACCTGAAAGGTTTTTGATGTGATTAAACAGGACTTGCACAAGTTGATCTTTTGATTGAAGCTTCAAATTTAACCTGTTCTCCTTTTGGATGCATCCAGTATAGAATGACGATGAAATGTAGAATGCCTCAGGGTCAAGCTAGTATATTGAGCCCTATAAATCCATTTTTAGTAAGAGTTGAACTCTTCATGTTAACAAAGTTAATCTCTGCATACCATAGGCCACATCATGCCTTTTACACAGTCTGTGGACTAGTGACTTATTCTTGCCTCTGTACCTTGCTTTTCAGTTACCAAAAACATTAGACGTTGTTCTGAGCACCCTCATTTTCTATTACACAAAATACAAATTGCTCATGAGATGAATTTGTAAATAAATCAATGTGTTTCCCTGTTTAGGACAATCTTATGGAACAAGTCAATATAATGAAGAAGGTCTAAAAGATTTCTTTACAAGACAGAAAGTTCCCATTTCCCTTGCCATCAATGATATTTACGTGTTTCTTAAGGATTTAAAAACATCTGGTTACATCTCCGAAGAAGATTTGTTGGTAAGTCATAAGTCTTTTCCTAATGTTGGATGTTTTTGTATTTCCATATTGAAGGCAATGATGTGAGTGATGTCCATTAAAATTGAGAAATTAGAGCTCTACATCTGGCAACTTGTTGTAGCTTGCCTTTTGTAGAGTTAAACCAACATCTTAATAAAGAAATGGATTGTCACAGAACATTTGGGTCCAGTCTGGCATGAAGCTCTACTTTTTCTATTGCATACCTTGGAATGTCTAACTATTGTCAGGGCTCCCACTCAGCATGATTCAACTATGACAGCCCAGGGTTAATGTAACCAAGTACTGATTGCAAAGTCTGATTGGGCATTGGGTATGCCCGCAGTTCTACTTCTGTCTATGTATTTATATGTATGCAGTAATGATGCACATTAACTGCAATACTGGCCTTTCCCGAACAGGTGGTATTCAGTAAGCAGCTCTCCAATGGAATGAGTTTCAAGCATACTTCATTAGAATTAGTTTTCAAGCATTGACAACTTTGTTTTTAAAAAAAATAAAAAAAAAAATCATAGGAATGCACACCTTATATCAGTATATAAGTTTTTTTTTTTAGTCAAACATTTATTGAATACCCAAGCATTTATTTTTATTCTGCAAACTTACATTTTAAAATTGTAAAATAAAAACCAAACAACTGATTAAAAAGAGAGCCATTCTACAGATGGCTTCATCATGCATTTGTCGTCATAGTCCTCTAGGGTACCCTCCATTCTGGTGATGGAGTAGAACCTTCTGCTGTGTAGGGGTGATCAGGGGTGCCTTGCCTTGGCAGTGGGGAGATATGGGTGTTCTTGCTAACCTCCCCACCCCTCCCACCTGTTTTGGCAGTTTGGCATCTTCTCCTACACCTTAACTTGCAGTGAAAATTATTTTCTTTCTAATGACCAGTCTAACAATAATTTGTTGCTACCTGATTTTATTTTTGATTTGTGCTTTAGATTTGTGGTCTGCATGATTCAAAGATTGTAGCACTAAAGTCATAATACACATCACCCAAGACATTGTGCTGTACAGTGCTGCTCTGCTCCCCAAAACTCCACCCCAAGAAGCCACATTCATACAATGAACCTCCACTCCCAGAATGACATAAAGTACACTTTCGTTTCTTCTCTCTTTCCCCATAAATAATGCCACATCCGTGGCAGTGGTTACCTTATTATTATTTGTAAAGCGACAACAAATTCTACAGCGCTGTACAATGGGTGGAGCTCTGTCTGAGCTGATGGTTTTCCTGCTCCTCTCTGCTTCCTCGCACGCCCTCTGTGGTGATGCCAGGAGCCGGACTATGATGTAATTCTGGTCCCGCATCACTAAACAGCGTGAGGGAGGAGAGAGGAGCAGGAAGAGCATCAAAGCCACTGGACCTCAGGGAGAGGACTCAGAGGACTCCTAAAGGTAGGACTTGGAGCAACAAGCAATACAATTAATTTTTGAGTGTGAAAACAGGGGACTGGCTGCACTCACCTGAATATGCATAAGAAGGGTGCTGCTGGGAGCCAGTTTATACAATAAAAACTGAAAATCCAGGGCACTCCATTATCCCCTAAACAGCAACTTCAGTGCTGGCAGATTTAGTTAGTTTTTTATTTTTAGTTTTTTTTAGTTACAAAATCCAGGCAAAACATAATGGGGGTTTAGTTACATTATATGATCATACATTGCATAAGCCTGCCACAACATCAATGTACCTGTCAGGGTACCTGTGGTCTCTACCTCCGAAAGAGGTAGAGACTTAGCTGTTCCTCCATCCAGACGGTCTGATGGCTCCCTTCCCCGCGGTCTATCCGGTCATGCTAGGCCGGCCGCGAGGGAGTGACTGCCTTTTACAGCATCTAGGCAGGAAGTAGTCATCAGGACACTCCCCCGGAACGACCTGTCAGTCAATTGCTGCAGGACCAATCAGGACGCCTCGGAGGCGTGGTTACTGCTCTGAACAGGGTATTTAACAGAGCTTCTTTCATTAGCTCATTGCCCTGTCGTGGTTCTAGCTTGTTCTAGTCACTCAGTGCTTGTGTATTCTATTATCCCTTTTGGTTTTGACCCGGCTTGTTTACCTTACTCTGCTTATCTCTGTTTCCCTTGATTCGGCTTGTCTCTCGCTTACCTGTCTTCTGTTACCCTCGACCTCGGCTTGTCTTTGACCATTCTATACTGTACTACTTACGTTAGTCCGGCCATTCTAAGGTCCGGTATACGTATCTGGCTACTGTTTGTACTCTGCGTGTTGGATCCCTGTCCCGATCCTGACATTATGACAGGGCCAATGGATCCTGCAAGTACAAACAGTCAGCTGGCTGCTCCTGATCCTAGGTTTGAAGCCATGGATCACAGAATGGATCAGATGGCGCTTGCGCTACAGGCTCTATTAGCTTGTGCCAATAACCCACCAGAGGAGATACGTAATACCCCTGTTTCTCCTGTCGGTTCAGGTCTAGAGGTAGCCACAGTGGGTGCTTCTTCTCACATTACCCCCCCAGTACGCTATGGTGGGGCTCCTGAGAAGTGTCGTGGTTTTTTAAACCAAATTAGTATCCACTTTGAATTGCAACCCCGCTCTTATCCTACAGATAGGGCAAAAGTAGGATTTATTATCAACCTACTCATTGAGAAAGCTCTGAGATGGGCCAACCCACTATGGGAGAACGATAACCCATTAGTTTATAACTATAACGCATTTGTAGCTGCTTTTAGAAGAACATTTGACCCTCCAGGTAGAAAGGTTAATGCAGCCAGATTACTGTTGCGCCTGAGACAGGAGAACCGAACACTGGTGGATTATGCACTAGAGTTCAGGCCTCTGGCGGCAGAAATCAAGTGGAATGAGCAGGCGTATATGGCTGTATTTTTGAATGGCCTATCTGATGTAATCCTTGATGAGGTTGCTACCAGAGAACTCCCTGAGAATTTAGAGGATTTAATTTCGCTCATCTCTCGTATAGATGAACGTCTAAAAGAGAGACAGAACACTCGAGAGAGGAACCAGAGACCTTCTTTTAGGTTAGCTCCCGCTTTTCCAAGTCCTGACTCCACGATATCTTTGCTTACTGAACCTATGCAGATAGGGTATACCCACCTCTCTGAGGAGGAAAGACAGCACAGGAGAAGAGAGGGTTTGTGTATGTATTGTGGAGCCAAGGGTCATTTACTCTCGAACTGTTCTAACCGCCCGGGAAACGCTCGCACCTAAGTCTCTCTAGAGGACAGGCCTTGGGTGTTTCTATTTTGTCCTCTACTCCTAATTATAAAGATCACAGGCTTCTGCTACCAGTTTCCTTAACTTGGGGGAAGGAAGTAGTAAGGGCTATGGCATTGATAGATTCCGGTGCTGCTGAGAATTTTATCGACCAAGCCTTTGCTAGTAAGAACAATTTCCCATCCCAGCTAACGGAGACACCTTTGGCCGTTGAGGCCATAGATGGTAGACCACTACTAGACCCTGTTATCTTTCGTGAGACCATACCCATTGATTTAAATGTTGGTATCCTACACGTGGAGAGTTTATCTCTTATGCTCATTTCGTCTCCTTCCGTTCCCATAGTTCTGGGGTACCCATGGTTGAAAAAACATAACCCTATTATCGATTGGGAGTTAGGAGAGATACTCTCGTGGGGTCAGGGCTGCCAGGATCGGTGTTTGTGCAAGGTTTCTCCATTAGCTAATATTAACATACCGGAGAATCCTACTCAGTCCACAGAAAGACAAATACCAGACCTTTACCTAGACTTAAGGGCAGTGTTTGACAAGAAGAATGCCGATTCTTTGCCTCCACACAGGTCATTTGACTGTAAGATTAAGCTTCTACCCGGCACTATGCCTCCGAGGGGCCATGTATATCCTTTGTCTGTTCAGGAAAACTCGGTTTTAGAGGAGTATATTCGGGAGAATTTAGAAAAGGGATTCATCAGGAGGTCTTCTTCTCCGGCCGGGGCTGGGTTCTTTTTCATTAAGAAGAAGGATGGCACGCTGAGACCTTGTATCGATTACCGAGGCTTGAATAAAATAACTGTCAGAAATGCCTATCCTATCCCACTGATTACCGAGTTATTTGATCGTCTTAAGGGCTCCAAAATCTTCACCAAGTTAGATCTCAGAGGGGCTTACAATTTGGTGAGAATCCAGCAAGGTCACGAGTGGATGACGGCATTCAATACCTGGTATGGCCATTACGAATACACTGTTATGCCATTTGGACTATGCAATGCTCCTGCAGTATTTCAAGATTTGATTAATGAGGTACTTAGGGAGTTTCAGCACGATTGTGTTATTGTTTACCTGGACGACATACTAATACACTCTAAGGAGATTGAGACTCACCATAGACAGGTCAGAAAGGTATTACACAAGCTGCTGCAACATGGTCTATATTGCAAATTGGAGAAGTGCAGTTTTGATCAGTCTCAGGTAGACTTTCTTGGATACGTGATTTCTGGGGAAGGTTTTAAAATGGATCCTGTAAAACTCCAATCTATTTTAGACTGGCCCTTGCCCAAAGGACTCAAGGCTATCCAAAGGTTTATTGGTTTTTCCAACTACTATAGGCACTTCATTAAAGGATACTCCTCTATCATTGCGCCTATTACCAATATGACCAAACAAGGGGCTGATACTAAGTTCTGGTCTAAGGAAGCTCTTGGTGCTTTCAAGACTCTCAAGGAACTTTTTGCCTCGGCTCCCATTCTAGTCCATCCTGATACGACTCTGCCTTTCTTGCTCGAGGTCAATGCCTCTGAGACAGCAGTTGGGGCTGTTCTGTCTCAAAGGTTAGGGGTGGATAAACCGTTACACCCTTGTGGTTTCTTCTCTAAGAAATTTTCTGGGCCTGAGAGCAGATATGACATCGGGGAAAGGGAACTGTTAGCAGTCATTAAAGCCTTAAAGGAGTGGAGACATTTGTTGGAGGGGACCCTACACCCTATTACGATTTTGACGGACCACAAAAACTTGTCCTATATTGGGGAGGCTAAGCGCTTATCCTCTAGACAAGCTCGTTGGTCCTTATTCCTGACTCACTTCAATTATGTACTGACTTACAGACCTGGTTCTAAAAACTCTAAAGCCGATGCATTATCTCGCCAATATGAACCTTCTACTGTACCTGAACCAGTTCTTTCTTCTATAGTTCCGAAATGCAATATCATTGCTAATACGAATCTCAGGATTCATTCTCCATTACTGGCCGAGATCATTAAGTTGCAACATCTAGCACCTAAACAGACTCCTGCGGGCCGTCATTTCGTTCCTCCTGCTCTTCAACTGGAACTTTTACAGTGTTTACATAATAGCAAGATGGCGGGACATCCTGGTATTCGCAAAACTTACGCGTTGATCTCTAAGGACTTCTGGTGGCCTGCTTTACGGAGGGATATTGAGGAGTTCATCGCTGCATGTGAAGTTTGTACTAAAACCAAACAACCCCATACGCTTCCATGTGGATTCCTGCACCCCTTGGAGGTTCCAGAAAAACCATGGTCCTGTTTGGCCATGGACTTTATTGTCGATCTACCTATCTCTAAAAGACAGACTGTTATCCTCACCGTGGTTGACAGGTTTACTAAGATGGCACACTTCATTCCCCTGCCTAAACTCCCGTCTTCTCCCGAATTGGCAGAGATATTCGCTAAGGAGATTTTTCGCCTACATGGGATACCCTCTCAAATTGTATCGGACAGAGGCTCCCAATTTGTTTCCCACTTTTGGAGGTCCTTCTGCTCTCAACTTGGTATTAAATTAAATTTTTCTTCTGCCTATCATACTCAGTCTAACGGAGCTGCTGAACGTACCAACCAGAAAATTGAACAATATTTACGATGCTTTGTTTCGGAACACCAGGATGATTGGGTCGGTTTGATTCCTTGGGCGGAGTTTGCACACAACAATCTCGTTTGCGATTCTACTCATTCAAGCCCCTTCTTCATGAATTATGGTTTTCATCCGTCTATTCTTCCTTCGGATTCTCCTTCCCAGGGGGTGCCGTCGGTTGATGTTCATGTTGCCAATTTGAGGAAGTTGTGGGATCAAACTCGACAAATCCTTGTGCACAACTCTATGTTGGTCAAGAAACACGCTGATAAACGTAGAAGGGCGGCTCCGGTCTTTGTTCCAGGTGATAGGGTATGGCTGAGCACGAGGAACATCCGTTTAAAAGTGCCCTCCATGAAGTTCGCTCCTCGTTATATTGGACCCTACAGGGTGCTGACCCGTATCAATCCAGTTGCATATCGTTTAGCTCTTTCTAATACCTTACGCATCCCGAACTCATTTCACGTTTCATTGCTGAAACCACTCATATGTAACAGATTTTCCTCCACAATAGCCCCTCCTCGCTCCGTTCAGGTGGAGGGTCAGGAGGAGTATGAGGTTAACTCTATTATTGATTCTCGAATCTCCCGGGGGAGAGTACAATATCTGGTTGATTGGAAGGGATATGGTCCTGAGGAGAGGAGTTGGGTACCTCAGGAGGATGTTCATGCTCCCCGTCTCCGCAGGTCGTATCACTCTCGCTTCTCATCTCGTCCCGGTTCATTCCGCCCGGTGGGCGTATCTGAGAGGGGGGGTACTGTCAGGGTACCTGTGGTCTCTACCTCCGAAAGAGGTAGAGACTTAGCTGTTCCTCCATCCAGACGGTCTGATGGCTCCCTTCCCCGCAGTCTATCCGGTCATGCTAGGCCGGCCGCGAGGGAGTGACTGCCTTTTACAGCATCTAGGCAGGAAGTAGTCATCAGGACACTCCCCCGGAACGACCTGTCAGTCAATTGCTGCAGGACCAATCAGGACGCCTCGGAGGCGTGGTTACTGCTCTGAACAGGGTATTTAACAGAGCTTCTTTCATTAGCTCATTGCCCTGTCGTGGTTCTAGCTTGTTCTAGTCACTCAGTGCTTGTGTATTCTATTATCCCTTTTGGTTTTGACCCGGCTTGTTTACCTTACTCTGCTTATCTCTGTTTCCCTTGATTCGGCTTGTCTCTCGCTTACCTGTCTTCTGTTACCCTCGACCTCGGCTTGTCTTTGACTATTCTATACTGTACTACTTACGTTAGTCCGGCCATTCTAAGGTCCGGTATACGTATCTGGCTACTGTTTGTACTCTGCGTGTTGGATCCCTGTCCCGATCCTGACAGTACCCCATCTTTGGTAGGTCCTACACTACCAGCCTAGTGTCTGTTTCATGAGCTACTTACATGGGGAAAAAAAATCCATCTAGAGTTCTCTGCAGTACAAGGCTAATTAGGCCCCTGGGATGAGGCACCTGTGACAGGGAGGGGAGCAAAACCAAGGTGTTGGCTAGACTCCCAAATATATATATATGAGAAAACAGGGGCTGTGTGTGTGTAATTGTGTGATTATTTAGTTCTGATTTAGAATGCTGAGTGCTATACTTCCTTGTTTTCTGTGCCAAAACAGATGTGGAGATGTGGTTACCTCCTTTTTTCTTCTGCTTATGCTTTTTATATCATTCAAAAGAATTGGAATTCTGTGATTGGAGTTCTATTCGATGTTGATGTATTTAGTTTGCGAATATGGTTATGTCCATATGTATATGTAATTGCATGTCTAGGCATTTATGCATATGACTGTATTTATGTGGGGGCAAAAAAAGGTTTAAAAGGGATTAAGAGACACACAAGATGTAACAGTATGTTAAAAGACACGATGGTAAAAGGAAATAAGAGACACATAAGGTGGAAAGAGGTTATTAGCAGAGACATTCATGGAGAATCAGGAAAATCGTACAAGGGGTTGAGTAGGTGTGAAGTAACACACAAACATGTATTCTAATTTATTGGCATGGTATTGACTAACCCACTGGTTCCCAAACTTTTTAGGTTCAAGACGCCCTTAATTTTTCAATATTTTTCCAGGACTTCCCAAGTCAAAACAACTTTCTAGGTTGTATATATGTACTGTACTGCGGCATATACTGGGCCCCTGTTCAGCAGAAATGTCAGGGGCGGATCCAGAACCTAATCTTGGGAGGGGCACATTATTTAAAGAAACAATCCAGGCACAATCACCACTACAGCACTCTGTAGCGGTTATGGTGCCAGAAGTGCTGTGGTGCCCTCCCAGGGTAAGTAGTCAAATTATTTATGAAATTACCTCGATAGGGGCTGTAGTAATGGATAGGGTGTGTGTGGGTATTTGAGGGATGATGTGTGTGTGTGTGTAAGGGGTGCAGTGTGTCTATGGGGGAAGTGTGTGTGTGTGAGGGGTCCAGTGTGTGTATGGGAGATAGTGTGTGTATGAGGAAAGCAATGTGTTTGTCTAGGGGGCAGTGTGTGTGTGTGTGTGTGTGTGTTTATGAGGGAAGCCGTGGGTGTGGAGTGCAGTGTGTGTGTGGAGCTCTGTGTGTGAATGGTGCAGTGTGTGTAAGGTTTGCAGTGTGTGTGTGAATGTGCAGAAGTGTATGTCTACAGGAGGCAGTGTGTGTGTATGGGAGGCAGTGGTAACCACTATAGCTCTGTATAGTGATTACGCTGTAAGGGCCCCGGGGCATTATTTGCTACTTCAAAACATTTATAATGGTCTAACAGTGACCTGAGCTCTCCTCAACACCAAGAGACCATATCTTTCTTAGTCATAAAGCAGATTTTATGCTTTTTCATTATCAATGTCGATTTTGTCGACAGCAGTGATGAGCTGAGAGGTGTGGGGCGGGTTTGGAGCCTAGACCTGGGGCATAGCAGCACCCAGAAACTGTTGGCAACACAATCACTACACTGAACTGTAATGATTATGTTGTTTTGAGTGGATCAATAATGAATAAATACACTGATTGAAAACCTGTGTGGGGCTTACAAAATTGCTAGAGAACAAATTCTAGGAGCTGAGCAAAGAAAAATAAATGTGGGTGCTCTTGCTTGTCATATTTATGTCCATAGTTCCAAAACTGTTATATGTTCGGTAGCCCATTGGTGATTCGAAATCTTTTTAACATAGACTGAATACTTTCCTCCCATAGAAGTCATCGATAGTTACCGAGCCTGCCTGTAAAGCTGTTTATAGATGTCTGTGCTGGATACAAGAAAAGGAAAGGCCACTTAAAGATTTCTTTGATTTTCTGTTACGTGAACTCTACATAGAAAGATTTCCAGATTTGAAACCCATTTTAACAAGTAAGTCCCTTATGTTGCTTAAAAGCCGAATAACATAAAAAATATGAACAAAAATAAAATAAAAATTTACTGAAAATTAGATTAAAATAATAGTGTTACAGCAAAAAAATAAACAATTTAAAAAATAAATATTGGGAAATGAAAATGATTGATGTGACCCCATTGTCTATGATTCTATATTGCACCTGACTCCCTGGTCTGAGGTTCCATTCTTGTCTGCCAGTCTCCACAGGACCCCCAGATATCAGTATCAGTAACTCCCTGATAATTGATAAGGGAGGAACTGGGAGGAACTGCCATACAATAATATATTAGGGACTAGATACCAACAGATCTTGTTTTCTTATTAATTTGCAGTATTTTTTTTGTATGCTCAAATGTCGAAAGTTTTTAAACAAATGCAGAATGTGGCACTGTAAGCCTGCCTCTTTAGCCATGCCTCCCACATCATAAATACTTCCTTCTCAAAGATTGCACATGGCTCAGCCACTGACCGTACTGAGTGAGCATCTTTTAATTTACAACCTGGCTGCAGACAGTGAGATAAACCATAAACCGATAGAGGTATGCTTTGCTCTATGTTTCCCTGAGTGTTCTCTCCTTCCAATGCAGGTTGCTTTACTGTTCAGATCATTCAGAAATGTCTGTGACTGAGCTGTGTGTGCATTCATTTTTAT
The DNA here is from genome assembly GCF_036172605.1 of Pelobates fuscus. Taxonomy (NCBI): domain Eukaryota; kingdom Metazoa; phylum Chordata; class Amphibia; order Anura; family Pelobatidae; genus Pelobates; species Pelobates fuscus. Next base: position 57,819,610 of record NC_086322.1, on the reverse strand, counting down.
AAGCACATCTTTATCTACTGTGCTGGGGTGTGGTTAAAGAGGAAAACTTATAGTGCAGAAAAATAGTTTTTGGATTCATAGTTATCAAGTTTTAAACAAATCTCTGCATTTCTGAATTATTAAACAATTGATAAAGGAACCATATTTTAATCATATTTCATGCGCCTTCCTTTTTAATTTGGGGGAGTAAATTGCTTCTGTTGCAAAGAAATTAGTGCTTTAGCTGTAATAAACAGAGATAGTTTGCACTGTAGACCGATATTCGCCCATTTGGCAGTTTGGCTCTTCTGAATACGAGTCATGCTAAATATTTAGAGAAAATACCCGGACAAGCTGAAAAGGAGAGGAGAAAAGGCACCTATTCTTCTGCTGCAATGCAAAGTCGTGACAATTTTTACTAGTAGCCTGACAAGTACGCAAAATCAGGCATTTTTACAATGTTGTCAAATTAGATTATCGCATATCTGGCAATAAAAATTTAAAAACAAATAAGTGAGAGAATTTAGTTTTATAATTATTTATTGTTTTAAATTTGGGAACCACAGATATAATATATAAATATAGTCTTTATTGCTGCTCCTTCTTTTCTTCCATCTATTGGTCACCTCTCACTTAATTAATAAACATTAAGTGACTGTCATCTAGCAATCAGCCATCTTTGTTCCCATCAATCATCTCTAATTGTTACATACATTCTTGTTGGTATAGTAGGTTGATTGTCTGCGTGAGGTAGTTACGTGTGTCTTATACAGTCGCCCGCACTACATCTGTGTCTCAAAAGTGTGAACACCGGGCAGGTGAGGTGTGCCGTCTTAGGCTCGGGTGATATATCCGGAGGTGATTGTACTGGGTGAGTTTGGTTTGGAGTTGAGCTAAAGATGGGCAGATTGTTCACTTCCAGTGTAGTGCTAACAGGTTTCTCGCTGCCAGTATGGTAAGGGCTGTGATCTGCTTTTTTCCTAGGGATAGGTTATCCGGGAGTATAAGCAAGAGGCATGAGGTTTTGGATAGCTGGAACTTGGGGATGCGGAGCTGTTCCAGTGTCGTGGTTACAGCGGTCCAGAGGGGCAGGATGTCACCGCAGGACCACCACAGGTGTTCTAGCGTTCCCACAGCTGTGCGGCATCTCCAGCAAGTCTGGGGAGTGTTGGGATATATGCGGTTGAGCCTCTGTGGGGTCATGTACCAGCGGTAAAGGAGCTTTCTATGGGCTTCGATGTGTGTGTAGCATTTGGTCCACTGGGAGAGACCTTTAAGGGCCCGTAACCAATCTTCGTCCGTCAGAACCATCCCACAGTCCGTTTCCCAGTGTGCCTTATAGGGGTGTTATTTGGCTGTTGTAAGCTCTTGCCATGCCTTGTAGCATAGTGTGAGTGTTTGGGGTTTTGTGGGTGCTGTGGGTGCTGTCCAGCATCTGTCTATGACGAGACGTGAGATGATTCTGTCGGGGTTTTGTGTTTTGTGTGTTTGTGATGTGCCTGTAGTACACTTTTCAATTGTAGGTAGGAGAAAATTGCTCTGTTTGGAATCTTCCACCACGCTTGTAAGTCTGGGAAAGGGATTATGCCCTTAGCATCTAGTAGTTGTGAGATCCTTGTCAGCCCAGCCTCGGTCCAGTCTTTGAGGGGATATTAGGTACCAGTGTTTTTAGGACCGAGATTGGTGATCCAGCATGTAGGGTATTTCTATGGCCTATGGTTTCCATGTAAGTGTCCCATAATGTGAGTGTGAGTTGTGTTGTCGGGAATAGGTCTGTGCGTCTAGGTTTGAATTTCTTAGGTGTCCATAAGTAGTCAGTTAGGGTTGTGTCTTTGAATTGTGCTCTTTCCATGTCAACCCACTGTAGTGTGCCGGATTTGGTGTGGCGGAGTATGCCAGTTGAGAGTATCGCCGCCCTGTAGTATTGTTGAATGTTAGGGAGTCCCACACCTCCCTGCCGCGGCGCTGTCTGTAGGAGTGTCAAGGATATTCTGGGTCTTTTATTACTCCAGATAAAGGAGCCACATCGTTTTTGTAATGCTTTACAGTATTGGGGTGTGATTCCTTAGGGGTATCATTCTGAAGATGTAGAGGATATGTGGGAGGATCATCATTTTGTACGAGTTGACCTTGCCTAACCTGGAGAGTCTCGTGTGTTGCTATTTGTGCATTTCTGATTTACATAACGTTAGGAGAGGTTTGTAGTTTAATTGTGAGGTAGCGGGTATGGTAGGTGCTATTTTAATCCCCAGGTACGTTATGGAATTTGATTTCCAGTCAAACTGGTATGAAGCACGGAGTGTTTCCGTGAGGGGCTTTGGTAGGTTTAAGGGTAGGGCTTGGGTCTTGTCCTGGTTGAGACGATAATATGAGACGGTACCAAATTGTTGTAGTAGATCTAGTAGGGGGTCAAGGGAGCGTTTTGGGTCTGACAGTGCTATGAAGATGTCGTCCGCGAACAAGGCTAGGCTGTACATCTTGTTGTGGATATGGATGCCTGGGATCTCAGGGTGTAATTGGATCTTTTGTGCTAGGGGTTCCAGGGCAAGGATATACAGGAGGGGCGATAGGGGGCACCCTTGGCGGGTCCCATTTGTGATGGGGAAAGGCGTGGAGAGGAACCCTCCATGTGAGACTTTTGCTGCCGGGTGTTGGTATAATGCCATGATGCTAGCTATGGTGGACGTGCGAAAGTTAAACTGTGATAAGACTTTGGTCATGTAGGTCCAGTTTAGGCGGTCGAAAGCCTTCTCTGCATCTAAAGCTAGGAGGAGGCCTGTCGATTGTTTGGACTCTATTGCTGATAGTATGTTTAGGATCTTCCTAGTATTATCTGAGCCCTGACGCCCTATTATGAACCCAGATTGGTCGTTGTGGGTTAATTTGTGCAGGAGGGGCACGAGGCGGTTACTAATCAGTTTTGCGTATAGTTTAGCATCTCTGTTGAGAAGGGAAATGGGTCGGACGTTTTTACATTGGGTGGGAGGTTTGCCTGGCTTGGGAAGCGTGGAAATGTGTGCCATGAGCATTTCTTTTGGTAGTACGCCGTCTGTGGCGCATTTGTTCACTAACTGTAGGAATAGCGTTGCTATGGTTGGTGAGAAGGTTTTGTAGTATTTATTTGTTAGACCATCAGGCCCAGGGGATTTGTGTGTTGGGAGTTGTGAGATTGCCGCTGTGAGTTCGTCAAGGGAGAATGGTAGCGTCAGGGATGTTATGTCTCCCTCAGAGAGCTTGGGGAGGTTTAGGTTGGACAGGAATTCGTCTATTTTGTCTGGGGTTGGGGTGGTAACCTTAGGGTCGTGCTTGAGGTTGTATAATTCACTGTAATATTGGGCAAATTGGTCGACAATGTCTTGGGGATTTGTTATTTTCTTACCAGTGGGATTATTTAGGAAGGCAATCCTGGAGGCGACATTCCTTCGTTTTAATTGTAATGCTAAAATGGCACCAGCTTTGTTGCCACTCATGAAAAAATTGTTTGCTTTTCCTAAGCATGTATGTCGTTTTGGCCAGCTCAATGTTTTTGAGTTTATTATGAAGAGCCAAGAGTCTCATTTTCGTAGAAGTTTGTGTGTCATTTTTGTTAGAGTGTGTTAGGGTTTGGATTTCTCCCAAGAGTTTGGTATATTCTGCTTTTCTTTGTTTGTTGGCATAACTTGCATGCTTTATAAAGCTGCCTCTAATGACCGCTTTGTGTGCTAGCCATATTTGTTCAATTGGGGAGTCAGCGGTTCTGTTTTCTGTAATGTAGTGTTGTAAATCTGTAGTTATCTGAGAGACTAAGATGGGTCTGTGAGGAGGGATTTATTAAGTCTCCAGGAGCCCGATCCTTTGTTGGTGAATGATTCTGTGATACTAAGTGTGATGGGAGCGTGGTCTGACCACGTCATTGTCCCGATCGTGGCTTCTTCTATTCGGGGTAGCAAAGTGGTGGGGATAAGGAATCTGTCTATACGTGAGTAGCAGTTATGCGCCGCTGTGTAGCACGTATAATCTATTTCTGTGGGATGCAACATGCGCCATGGGTCTATCATGTGCGCCGCTGTCAGGGTGGAGCTTATTTTAGTCGACAGCGTTGTTCTATGTTTGAGTGTGTAACTTGTAATCTGTGTGGTGGAGGATGAGTCAATTTTGCTGTCTATTAAAAAATTGGTGTCGCCTCCAATGATTACCTCCCCGTATTTGTACATGACCATCAATGCTAGAATTGTTTGCATGAAATCATATTGGTTTTCGTTTGGGCTATACACATTGATTAAGGTATATGGCATATTATTCAACAAACATTGTAAAATTAAATATCGGCCTTTCCTATCACCAATTTTCCTAATTAGCGAAAACACTACGTCTTTACTGATCAAGGTGGAGACCCCTCTTTTTTTAGCGGAGTAGCAGGTATGGAAATCAAGTGGATACCATTTGGAGGTAAATTTGGGTTTGGAGTGCTATTTGAAGTGTGTCTCTTGGAAGAAAGCTACCTGGGCCCCACTCCTTTTCACTTCCTGTATGGCTAGTCGCCGTTTGTTGGGTGAATTAAGCCCCTTGGCGTTCAGTGACATGATTTTAAGTACCATTTGGCCATCGCGTGGTGTGCTGTGACATGGAATCCTGCATCTTAACTATTTTAACAACCCCAGTATCTTGTGGGGGTCGGGTGGCATAGTAAGATACCTCGGTGTCAGGCTTACCTTGCTGGGAGTCCAACATGCAGAGATAAATGCTCACCCTTGCAATTAGACACAGGCCAAGGTGGTCAAGGTAGAACTCACCTGGCCTGTGAATCTGTGCACGGGGGCTGTGCAGGTGAATGCTTGTAGTCGCAGTACAGAAAAGGAAATCCAGGAGAATAGTCGTAGGTAAGCCAATGGTCAGAGGGTGCCAGAAATCAGGAGATACGAGTAACAAGCCGAGGTCAAGGGATGCCAGAGGTCAGGGTACAAAACGAGTAGCAATCCAAGGTCAGGACAATATTGGAACGAGGAGTAGCAATTCTCTAACCAGAGTCATTGAACTGACACTGTCCTTAGGGAGGAGCAGTGTCTTATACCTTGTTAATTAGGTATTAGATACAGCTGGAGAGTTACTGACAGGTCTGAGCCAGGTGAAGTCCAGCCCCCTAATGCTGCAGGCAATTCAGATATAACCGGGAGTTATCCAAAGTCCAGAACTGGCTCAGAGGTTAAAGAGCAGGTTCAGAACTGCCAAGTATACAGGTTCAAATCCCTCTTCGGGCAATAAAGGGGAGACCCCGTCTGTCAGTCTGGAGGTCACGGTGTGAATCCTGACACTCGGTTTTTGGTATATTGGGCGCTTGGTGACCCACTATGGTAAGCATGTTGCGGGTGTTAGACACACTATTCGGGGGGGAAGGGGGGAGAACAGGGGAAAACTATATACAGTGTTCCGTAAGTCACCTCTCAGTGACATTCAATTGCCGTAGGCAATGGAAAAAGAGGCTACTGGAGCCTCGGGGGTGACTTGCTCGGGATTGGAGTATCAGGATCTCGCCTATTCTGAGATCTACAATAGTCCAAGTCCGAGTATTGTGCGTCCGGGTGATGCTCACCCACCGCAACTTGGTTTGTGGCCTTTTAACGAACCTTCTAATGAGTCTTAAAGTAAATATTAGTTGAACTTAAATATAAACCAGAAACAGAGTAAACCTGTACTTCACGTCCATTGGGGAAATGGTGGCGTGATGTGATCTCATATATACTTCAGGTCAGTGCCGTTTCGTGATTCGTTTCCTGCAATGTCCCGGGAATTTTTGACCATCCTTTAGCGAGCTTCTGTGGTGCTTTGGATTTGTTATAGGTTTGTCTATGCCATTTCTTTTGACGAGTAATTTTGTAGGAAAGCCCCACTTGTAGGGGATGTTCGCAGTTCTGAGTGCTTCTGTGATTGTTTTTTTAAAGTCCGTCGTTTAAGCATAGTTGCCGAGGAAAGATCAGTGAATAGCTTGATTTTGTTGTACGTCTCAGGCCATTTGGTGGTGGTTCTGGCCATTTGCATGAGTCTATCTTTGATAGTGAAGTGGTGTACTCTAGTGATGGTATTTCGTGCAATGTCAGGCGAGAGATGTTTAGGCTTGGGGAACCGGTGGGTTCTGTCCAGTATCAGGTCAAACTCAGACAGGGAGGGGATCAGGGCTTTGAACAGGTATTTGACGTACCTGGGGAGGTCTTGTTGCTAGACAGTCTCAGGGATACCCCTGATGCGGATGTTGTTCCTCCTGCTCCTGTCTTCCTGATCTGCCACCTTTTCCTCCAGTGATTTTATTTTGTTTTCCAAGACGGTGTAAGCGTGATGTGTTTTTCGCACAGTTTGCGCGGTTCATTTTGCTGTGTTAGCAGATTTGTTGCCGCGGGCCCGGAGGAGCTCCGTTAAGGCACGTCTGCTTACATGTGCGGTCAGGACACGCCTCCCAATCATCTCTTTTTTTTTTGGTGCCATGCTCATAATTGAGAATTGTGAATCAAAACAAACCTGCTATGCCATTGCATGTTTTGGTAGGTTCGTGACTCGGCTCGGCTCGGATTTAGTGAATTCAAATGATTGACCAAAATTCAGACAAATTGTAGTTCAGAACAATACAAATCTCCAAGTCTAATTATCACTAGATTCATCATGACCACCACTAAGACCAGACATGGGGGACACTATTTTGGTATTTTGTTCTACCTCTTCAGTAAAGGTTGTCTCTAATGGCAGCAACAAATTAGACTCTGCTGATCTCATACTCATTTCTTCTTGTGTGTCCTAAAAGGAATAGTGCTAGATGTACTAGTCCTGTTTCTGCTGCTCTCACTTTGTGTTTGGTGAAGACCTGCATGCTTTACAAACATGCTGCTGGTACTTGTGGGCCAAGCTCACTCTACTGCTGCAACTGCAAATTCTTATGTTACTTTAGACTTTGAGTCACCAATTAGTACAGCATGAGGATGCAAAAAAAAATTGCCTCCTTGGTGGTGAATTGGACATAACAGACATGCTGGCCACACTATCCTGAGACTGAATACTTCCTATATTGGTGGTACTTCTGTTGGTTGTAGGCCGGGCTGACGATACCATAAGGCAGCATGAGCAGCAGCCTTAGGGCTCACTGGCCCGGTGGGGTGCAGGATCCAGCTGATCTGCAGGAGGGGAGCACACTGCACAGCACTTCCCTTTTTTCTGGTCAGTCATTGTAGTGTGACTCAGCCACGGACCGTGATAGAGGAGCTTGTTTCCCTCTACTTGGTCTGACAGGAAGTCCATGCAAGGAGCGCCAAACTGCTTCCTGTGAATCAGGGTAAGGAGTGAAACAAGCTCCTCTACCACGATCCATGGCTTGGCCACTCTACACAGGGAAGGTAAGCTGCCACATGGGGAATGAGGGGGTAAGACACGTGGGGGGCTGGGAGAAAGAGACATATGGGTTGGCTGGATGAATGAGACATATGGGGGGCTGGGAATATGAGACACTTGGGGTGCTGGGGAAATGAGATACATGGGGGCTGAAGGAATGAGACTCATTAATAGCAGGGGGAATAATACATGTTGGGAAGGGAAGACACGTTTTTGGGAGCAAGAGGGACTGGGTAGGGGAGAAAGAGACACACAAAGGGGCTGGAGGGAGAAAGAGACACACATAGGGGCTTGGAGGTGAAAGATACACACAAAGGGGCGGGAGGAGAAAGAGGCACACCATGGGGCTAAGGGGAGAAAGAAACACACATTGAGGTTGGGGGAAGAAAAAGACACAAGGGGGATGTAAGAGACACAAAGGAAAAAATGGGAGATAAGATGGGGTAGTATAAGACAAAAGGGGGATGTGATACACTAAAGGTGTAAGACATTCAAAAGAGAGGATAAGAAACACAAAAGGGGGTAATAAATTCAAAAAGGGGATTTAGGGACACACAGGTGAAGATGCGTATGTTTGTGGGCGGCAAAATGCATCTTGGCCTGTGTAGCCAAAAAACCTTGCACTGGCCCTGGTTGTGGCAGCAGCGGGAGAAGAATAGGATGCCATAGATAACATAGAAAGGGTGTTATTTCCTAAGGATTTGTGAGTCACGTTATTGTGAGTAAACTCTGTCCAAAGAATCAGTTCAAACCAATCTTCCTTGTGATGTGAAATGAAGCAACAAAGATATTGCTCTCGAGACTGGTTAGTATGTTTGGCAGATCCATTAGTGTGAGGATGGTAGGTGGAGGAAAAGGACAATGCGATACCTATCTCTGAGCTGAAAAAACCTTCAGAAATGGGAAATAAATTGACTACCTCTGTCTGACACTATATGTTCTCGTATGCCATGGAGATGGATTACCTCCCTGGAGAAAATCCTGGCTATATTAGCAGTGGAGGGGAGTTTCCTAAGGCCATCTTGGAAAACCTGTCTACGACCATAAGTATGACAGTGTGTCCATTGGAAGGGGAAAGATCTACTATAAAATCCATAGACAAACTTGACCAGGGTTTTGTGGGTATGGGTAATGGATGGAGTAAATCACAAGGTAATCTGAACAACTTTGTTAGCTGAACAAATGTAACAAACTTGCACATATTTCTTTTTTGTCCCTCTTATGGGAAGGCCACCAGAAGTAATGAGAAATTAGCTTAGTGGTCTTGGTAATAATGTCATGCTCTGTGGGCTTGCTCTCATGACATAATGGCATAACCTCCTTTCTGGCCTCAGGAGTACCAAACAACTTATTGTTAGGTTTGTTATCAGGGGATTCAGATTGAGAAAACATGATGCGATTCAACAGTGAATAGGATATGGAAAGAACTGTTGTGGCTACAATTATTTCCAGAGTTATGATAAGACTCTCCTCAGGCCTTTCCTCTTCACTCACATCAAACTGCCTGGGCAAGACATTGGCTTTGGCATTGTGTGGTCCACATCTAAAAGTAATTATGAACTTAAACCTGTACAGGAAGACAAACCATTTTGCCTGCCTGGAATTCAGCCTTTTAGCCTCTCCAAGGTACAAGAGGTTCTTATGATCAGTTAATATCATGATAGGATCTTGGGATCCCTCTAGGAGATGCTTCCATTCTTTAAGGCTAATTTCTCTATTCTTAATATCATAATTGTGTTCTGCCTGCAAGAGTTTTCAAGAATATAATTTATAAGGGGGCAATGGTTGGTTAGGGGACAAGCGCTGTAAAAGAACCTACTATTATCTCACGAGCATCCACTTCCAAAACAAAAGGAAGCTTAGGGTCTGGATGTCCAATGATACAAGCAAAAACAAAAGCCTTTTTTAGGCTCTAAAAGGTAGGGATGTGCATGGGAAAAATATTCGGTTTGGTTTGGCATTCCGAAATTCGGGACTTCGGAACTTGGGGTAAGTGTAGGGTTAAGGTAGGGGTAGGCTGACGGTAGGGTTAGGGTAGGGTTAGGGGAAAGGTTAGGGTTAGGTTGTGGGCAGGGTTAGGGTAGGGTTAGGGACGGTTTAGGGTTAGGGTTAGGGGTAAGGTTAGGTTAGGGGTAGGGTTAGGGTTGGTTTAGGAGTAGGGTTAGGGGTAGGGTAAGGGCTAGGTTAGGGGTAGGGTTAAGTTAGGGTAAGGGTAGGTTAGAGTTAGGTTTTTTTAGGAGTAGGGTTAGGGGTAGAGTTTCTTTTAAATAGTAATTAATAGACATAATAACAGTACCTCCACCCTTATCCGCATTTTTTATAACATTATCTTTGCAGTTTTTAAGTTCTTTCAAAACTTAATTTTCCTTTTTAGTTAGATTTTTTTTAGGTCACTGTTCACCATGTTATAGGACATAAGGCCAGTATACATTGATGGGCTTCTAATCTCTATTAATCTTGTGAGTGTAATACAAATAAAAGTGTTCTGAGTAGAATACAGTCTTGCGCTATGTGTTTGTTTCTCTCTTTCTTTCCCTAACAAGCACTGAAGGGGAAAGGAGAAATTAGTTTTATCCTGTTTGATATTTTCTGCCTTGTTCATCTCTGAGTCTGTTAGTGCAATACAGCCTTATTTTTGGTGGTATCTGTCTGTGGTAAGTTATCTGCACCATTTGTGGTTCTTCTTTGTTTTTATTTCTGTAGCTTATATTTATATATAAGTTTTTGTTCAGTATTTACAGATCAAAATGAAGGAAACGGACCTCAGTTAGGAAAAAGGACAAATGAGTCATGTTCATGTGAGTTTACAGAGAAAGGTCAAAAGTAAAGACAAATACTTAGATGGGACCTGATGGAATACACCCAAAGTTCTTAAAAGAGCTTAGTGGTGTACCAGCAGAACCATTAACAGATTTATTTAACTAATCATTGATAACAGGAGTAGTCCCAGAAGATTGGAAGTTAGCGAATGTTGTGCCCATTCACAACAAAGGTAATAGGGAGGAGTCGGGCAACTATAGGCCAGTAAGCCTTACTTCAGTAGTGGGGAAAGTGATGGAAACCATGTTAAAGGATAGGATTGTTGAACATCTAAAAACACATGGATTTCAAGATCAGAGACAACATGGGTTTACTTCAGGGAGATCATTTGAAACTAATCTTATTGATTTTTTTGATTGGGTAACTAAAAGAATAGATCAAGGGCTGCAGTAGACATTGCTTTATTTTTATATATATATATATATATATATATATATATATATATATATATAAAATTATTATTATTTTTGTTTTAACTTTATGGAAATGTTTTGTCTAGTTACAAAATTTGAATACTTTTATTCAAAGATAATTATTATTTATTGGAAAGCTATTCACAGATGAATTAAAGATCTCCTCTATTTATGAAAATCAATTTATTTATATTCAGACAGCTTTCCATATTTTCTTGTTTATTAAAGCAATGATTAGTGCAAGTATTTATATTTTATAATTATTAGGTTAATTTATTGGATTATTCTTTATTTTTATTTGTTCAGAATATACAGCTGGGCTGTTTGGAAACGCATCTTGTACTTCCAAAAGTAATGAAGAATGTAAAAGATTTTTTAAAGTGCAAAAATTTGCAATTTCTTTTGCTATAAAATCGACTTTTCCGTTTCTGAATGGATTGCAAGATTTATGTATTCTGTCAAAAATGGAAACATTGGTGAGTATGCCTTTATGTTATTAATGGGGGACTGCCTCTTGGAAATCATGCTACGGAATAAAACAATGAAAATTATTAGAACCTATATCCTTTATTTTAATGTGATGTCAAGTATTCCTTCAAATTTATATTAAAGAATTAACAAAAAACACTGTATTCCAGTATAATCCAGGCAAAGCCAGGACACACATTGCAAATGAAGAGGAGAAATAGAAACATTGGTTTAATTGCTTTTTTTTTTTAATGCTGATTGCCAGATGCAAAGGACAGAGTTAATAAAACTAAAGTGAACTCAAAGTGATTTAAAAATTTCAGGCAAAAATAGCCGAATTAGAAACATAGCTGACTGGCACAAGTTTCACACCTTACAAATGCATACAACTAAGTGCTTCTCATGGGAGGCCAATGATAGGCCTCATACTTTCGACGCAGAGAGGAACGAACACATGGGGTAGCTGAGATGAACAGTAGAGCTTAATAGAGACAATGGCCCCATCTGTTATTTAACAAGCCCCACTCCCATGGGATGGGACTTTTCTACTGACTGGGCAACAATCGCGGCCTTGTCACTAGTTATAAAAGTTTAGGAGATATGTCCCCACCTTCCACATGGCAGGTGAGGGCATTGGAGGGTTTTAACCCCTTAAGAACCAAATTTCTAGAATAAAAGGGAATCATGACATGTCACACACGTCATGTGTCCTTAAGGGGTTAAACTTCCCTTATATAATATGGCGGTATTATTGCTAGCATTACCAGTGGACAAATAGTACTTAAAAATATCATTCACTTTCAAAGAAGCAAGTAGAAGATAATTTGCTGATAACTGAATGTGTATCCTCCTGGATGCAATCGATCCTGAAATTTTACTCAATCCGGTGCTTTGAGAATATTCAGAATCCTATACTTTATATAGGAGTTTGATGCAAAAGCAATGGTTTTAATCTGGAGATCAAATGCATCTGGGTGATTGCTGCAGATTTGCTCGGGCTGACTGAATTCTGACAGTATTTGGGTTTAGTAAATATGAGAATTGCCATTACAGTCGGAATTCGGTCATTTTCACAGGAGTTTGTCCATCTGGATTTTATTGAATAATCCTGAATAGATGTGGGAAAGCTTTGCTCTTCTCAAGGTGGAAGAGGTAAGTGAGTCCTCTTTTTTCCAATAATTCTTTCCTTTCATATTTAATTAAAATCCACTTTTTTTTCAAACTAAAATGCTGCTGCTGTTCCCCTGTTTTAATAATACAAGATTGCAAAGGAAAAAATATTTTTATTAAACTAAGTTCTCTAAGTTAATGTTTTTTATTTTTTTTAATTTTTTTTAAATACAGATATTTTAATAAATTTTGGCTCAAAATTGGTTTGGCAAATTCATATAAAATGCATAATCCGTGAGGCTAAGTAATATTATAGCTGTTTATGCATTGCAGCACACTAATAGGCACCTTCTAGTGCCTTTTTGGTTCATTTGGTTCACCTGAAACAATTATATGAACAAGAGTCACCATGTAAGGGATGAATTCATTTGCATCCAAAACATTCTTTTTTCTATTCTTCCTTCTCCAAAGCAATGTCTGCTCTGACTGCTTTATAAATCTTTCACAATCATTTGAAAGAAAATCATCAATAAAAAAAGACTAATGCAAGTTATAGAGATTTTCAATGTATTATTCAAAGGTGTGATTTCCAGATGGGTGACATTTTCCTTTTTGTTAAATATGCATACAATTAACAGCCATTGTCTTTTTATAGAAGTTGCAAGCAGATGAGAGGTCCATTCATGAAGTGGTGTATGAAAGCCTCCGTCGCATTGAAAAGAAGCAAACACAATTTGAATTGAAAATCTTTTTTGACTATATATTTCAAGAATGTTTCCTAAAATTATTTCCTGACTTGCAGAACATCTTACAACGTAAGTAACCTTTTTATTTTGATCACAGTCTGAATTTTAGCTAAGGAACAAAAATAATATTTCCCTCAAATCATATACATTGATAAGCCACAAATTAAAACCACTGACAGGTGAAATTAATAACATTTATTATGTCGTTACAATTATAGAGGTAATTTTGGGACAAAATATTAAAAGTAATATTTTATTATAATTACCAAAAATGTATCATTTTAATCTGTGTGGTGGGGTCAGTCTGTGTGTGTGTGTGTAGGGGTCAGTCTGTGTGTGTGGGGGTCAGTCTGTGTGTGTGGAGGGGACAGTGTGGGGGTTTGGGTTTTTGTGTATTGGTCAGTCTGTGTGTGGTGGGGTCAGTCTGTGCATGTGTAGGGGGCCAGTCTGTGTGTAGGAGGTCAGTCTGTGTGTGGGGGGTCAGTCTGTGTGTGGGGGGTCAGTCTGTGTGTGTATGGGTCCGTCTGTGTGTGTGTGTGTATGGGTCAGTCTGTGTATGGAAGGTCAGTCTCTGTGTGTGTGAGGTGGTCAGTCTGTGTGTGTATGGGTCATTCTCTGTGTGTATGTGTATGGGTCAGTCTGTGTGTGGGGGGTCAATCTCTGTGTGTGGAGGGGTCAGTGTACGGTACTGTGAATATTAATGCAGTGACGTCGCTGTGGGGGGTGGGGGGCATAGGGGGCCATGGCCCCCCTGCACCATGCAGTGCCCCCCTTGTGCCCCCCCAATTGAAATTGAAGTTGGGAGCACAAGCTGCAGCAGCACTTTTCCCACAAGCGGCCAGAGGTCTTTCTCCTGCATCATAGAGAGCAGCGCAGAGGAGAGACGGGGAGCGGAAGCTCAGCTCTGCACATAGGCATCCAGGCAGCTGCTGGTAAGTGTGAGTCAGTGTGGAGTTCAGTCTGTGTGTGTGTGTGGGGGGGGGGCAGTGTGTGTGTGTATGGATCAGTCTGTGTGTGTGTGTGTGTGTATGGGTCAGTCTGTGTGTGTGTGTGTATGGGTCAATCTCTGTGTGTGTGGGTCATTCTGTGTGTGTGTGTGTGTGTGTGTATGTGTTTGGGTCAGTCTGTGTGTGTTTGGGTCAGTCTGTGTGTGTGGGGGTCAGTCTGTGTGTGTGGGTGGGGGTAAGTCTGTGTGTGTGTGGGTGGGGGTCAGTCTGTGTGTGGGTGGGGGTCAGTTTTTGTGTATGGGTCAGTCTGTGTGGTGGGGTCAGTCTGTGTGTGTGTGTGTAGGGGTCAGTCTGTGTGGTGGGGTCAGTCTGTGTGTGTGTGAAGGGGTCAGTCTCTGTTTGGGGGTCAGTCTGTGTGTGTGGAGGGGTCAGTGTGGGGGTTGGGGGTTCAGTCTGTGTGTGTGGGTGGGGGTCAGTCTGTGTGTGGGGGGCTCAGTCTGTGTGTGTGAGGGTCAGTTTTTGTGTATGGATCAGTCTGTGTGTGGTGGGGTCAGTCTGTGTGTGTGTATGGGTCAGTCTGTGTATAGGGGGTCAGTCTGTGTGTGGGGGTCAGTCTGTGTGTGTGTGTATGAGTCCGTCTGTGTGTGTGTGTGTGTGTGTGGGTCAGTCTGTGTATGGAAGGTCAGTCTCTGTGTGTGTGAGGTGGTCAGTCTGTGTGTGTATGGGTCATTCTGTGTGTATGTGTATGGGTCAATCTGTGTGTGGGGGTCAATCTCTGTGTGTGGAGGGGTCAGTGTGGGTGTTGGGGTTCAGTTTGTGTGTGGGGGTGGGGTTCAGTCTGTGTGTGTGGGTGGGGGTCAGTCTGTGTGTGTGGGGGGCTCAGGTTACTGCTCCCTCGCGCACCGCCTCCATGTTCCCTGTGGCGGCCGGCTTTAATGTTTCCCGCGTGGCTTAGCAAAGGGCTGACAAATGCCAGATGCCAAGGCAAAATGTCTAGTCGCCATGGTGACCTGATGCCTGGAATTTGTCAAGCCATGTGTATGTATATATACGATATATATATATACGTATATATAAAATTTGTATCTTGTAATACCTTTTTTATTGGACTAACAGAAATTTTTAATGACAATCTTTCGGGAGAACCTCCCTTTCTCAAGTCTAAAGCATTTCTGAGCAAGACGACACATATAATTCAAAGTTGAGTTGTGACACAGGGGTTACAGCGACATGAGTGTAGAAAGAGGGTCGTAATTATCTTGTGTGAAGATCACTGAGAGAGGGGGGAGAGATAAAAAAAAAAAAAAAGAAAACAGTCTAAAGCATTCCTGTGTCTTATCTGCACTCATGGCGCTTTAACCCTTGTATCACAACTCAACTTTGAATTCTATGTGTCGTCTTGCCCAGAAATGCTTTAGACTGTTTGCTTTTTTTTTTTCTCAACTCAACTTTGAATTCTATGTGTCCTCTTGCTAAGTATACACATTCTTTTGTTCCTGACCCCTTATGTGCCCCCCCTAAGTATAAATCTTGGAGACGCCACTGTATTAATAACAATATTATTTTAAAGAAATGCCTACCATTTCATTCCCAGATCCTGAAATTCTCGGAGCTCACATCTTCAATTTATAATTCACACAAATTAATCACAACAATATTATAAAAATATAATTTACTGTGATAATAAAATAAACATGCAAATTTAATAGTAAGCAATTATATAATTTTGACGAGTACAACAAGTTAATTCAATTAGTCAAGGAAGTCAGAATAATTTCCCGAATAAATAATGTAATATAAATTAAATTAAATGTTCTACCTTTATTGGTAGAACAGTAATTGTTGTATTTTCTAAACTATACTGCAGGTATTGAAGTTAAATATACATAAATTATTATTCCAAAATAGGATGCTTATTCAGTTGTTGGTTCAGGTATTTTTTACCGAAAATATAAAAGCAGTTATATTTACCAACTTGAGGCTGGATGGTCTCTTTTCCCACTGGGTAATGAACTCAGTAGAATAGAACAGTGGGATTGTCAAAGATTTGAGAAAAAAATGAAATAAGTATTAGATGGTGGAAGAATAAGGTTATTCTTAAAGAGTAAGGACAAAGACCTTAGAGAAAGTTTTCCAAGAGTGAGTTAGAAAGTCAGGTTGTGTCACAAGATCTCTCTGAGATTTCTTTCCTGTGTCAGGGTGTGTCAGAAAATCAAGATGTCAGTCATTTAATCAGATATTTTAAATTAATGAATGTAACGGACCGTTTCAGCATAAAAGGGGAAAAATCCGTTTAGGCGATAATCCCCTTTAGATGGACCAGCAGCTACCATAAGCACCAACTTCCCGAACTCCCAAACTGCACGAATTCACCAACTCTCGAACAGCAGACACACTAACCCTGGAAGCAGCCGAACAGGAAAAGCAATATGGACAGCTTACACTCCTGGCAGTCGGCATACAGTCCCCTTTCCCCCCCAAGAAAGAGACACACTCCAGCTTCAGGGTTAAACAGCAACAACACTGATTTATTCACACACAGGCTTATATGAGATTCTCCCATGCAAGGGAGGGGTTTACAGTACACCAATCCAGTTTAAGGTACAACCCACACATCTCCTCCCTCCAACATATCTGTTAATACAATTAACAGGGACATATTTTTACCCAAGTTTTGGATGTACCCTAAATACTTGGGGTACATCCACAAATCCAATATCTCCAGATAGCCCTAGTCTGGAGGGACAACATATGTTAAAATCAGCCCATTCGGATAAACGGTTCGGGAGTTATGGGACTTTAAAGTATTGACCGACCGCATGGATAAAGTATCCGAAATCAGTTCCATGCATTTTGGCCCTGCGGTCGGTCACAAACAAGGGAATGAAAACAGACGAATTGCCTGTGTTATAGAGCCTGGAGAGGGTTTGAATGAATTCCCTTGTTTGTGGGGTTCTTTCTACCGAATGGGGGGTCATTCGGTAGTTTCCATACGAATTTCTGGAAGTATGGAGGTCTCAGCGGTGTTTGCCTAGTCAAGTGTCCGATTTCAGTTCCAGACACTCGACGGCAAAACACCGCTGTTCGGTAGTTAAAGATGGCCGCCGCCACGTGTTAGTTTCCTGAATGGCGGCCACCCAGAGGACAAAGACCACACTGCACTGATTGCCAATTACCCGTTTGCAACATTGTTGCAAACGGTAATTGGAGGCACACTTAGTCCTGGGTGGTCTGGTTGTTCGGTAGTTTCCTCAATACAAGGAATGGAGTGATTCTACCGAACAATCAGATGAAGGCTGCATATATATATAACCCAGGTTAACTGCATACATAAATACATATACGATATACAGGCAGTACAATAGAACATGCTTCACAGTCTTAAAGGGACAGTAGTCCCAAAATGTCCATCGCTGATTTTAAAGGGCCAGTAGCAGCAATATAAATTATACATGCCCAAATATAGTCTTTAAAGTGTAATATGTCCAGGGGCCATAGTCAGCGGGCAGGAGGCTAGCAACCAGGCTTCTCCAGTTCACAGTGGCGAAGTTGGTTTCGCCACAATTCTCCCCTTTACCAATTAGACTAACAGGGTACCTGACCTCCTGCCGGTCAGTGCCCTGGTTAGTCCAGCAACCCACCCGCAAAGCAGAAAAAACAGTACAGCCCACCCACAATAAATGGCCACCACACCTGGGTAGAGGAGAATCTTGTCCATGTCCAGGTGCCTCACCACGGCTGTGGGTGGGACCGGTAGGCTGCCTTGGTGGGTTGCTGAGTGGGCAGAGACCAGCGGTACTCTGTCCTGGTGCCAGCACTACCACCGGAGTAGTCTGGTTGGAGCCTGGTTGCTGGAGACGGACTGTCTCCCCCTGGGATACACAGCTCTGTCGTGGGGGGGTAGGACCGACCGTCCCTACCCCTGGTGCTGGAAGTGCAGAGACTTCGGTCCCATCTGCACAGATGTGGGGCTTAACATCTCCCCTTGGTGGGTTAGGCTGCCGCTGGAGAGAGGGTGTAACAAGCTCCTCTCTCTGGATGGTAAACTGCTGCTGGGGAGAGGGGTTAGTAGGTTCCTCTCCCTGGCACTCTCTCTGCTGGTGGAAAGGGGAACTAGCTGTCTCCCCTTTCATTCTCTTGTCCGGCTGCTGGGGTGCGAGACTGACTGTCCCTGCTCCCTGCAGGATACACTGCCGCTGGGGAGGAAGGACGGCACCTTCTGCTCCCTGGGACAGACACTGCTGCTGGGGAGAATGGACGACACCATCAGCTCCCTGGGGCACACACTGCCGCTGGGGAGGATGGACGACACCATCAGCTCCCTGGGGCACACACTGCCGCTGGGGAGGGAGGACGCTGCTCTCCTCTCCCTCCGCTTCACACTGCCTTCTTGGCATATCACTTTGCTGCTGGGGGCAGGAACAACAACCTCTGCCCCCTGTAACTCAGCCTGCCGCTGGGGAGGAAGGACTGCACCTTCGGCTCCCTTGGACACACACGGCTGCTGGGGAGGATGGACGACACCATCAGCTCCCTGGGGCACACATTGCCGCTGGGGAGGGAGGACGCTGCTCTCCTCTCCCTTCACTTCACACTGCCTTCTTGGCATATCACTTTGCTGCTGGGGGGCAGGAACAACAACCTCTGCCCCCTGTAACTCAGCCTGCCGCTGGGGAGGAAGGACTGCACCTTCGGCTCCCTTGGACACACACGGCTGCTGGGGAGGATGGACGACACCATCAGCTCCCTGGGGCACACATTGCCGCTGGGGAGGGAGGACGCTGCTCTCCTCTCCCTTCACTTCACACTGCCTTCTTGGCATATCACTTTGCTGCTGGGGGGCAGGAACAACAACCTCTGCCCCCTGTAACTCAGCCTGCCGCTGGGGAGGAAGGACTGCACCTTCGGCTCCCTGGGACACACACGGCTGCTGGGGAGGATGGACGACACCATCAGCTCCCTGGGCCCCACATTGCCGCTGGGGAGGGAGGTCTGCAAACCCCCTGGCCCGCTCTGATTCCCACGGCAAGTACTCTCGCACTGCTTGCTTCACACGCTGCACTCTATATTCTGAGGGGTTGGGTCCGCATAAAGCCAGTATCTTGGTGACCTCTCTGTCATATGCCTCTTGAGTGTAGCTGGGTGCCATGCTTGCTCTGCTGTAGTTGGTTCCTTGTAGATAGGGGCGCTGTACGGGTACTGGCGTTGCCCTCACTTTGTAATCCAGGAATGGTGTTGTCTGTAGCTGTCCCTCTGGTTGTAGGAACGATCCCGCCGCTTGCCACCAATTGTAACGGACCGTTTCAGCATAAAAGGGGAAAAATCCGTTTAGGCGATAATCCCCTTTAGATGGACCAGCAGCTACCATAAGCACCAACTTCCCGAACTCCCAAACTGCACGAATTCACCAACTCTCGAACAGCAGACACACTAACCCTGGAAGCAGCCGAACAGGAAAAGCAATATGGACAGCTTACACTCCTGGCAGTCGGCATACAGTCCCCTTTCCCCCCCAAGAAAGAGACACACTCCAGCTTCAGGGTTAAACAGCAACAACACTGATTTATTCACACACAGGCTTATATGAGATTCTCCCATGCAAGGGAGGGGTTTACAGTACACCAATCCAGTTTAAGGTACAACCCACACATCTCCTCCCTCCAACATATCTGTTAATACAATTAACAGGGACATATTTTTACCCAAGTTTTGGATGTACCCTAAATACTTGGGGTACATCCACAAATCCAATATCTCCAGATAGCCCTAGTCTGGAGGGACAACATATGTTAAAATCAGCCCATTCGGATAAACGGTTCGGGAGTTATGGGACTTTAAAGTATTGACCGACCGCATGGATAAAGTATCCGAAATCAGTTCCATGCATTTTGGCCCTGCGGTCGGTCACAAACAAGGGAATGAAAACAGACGAATTGCCTGTGTTATAGAGCCTGGAGAGGGTTTGAATGAATTCCCTTGTTTGTGGGGTTCTTTCTACCGAACGGGGGGTCATTCGGTAGTTTCCATACGAATTTCTGGAAGTATGGAGGTCTCAGCGGTGTTTGCCTAGTCAAGTGTCCGATTTCAGTTCCAGACACTCGACGGCAAAACACCGCTGTTCGGTAGTTAAAGATGGCCGCCGCCACGTGTTAGTTTCCTGAATGGCGGCCACCCAGAGGACAAAGACCACACTGCACTGATTGCCAATTACCCGTTTGCAACATTGTTGCAAACGGTAATTGGAGGCACACTTAGTCCTGGGTGGTCTGGTTGTTCGGTAGTTTCCTCAATACAAGGAATGGAGTGATTCTACCGAACAATCAGATGAAGGCTGCATATATATATAACCCAAGTTAACTGCATACATAAATACATATACGATATACAGGCAGTACAATAGAACATGCTTCACAGTCTTAAAGGGACAGTAGTCCCAAAATGTCCATCGCTGATTTTAAAGGGCCAGTAGCAGCAATATAAATTATACATGCCCAAATATAGTCTTTAAAGTGTAATATGTCCAGGGGCCATAGTCAGCGGGCAGGAGGCTAGCAACCAGGCTTCTCCAGTTCACAGTGGCGAAGTTGGTTTCGCCACAATGAATTCTTATCAGTTATACTATACACCCATTAATTGAAGATTATGCTAGCGCTAGTGTACTTATAATCTTAATTTTAATAATGACAGGAGGCGAGTATTTTGCATAAACTCTCTTTACTAACTCCACATAGCAGTAAAGAAAAGTGAAAACATTAACCAATCAAAAAGAAGTAGGCGGCATAGTATTCACAGAGATGAGGTTCCTCCCCCTCTTTCGAAAGCGACATCAAATACAAAGTGAAATTTTTTAAGAAACGGATAAAGTCTTGAAACATGCACCAACGGGTGACTTTCCAAAGTACGAAGTCCTAGAGGTTGGAGGATGGTCCAAACATGTACCAACGGTTGACTTTCCAAAGTACGAAGTCTTGGTGGCTGAAGGAAGGTCCAAACATGTCCATCCTGAGCGTAAGCTGTAATGTCTTGAAGTTAAGCTGAAAAAGAGCGTGGAAAAGGTTAGGAACCGGTCTGGCAACTGTTTGCAGTACTGTAATAAACCCAACACAAACTCCACCGAAATGTAACTAGTCTAGGTATGACATTGAACAGTAACGAGGCTGTAGCTAAACAAGGTACA
This sequence comes from Pelobates fuscus, assembly GCF_036172605.1. Classification (NCBI taxonomy): domain Eukaryota; kingdom Metazoa; phylum Chordata; class Amphibia; order Anura; family Pelobatidae; genus Pelobates; species Pelobates fuscus. The sequence goes on along the minus strand of NC_086322.1, from coordinate 57,798,600 downwards.
AGTCCGACTATACAAGGTGAGAAGGGAAATAGAGAAAGGAAGGAATACTCAGAGTATAGGTATACTTACATGAGATCTCATCCCTCGAGGGTGCGGAGGGTGGGAAAATACTCGCCTCCTGTCATTATTAAAATTAAGATTATAAGTACACTAGCGCTTGCATAATCTTCAATTTTACCACATGACAGGAGGCTTCATATTTTGCATTTTTAACGCTGAAGCAGAAGAGACGTGGCTACCCCCGAGTTCGGGCGGAAGTAGAAGGTCCGAAAGGTTGATTCTCGTGACCAATCTGCGGCCCATAAGATGTCTGCCAGGGACATGCCTGCGGCGAAAGCCGATGAAGCTGCCGCGCCACGGACGGAGTGGGCTCCGAAGGTCTCCTCTACGCCCGCCAGAGACAGAATCCATCTTACCCATCTGGCCAGGGTGGTGGTAGAGACTGGTATATGGGGTCTAACGTAGGACACCAAGAGTTGACCCGAAGGTGAGACCCGCAATCGGGATGTGACCTCTACGTACCGATGCAGGGTGGACACCATGCAGAGAAGCGGTTCTGTAGGGAAAAAAGGGTAGAAAACTGAAGTGGAGTCGGATTTCATACGGCGTGAAATTTGGAAGGTAACTCCCTCCGGGGAGACCGAAAAGGCATCGATGTCGAATGCCCGTACGTCCGAAACTCTGCGGAACGAGACCAAACAAAGTAGGAGTGTCAGTTTAGCTGATAGCTGTCGAAGCGAGAGTCTGTTGTTTTCCGGCCAGTCCCATAGGAATTGTAGGACGATCTCGACGTCCCATAGTCGGGCATATTTAGGTCTCGGAGGCCTCTGTAGTCTGATGCCCCTGAGAAGACGGCATACCAATGGGTCTTTCCCGACCGGGATCCCTTGGGCCGGTACGTGGGCTGCTGAAATTGCGGAGAGTACTACGTTGAGGGATCGATAAGATCGACCCGTGGAGAAGAGGTGGGAGAGGAAATTCAAGATGGCTGTTATAGGTGCCGTAAAGGGATCGAAATTCCGTTCACTGCACCAAGTAGACCAGGAGTTCCATGCTGATAAGTAACATCGTCTGGTTCCTGGCGCCCATGAGTCCCATAGGAGATCTCGAGACATTTGCGATAAATCTTCGGTTTGCCAGGCTCCCCTGAAAGCGTCCAAGCCACCAGCGTGAGACGGTCTTCCAGGATGAGCGGGTGTTGGTTCCCTTTCGGGTCCGTAAGGAGCGTCGGATAAGACGGTATGAGGAGAGGGTCCTTGTAGGATGCTGTCAGGAGATCTGGAAACCATGGTTGACCCGGCCATAGGAGCGAGATGAGGAGCAGGGATCCGCAGGGAAGGGGTCTTCAGGTATTGCATCGTCCTTGCCACCATGGCGAATGGGGGAAAAGCATACGCTCCCGAGGGTGGCCAAGGTTGGAGAAATGCATCTACTGCCTTGCTCTCTGGATCTGGGAGCCAGCTGAAGTAATTGTCTGTCTGTCTGTTGTTGAGTGAAGCAAAGAGGTCTAGGTGAAGGGGACCCCTCCTGGCCAAAAGACGTTGGAAGATCGCTGGGTCCAGTCTCCAGTCGCTGCTGTCCCGCCAGTGGCGTGAGTACCAGTCCGCTGTCAGGTTCGTTTCTCCCGGGAGGTATTCTGCCATGAGGGAGATTCTCCGGGGTAGACAAAATTCGAAGATGTCCTTGGTGATCTTTGAAAGGAGCCTGGATCGGGCTCCCCCCAGGCGATTGATGTAGCGGACCGCTGAGATGTTGTCCATCCGGAGGAGTCCGTCCGGTCCCTCGCTAAGCTGCGGATCGCGAATGACCCCGCCAGGAGTTCCAAGCAGTTTATGTGGAGGTTGGTTTCTTGGGAAGTCCAAGTGCCTCCTGTCGATCCGCCCTTGCCTGTGGCGCCCCAGCCCCAAAGGCTGGCGTCTGATTCCAGAACGATGTCGGGTGTATTCCCGAAGATGGCTCAGCCATTCCATGCTTCCATGCTGTCCAACCACCATCCGAGTTCTTCCTTGACTTCTTCCGTTACTGGAATGTTCTGGTCGTAGGAAGGGTTCTGGCGGAGGAAGGAGGCCTTCAGATGTTGCATCGCCCTGTAGTGTAGTGGGCCCGGGAAGATTGCCTGTATGGATGCGGACAGAAGTCCTACGATCCGAGCTAGGTTGCGTAGTGGAATGGTGCGGCAGCGGATGACTCTGCGTAGTTCCTTCTTGATGGCTGTGATCTTCGAGATCAGGAGTCGTAAGGTGCTGGTCCTGGAGTCTATCTCGAAGCCTAGGAACTGTATCGTCTGGGCTGGGGATAGTTCCGATTTTTGGTAGTTCACCACGAAGCCTAGGGACGTCAGGAGTTGAATGGTATATCGTGTGTGTTGCGTTAGACTGTACCTGTGTGAGGAAAACAGTAGCAGGTCGTCCAGGTAGATAATGCACCGAATTCCTTGAGTTCGTAGTCGTGATACAACTGGTTTGAGAAGCTTGGTGAAGCCGAATGGAAGGCATGTGAACTGCCAGGGTTGGTTTTGCCATAGGAATCTGAGGAATCGACGGCAAGATGCATGGATGGGGACCGACAGGTAAGCGTCCTTGAGGTCTAGCCTCGTAAACCAGTCCCTGTCTTGGAGAAGATCTCTCAGAAGATGAATGCCTTCCATCTTGAAGTGCTTGTACATTACAAAAGCGTTGAGCCTCTTTAGATTTATAACCAGACGGAACTCTCTGGATTTCTTTTTTACTAGGAAAATGTTGCTGAAGAAACCCTGTGCGTCGGGAGCCGGTTCTATCGCTCCTTTCGTTTTGAGCTCTCGTAGTTCGCCGTCGATCAGGCGGCGGTCCTCCTCGGAGCATTGAATGGGATGCGGATGAGTGAGCTGGTAAGGGGGTTCTACGAAGTCGATGACGTAGCCCCGAACTGTCTGGAGGATCCATGCGTCTGTGGAGATGGTCATCCAGTTCTGAAAAGACAGAGCAATACGGCCTGTGGTATAAGGGGTAAGTGAAACTAGAGGCATGATATTGCTTACCTGTGGGGAAGCGTGCTCTGCCACGGCTACGAGGTCCTCTGCCTCGGTCTGCTCCTCGGGTATAGGAGAAGGGTTGTCTGAAGCCCACTTCTGGGTAAAAGGGTTGTGGTCTGTGTGACCGGGGGCCAGAAGGCCAGAATCGGCTGGCTGCTCGGCCCCTGTAACGGCCAGCCCGTCCAAAAACACCCCGACTGGGGTAGCCTCTGAAGACTCGTTTCATAGATGTCTGAGCCTTATTCAGGGATGTAAAAATGTTAACATGCTTGTTCAGCTCTTTTAAGAAAGGTTCCCCAAATAATTTGCCCTGTGCCAATGGTCCCAATTCTTTGGTGCCCAATTCCACCAGTTTTCCGTCAATACGGAGTAATGCTGCCTTACGCCTCTTAGAGGAGAGGGCTACGTTGGTGTTGCCAACAAAAAAGAAGCACCTTTGTGCCCATTCTCTGATATCATGTGCCCACTCCTTAACCATGCTAGAGTCAAATTTATCGGCTCTAGTGAAAGCATCATCTGCCAGGTATAGTATGCGGGAGAGTGGGCCAATTGAGTCCAGCAGTTTGTCTTGGACCCCGTGGAATCCTTTCTCCACGCCCCGTCGAGGGTCGCGGCCACCCCGGGACATAAAGGTGTTCATCACCTGGTCAAACTCCGGGGTCTGCGTTACGTGGTCGGGAAGCGAGGTGCGCGGGCATTCAGAGCGTAGACGGTTGCGCACCGTTTTGTCGAGTGGTTTGCAAAGCCAGCGGTGCATAAATTTGGAGAGGTGGTCGGGGGGTGTCCAGTCCCCAGAGCGTGGATGGCGGATATTACGAGGGTCAAAAAGACGTTGCCCTGTGGGGTCTAGGATGGTATCCTCTTCTTGAGCAGGCGTGAGGTCGTCTAGTAACTAAATGTCGTCCAAGAAGGTGCCTCGTAAGAGGCCCGTATGGGAGCTGGAGTCCGAGTCCCAATTGTCATCTTGCGGATCAGAGTCCGCGGCTTGCCACTCATCCAACACGGCCATAGAGCGCGTGTGTTCTTCCCCCTCATCCGAGGAGTAATGGGCAGGTGTAGGTGGGGCTGGCCTATGGCGTTTTGGTGCCTTACCCTTGCCCGGTGTATCGCCCGCTTTCTCACCTTTCCAGTGACGTTTGGTGGGGCGTGGGTACGCCAGTACGTGTGACTCCGAAGCCTCAGAGTCCTCGTCCTGAGGATGGGTCAACGTGGCTTTTTTGGATTTGTCGGTAGATGTCGACATAACTCTGGACAGCGCTTTCTCCATAGAGGCGGAGATGGCTTCCGCAATCATAGACTGGAAGTCCGCAGGGGTTTGGGATGCTTCCATAGTGATTATGGTGTTGGCACAGGGTAGATGGGCTAGGGGTCAGGTAGTTAGATTATGCACTCAGTAACAATAAAGTTAGCAATAACAATACCCCAGCAGGGTGTGTGGTAGTATAGGTACAAGTAGTAGTACCAGAAAACCCCAGCAGGGTAAATTGGTTTTTTCTTACTGGGCCGCACCCATAAATGTATATATATATATATATCTGTGAGGATGGCACGAAATCCACCTAATCTGATATCAATATGGGGTTGGGATGCCCCTTTAACATATACATATATATAGGTGGCACGAAATCCACCTGATGGCAGCAGTGCAATAAGGGCTTCACCCTGTAGAATTGAGGGTGGCACAAAATCCACCCAGTAAATAAGTAAGGAATAAAAATAACAGTGGACTCACCACTGAGTAGGGCCAGCAGCCTCTGAATCCTTACAGGAACGCCTGTGACCCCTGCCAGAGCAATAACTAGAAGTTTGCAGCACAGATATTATATCCCAGACGGCTTGTGCTTGGAAGAAAGAGCATGTTGCGGTCGGAGGCCGGCACTACAGAGATCGCGGGACTCCCAAAATGGCCGCCGGGAAGCCGGGAAAGAGGTTTCCCGTGGTGTCGGCAATACAGAATGCGGCTGAAGAGCCGCAAGGGAGTACTAGGGACATGGTGAGCGTTACCCTGAGGGAGAAGCAAGCTGGGAGGCCAGCGGAAATGGAGGGGTATAACGGGGGGATCCCTGAGGGCAGGGGAAGGGGAAGGAAAAAGGGCGAATTATGTGAAATACCACATGAAAGTATAACAGAAAAACATATAAAATAAAACATGCAATAAAAGGATAAGCCCTCCAGGATAGGAGGGAGAAGTCCCCCAGAAGAAAAAACAGAATGTAAGATAGTAGGAATAGTATATAAAACAGGAATACAATATAAATAAAGGGAAGAGCCTGAAACTCTGACCTGTCTTCTGATGGAGCAGTAAAGAAAGAGGGGGAGGAGCCTCATCTCTGTGAATACTATGCCTCCTACTTCTTTTTGATTGGTTAATGTTTTCACTTTTCTTTACTGCTATGTGGAGTCAGTAAAGAGAGTTTATACAAAAATATGAAGCCTCCTGTCATGTGGTAAAATTTAAGTTATCCAGTCAAATTTGGTGGGTGTTATAATGAACAACCATTAAAAGAACACTATAGTCACCTATACAACGTTAGCTTTATGAAGCAGTTTTAGTGTATAGACATGCCTCTGAAGTTTCACTGCTCAATTCTCTGCCATTTAGGAGTTAAATCACTTTGTTTCTGTTTATGCAGCCCTAGCCACACCTCCCCTGACCATGATTGACAGAGCCTGCATGAAACAAAAAATGGTTTCACTTTCAATCAGATGTAATTTACCTTAAACAATTGTATCTTTCTCTGTAAATTGAACTTTAATCACATACAAGAGGCTCTTGCAGGGTCCAGCAAGCTATTAACACAGTAGGGGATAAGAAAATCTAAATTCAACAGAACTTGCAATAAAGGAAGGATAAACATGAGATGACTCTTTACAGGAAGTGTTTAGGAAGGCTGTGCAAGTCACAAGTGGTAAGTGGTGTCCCTCAGGGTTCTGTTTTGGGACCACTTCTATTTAACATATGTTTAAATGATCTTGAAATAGGCATTGAAAGCCATATATCAGGGTTTGCTGATGACACAAAACTTTGTAAAGTAATACAATGTGTAGGATATTGCTTTGCTACAGAGGGATTTGGATAGATTGGGGGACAGGGCGCTAAAATGGCAGATGAAATTTAACGTCGAGAAATGCAAAGTTATGCACTTCAGGGTTAAGAATGCACAAGCAACTTACACACTGAATGGTAGTTAATTAGGGATAACCACACACAAGAAGGATTTGGGAATTGTTATAGACAAAAAATTAGGCAGCAATATGCAATGTTAATCTGCAGTTGCTAAAGCCAGTAAGGTTTTGTCATAAATAGGGGCAGGGGCGTACCTAGAGCATTTGGCACCCGGGGCCTATTTTTGGCACCCCCCGCCCCCCTCAACTTTAAATGTAAAAAACAACCAAACATTTTTAAATGTATTTAGCACTGAGCAGTGTGTGAATGTATGCATATTTTTGTATGGAGTATGTGTGAGTGAATGTAGGGGTGTGTTTGTATGTGTATGTGTTTGTAGTGTTGGTGTTGGTGTTGGTGAACGCAAGCATGCATTTGTGTGTTGTGTGGTATTTGAATGCAGTGATGTGGTTATATATAATGGTGGGGTTTGTATGTAGTGTTGACATTGAAATGCATGAGTGTATTTGTGTGTAGTGTTGGCGAGATTTTGAGATGTCTGCACATATACACATACACGGACATACACACATGCAGATACATATACACACACGCAGAAACACTGTGCTCTGCATGCTGGCATCTGACAACACATTTGCATATAATTCACATTAGCCACCCAGATTTCTTGTTGTGGGCTGGCTGACACCTCTTAACTTCGATCTTTGTTTAGCAGATAACTTCCCTATTTGCTATCCTTATGTGGGCTTGCCATATTTAAGGACACCAAATAAGGGAACTATCTGCTAAACAGCACCCTCATTTGGTATCTTTAATTATGGAAATATCGCATACGGGCACCAATTCTGGGAATTATCTACTAAACAGCTAAAGGATGAAAATAAAAAAAAGCCTTTTTCTTATTTTCAGTTGTTTAGTAGATAAATCCCTTATTTGTTATCCTTATATTTGATTGCAATACTTAAGGACACCAAATAAGGGAGCTATCTACTAAACACATACACAGAGATACACACAATCACACACACAATCACAGATATACACAAACACAATCACAGACCCACACACATACAATCACAGACACACAATCACAGACACACAATCACATACACACACAAACATTACATACACACACATTTAATAAATAAGAGGTCCACCCAGCCTCCCTACATTGCTCTAGAAGGGCTGGAGTGGATCCTCAGTCCCTGGTGGTCAGTGGTTGCTGCTGGGATCTCTGTGCTCTTCTTGCACAGGCCCCTCGCACGCCCTGTAATGACGCCAAGGCCGTGATGGCACCATATCCCGGCTGCCGTCTCACTGCAGGGCGAAGACCGTCAGACACAGTCAGATGCACACAGTCCCACACACAGTCACTCACACACAGTTACAGGCAGTCACACACACACAATCCCAGGCAGACAGTCACACACACACACACAATCCCAGGCAGACAGTCACACATACACACAGTAACAGACAGTCACACACAACCACAGGCAGACAGTCACACACACACACACAGGGCCGGTGCGTCCATAAGGCGGCACAGGCGGCCGCCTTAGGGCGCACCGGCTCTGGGGGCGCAAAATTCCAGTGACCGGCAGGAGGGAAGTGCTCCCTCCTGCCAGGTCACCTCCTGGATCCCCGGCGCGGCGTCCGGCTGAACTTGATTGCGAGGTGGCGAGAGAGCTCTGATTTCTCTGACCGGCTCCCTCGCAGGCTGTTTTCTGATGACGTCATATTCCGGCTCCCGCGGCATCAGAAAACAGCCTGCGAGGGAGCCGGTCAGAGAGATCAGAGCTCCCTCGCCACCTCGCAATTAAGTTCAGCCGGACGCCTCCCAGCAGCCCCACTGGACCACCAATGAGAGACCCACGCCAGCTCCCCAGGTAGGGAGGCTGGGTGGGAAATGTAAATTAAATTGACATTATTTATTACTGTGAGTGTGTGTATGTGTGTGTGCATGTGAGTGTGTCTGTCAGTGTGTGTGTGTGTGCATGTGTGTCTGTCAGTGTGTGTGTGCATGTGTGTCTGTCAGTGTGTATGTGAGTATGTTTGTGTGTGAGTATGTGTGTCTGTGAGTTTGTGTGTGAGTATGTGTGCCTGTCAGTGTGTGTGTGTGAATGTATGTGTGTCTGTGAGTTTGTGTGTCTGTGAGTTTGTGTGTCTGTCAGTGTGTGTGAGTGAGTGTGCATGTGAGTTTGTGTGTCTGTGAGTTTGTGTGTGAGTATGTGTGTCTGTCAGTGTGTGTGTGAGTATGTGTGTCTGTCAGTGTGTGTGTGTGCATGTGAGTATGTTTGTCTGTGAGTTTGTGTGTGTGTCTGTGAGTTTGTGTGTCTGTGAGTTTGTGTGTGTGAGTTTGTGTGTGTGTGTGTGTGTGTGTGTCTGTGTGTCTGTCAGTGTGTGTGTGTGTGAGTGTCTATCAGTGTGTGTGAGTGAGTGTGTGTCTGTCGGTGTGTGTGTCTGTGTGCATGTGAGTATGTGTGTGTGTGTGTGGGCATGTGAGTGTGTGTGTGTTTGTCAAGAGTCTGTCAGTATTTGTGTGTCTGTCAGTGTGCGTGTGAGTGTCTGTCAATGAATGAGTGTGTCAGATAAGTGAGTCTGGCTGTCAGATACGTCTGTGTTTGTCATTGAGGGTGTGTGACTGTCAGTGTTTATACACCCCTGACTGTAGCGTGGCCAAGCGGAGTGTACCGTGGTACAGGGACTTCTGTTTCCTGTTCCTGGCAGGACTGACAGGAAAAGCTAACTGTACCGGGATTCGCTCCGCTCAGCCACGCTACAAGAAAGGTAGGAGGCACACCAGGAAGGGGAGGGGACCACTATTGGGGTGGGTGGCGCACCAAGGGACAGGGAGAGGAGGGGAGAGATACCCTGTGGTACAGGAAAAGGAGAGAGGGGGAGAGGAACACTAAGCGACAGGGAACAGAGGGGGGAGGGGAGAGGAACACTAAGGGACAGGGAACGCAGGAGAGAGGGGATAGGAACAGTAAGGGTCAGAGAAGGGAGGGGACCATTAAGGGACGGGGAGAGGGGCTGGATGTGAAAAACACACAGCGGGGCTTGAGAAGGAAAGAGACACACACAAAGGAGCTGGGAAGAGTAAAAGACACAAAGGGGCTGGGAGAAAAGGAGTCACACATAGGGTCTGGGAGGAGTAAGACACACAAAATGTGGGAGGATGTAAGAGTCATACAAAGAGGAGAGATAGGAGACACACAGATATTTAAAGACGGGATAAGAAACACAAAAGGGAGGTTAAGAGGCACAGGTGAAGATGTTTTTTTGGGGGGGCGGAAAAATGCATCTTCGCCTATGTACCCAAAATTCTTTGCACCGGCCCTGCACACACACACACACACCATCACAGGCAGACAGTCACACACACACACCATCACAGGCAGACGGTCTCACACACACACACACACACACACACATACAAACAGGCAGACAAGCACACATACACACACACACACACACACCATCACAGGCAGACAGTCTCTCACTCTCACACACACACACACACACACACACACACACACACAGAGGCAGATAGTCGCACACACAGTCACAGACAGTCACCAAATAAGGGAGCTATCTACTAAACACATACACAGAGATACACACAATCACACACATAATCACAGATATACACAAACACAATCATAGGCAGGCAGTCACACAGTCACACATACACACACACACAGTCACACACACACACACACACACACACACATAGTCACTCAGACAATCACAGGCAGGCAGTCACACATACATACACACACAGTCACACACACACACACAGTCACTCAGACAATCACAGGCAGACAGTCACTCACACAGTCACAGATAGTCACACACACACACACACAGTCAAAGACAGTCCCAATCACAGTCACACACAGCACACACTCTCTCACTTACAGTAAGCTTGGGCTGGAGGAGAAGTGGATTCAGTCCCTGCTCTGTTGTAGTTGGGGAAGCAGGGACTCATTCCTGCTTCCCCTCTGTGTGATCAGTAAGTAGCTCTGCCCCCGCATCCAGATTGGCTCCGCCCCCACGGCAGTTCTAGCTCCGCCCCCAACTCGCCGTGCAGCCAGATCTCCAGCTCCTGCTCCCAGCCCCTGCGTGTGAGCTGTGTCGGCTGCCCGGTGCCCCTGCTGCTATGGCGCCCATGCAGCCATACAGCTCACAGAATAGCAAGCCTGGCCAGCCCTGGTGGCACCCCCCTGCCTGATGGCACCTGGGGCGGCAAAATTGGAAGCGCTTCAGACTAGGTTTTTTGCCTTCTTTTGGATCAACAGCAACAACATATGTGAGGAAGGCTGAACTTGATGGAGTCTCTTTTCAGCTATGTAACTATGTAACATGCAGGGAGGTGTGATTAGGGTTTATAAACAAAGTGATTTAACTCCTAAATGGCAGATAATTGAGCATTGAGACTGCAAAGGCATGATCTGTACACTAAAACTGTTTCTTTAAGCTAGTGTTCCTTTAATTATTAAACCAATATGACAACATGGCCTTATCAGCTTTAAACAGTAGATGGCGCTATGGTCTAATAAATTATTTTAATTAATCTCCTTCTCTGAAAGAATTAATAAAGAATAAGTGGACTAAAATTGTGACTTAACCTCTGAACTTTAAAATATAAATTTGTCTCTTCTACTCCCATCTACAGATAAATATCTGAATCAGTCAGCACTGTAGACAGTGTCTATGGATATGCATGTTTTTTTCTCAAATTAAAAGTTTAAAACATATTAAAGGGACACTATAGTCACCAGAACAACTACAGTTTAATGTAGTTGCCCTGGTGTCTATAGCCTGTCCCTGCAGGCTTTTTGCAGTAAACACTGTCTTTTCAGAGACTGCCTAGGGACACCTTCAGTGGCCTCTGATGGCTACTAGAGGTTCTTCCTGGGGCAACATTCAGTGTCTCCACCCTCATAGTCTGACTAGGAACATGCCTCAAAGTGATGGTTCAATGTATCTCTATGATTATATGTGTATACGAAATAATAAAAATACTTATGCATAGCTATATGTGTTAGATAAAAAAAAAATATGATATATATTAATAATAAAAAAAGAACATTAAATATTTGATTATATCCATGTTATATACTTGAGAAATGTGTGTATTGCTGTATATTACTTGTTTTCAAAGACTATTCAAGGAGTATTTACCTACCCACCTAATGGCAAGATGAGAGCTTAAGTCTCCTCATCGCTTAGAAGTTGTTAGTCTTTTATTTACCTTAGACATTTAATATTTTATGATCAGCTTGGTCTAAGAACACACAAAGTCTAATTGCCTTGGCTCTCTCAGAGAAAAGAAAAAAAAAATCAAAAAACAAGATGGCTAAGGCTTCACAGAACAGTGATCTGTAATATCCAATATTCTGGCCAAATATACCTGACACAATGACACCTGTCAAGAGGTGGGATATATTAGGCAGGAAGTGAACAGCCAGTTCACCTTTCCAAGAAGGAAAATGGACAAGGAAAAAGATCTGAATAACTTTGACAAGGGCCAAATAGTGATGACTAGACAACTGGGTCAGCGCATCTCCAAAATGGCAAGTCTTTCGGGTTGTTCACGGTATGCAGTGGTTAGTACCTACCAAAAGTGGTGCAAGGAAGGACATCCGTTGAACTGGCATCTGGGTCATGGGCACCCAAAGCTCATTGATGCACGTGGGGAATGAAGACTAGCCCATCTGGTATGATCACATAGAAGAGCTACTGTAGGTCACGTTGCTGAAAATCTTAATGCCAACTATGATAGTAAGATAAAAGGGAATTAGGGACACACCTGTAATATGCATTTTGCAGGAATGGTGCTGCCGCAGTGACCAAAATGTATACTTAATACAGATTAAAGAACAGCACACACATAAAAATACATTTTCAAATTTTACATGGCTACTTAAAATCACCTATCTCGGCAAATAAATATGGGATGTATCCATATTGTGTTAAGCCCATCACTTCTTCACAGCACCCCAATATTGGAGGCAATTAACAGATAAGGAGCTAAGAACTCCTAAAGTAAACATACTCGCAGAAAGTAGATTTGACAATTAAACCTTTTTTTTTTTTAGGATGTGTGTAATTAGGTTTTCTTAGTAACAGTCAGGGAAGATATGGTTTGGACTCCAGAGATAAAATGTTTCAACTCCTAAATAGCAGATAATTAAAAAGTGAGACTGTAGGGGCGTGATCTATACACCAAAACCACTTCATTAAGCCACAGTTTTATTTGAGGCTTAGAGTGTCTATTTAAACAAAGCTTTTCTTTCTAAAATACATTTTTTTTTTGCTGTTTATAATTTTTTTCTGTTTGCTTTGCCTGTTATGTGTAATTTGTAATTTTTTTTGTTATTGACTATTTAATATCTATACAGAATTCAACACAGATCCAATGCCTGTGGATAAATATGAGACTCCCACTTCTATCGATGAGAGCTTGAAGAAAACATTTCAACAAAATAAGGTTGCAATTTCTTTTGCCATAAAACAGCAGTTCCTATTTCTGAATGGATTGCAAGATTTAGGTTTTTTATCAGAACATGAATCATTGGTGAGTATTAATTTATTATTTAGTTTTTTTTCTATAAGGATATTACTTGAGTGGATAATTGCAAGGGTTTCTCTCAGGGGTCAAGTCCTGGAGAAAAAAGTGTGGGAACTTACCCATGATTCCTCCACCCGCTCCCCACCCCCCCCCCCCCCTTAAAAAAAAAATTACCCTCCTATGCATATAGTGCAGTGCAGGGTGTGTATAATGAATGTAATGTGTTTGTAGTGAGTGCAGGGTGTGTATAATGAATGTAATGTGTTTGTAGTGAGTGCAGTCTGTATAATGAATGTAATGTGTTTATAGTGCAGTGCAGAGTGTGTATAATGAATGTAGTGTGTTTGTAGTGAGTGCAGAGTGTGTATAATGAATGTAGTGTGTTTGTTGTGAGTGCAGTGTGTGTATAATGAATGCAGTGTGTTTGTAGTGAGTGCAGTCTGTATAATAAATGTAGTGTTTTTGTAGTGAGTGCAGAATGTGTATAATGAATTTAGTGTTTGTAGTGAGTGCAGAGTGTGTATAATGAATGTAGTGTGTTTGTAGTGAGTGCAGAGTGTGTATAATGGATGCAGTGTGTTTGTAGTGAGTGCAGAGTGTGTATAATGAATGTAGTGTGTTTGTAGTGAGTGCAGAGTGCGTATAATGAATGTAGTGTGTTTGTTGTGAGTGCAGTGTGTGTATAATGAATGCAGTGTGTTTGTAGTGAGTGCAGTCTGTATAATAAATGTAGTGTTTTTGTAGTGAGTGCAGAATGTGTATAATGAATTTAGTGTTTGTAGTGAGTGCAGAGTGTGTATAATGAATGTAGTGTGTTTGTAGTGAGTGCAGAGTGTGTATAATGGATGCAGTGTGTTTGTAGTGAGTGCAGAGTGTGTATAATGAATGTAGTGTGTTTGTAGTGAGTGCAGAGTGTGTATAATGAATGTAGTGTGTTTGTAGTGAGTGCAGAGTGTGTATAATGAATGTAGTGTGTTTGTAGTGACTGCAGAGTGTGTATAATGAATTTAGTGTTTGTAGTGAGTGCAGAATGTGTATAATGAATGTAGTGTGTTTGTAGTGAGTGCAGAGTGTGTATAATGAATGCAATGTGTTTGTAGTGAGTGCAGAATGTGTATAATGAATGTAGTGTGTTTGTAGTGAGTGCAGAGTGGGTATAGTGAATGTAGTGTGTTTGTAGTGAGTGCAGAGTGTGTATAGTGAATGTAGTGTGTTTGTAGTGAGGGCAGCGTGTATATAATGAATGTAGTGTGTTTGTAGTGAGTGCAGAGTGTGTATAATGAATGCAATGTGTTTGTAGTAAGTGCAGAATGTGTATAATGAATGTAGTGTGTTTGTAGTGAGTGCAGAGTGTGTATAATGGATGCAGTGTGTTTGTAGTGAGTACAGAGTGTGTATAATGAATGTAGTGTGTTTGTAGTGAGTGCAGAGTGTGTATGATAAATGTAGTGTGTTTGTAGTGAGTGCAGTCTGTATAATAAATGTAGTGTTTTTGTGGTGAGTGCAGAATGTGTATAAGGAATTTAGTGTTTGTAGTGAGTGCAGAGTGTGTATAGTGAATGTAGTGTGTTTGTAGTGAGTGCAGCGTGTGTATAATGAATTTAGTGTGTTTGTAGTGAGTGCAGAGTGTGTATAATGAATGTAGTGTGTTTGTAGTGAGCACAGTGTGTATAATGAATGTAGTGTGTTTGTAGTGAGTGCAGAGTGTCTATAATGAATGTAGTGTGTTTGTAGTGAGTGCAGAGTGTGTATAATGAATGCAATGTGTTTGTAGTGAGTGCAGAATGTGTATAATGGATGTAGTGTGTTTGTAGTGAGTGCAGAGTGTGTATAATGAATGCAGTGTGTTTGTAGTGAGTGTAGAGTGTGTATAATGAATGTAGTGTGTTTGTAGTGAGTGCAATGTGTATAATAAATGTAGTGTGTTTGTGGTGAGTGCAGAGTGTGTATAATGAATGTAGTCTGTTTGTAGTGAGTGCAGAGTGTGTATAATGAATGCAGTATGTGTAGTGAGTGCAGTGTGTATAATTAATGTAGTGTATTTGTAGTGAGTGCAGAGTGTGTATAATGAATGTAGTGTGTTTGAAGTAAGTTCCGAGTGTGTATAGTGAATGTAGTGTGATTTTAGTGAGTGCAGAGTGTGTATAGTGAATGTAATGCGTTTGCAGTGAGTGCAGAGTGTGTATAATGAATGTAGTGTGTTTGTAGTGAGTGCAGTGTGTATAATAAATGTAGTGTGTTTGTAGTGAGTGCAGAGTGTGTAAAATGAATGTAGTGTGTTTGTAGTGAGTGCAGAGTGTGTATAATGAATGCAGTGAATGTAGTGTGTAGTGAATGTAGTGTGATTGTAGTGAGTGCAGAGTGTGTATAGTGAATGTAATGCGTTTGCAGTGAGTGCAGAGTGTGTATAATGAATGTAGTGTGTTTGTAGTGAGTGCAGTGTGTATAATAAATGTAGTGTGTTTGTAGTGAGTGCAGAGTGTGTAAAATGAATGTAGTGTGTCTGTAGTGAGTGCAGAGTGTGTATAATGAATGTAGTGTGTATAATGAATGTAGCTTTGTAGTGAGTTCAGAGTGTGTATAATGAATGTAGTGTGTTTGTAGTGAGTGCAGTGTGTATAATGAATGTAGTGTGTATAATGAATGTATCTTTGTAGTGAGTGCAGAGTGTGTATAATGAATGCAGTGTGTTTGTAGTGAGTGTAGAGTGTGTATAATGAATGTAGTGTGTTTGTAGTGAGTGCAATGTGTATAATAAATGTAGTGTGTTTGTGGTGAGTGCAGAGTGTGTATAATGAATGTAGTCTGTTTGTAGTGAGTGCAGAGTGTGTATAATGAATGCAGTATGTGTAGTGAGTGCAGTGTGTATAATTAATGTAGTGTATTTGTAGTGAGTGCAGAGTGTGTATAATTAATGTAGTGTGTTTGAAGTAAGTTCCGAGTGTGTATAGTGAATGTAGTGTGATTGTAGTGAGTGCAGAGTGTGTATAGTGAATGTAATGCGTTTGCAGTGAGTGCAGAGTGTGTATAATGAATGTAGTGTGTTTGTAGTGAGTGCAGTGTGTATAATAAATGTAGTGTGTTTGTAGTGATTGCAGAGTGTGTAAAATGAATGTAGTGTGTTTGTAGTGAGTGCAGAGTGTGTATAATGAATGCAGTGAATGTAGTGTGTAGTGAATGTAGTGTGCATAGTGAATGTAGTGTGTCTGTAGTGAGTGCAGAGTGTTTATAATGAATTCAGAGTGCTTGTAGTGAGTGCAGTGTGTATAATGAATGCAGTGTGTTTGTAGTGAGTGCAGAGTGTGTACAATGAATGCAGTGTGTTTGTAGTGAGTGCAGAGTGTGTATAATGAATGCAGTGAATGTAGTGTATAGTGAATGTAGTGTGCATAGTAAATGTAGTGTGTTTGTAGTGAGTGCAGGGTGTGTATAATGAATGCAGAGTGTTTGTAGTGAGTGCAGAGTATGTATAATGAATGCAGAGTGTGTATAGTGAAGGTAGTGTGTTTGTAGTAAGTGCAGATTGTGTATAATGAATGCAGTGTGTGTGTGCTGGTTGAAGTGTGTGTGTGTGTGCTGGAAGATGTGTGTGTGTGCGTGCGCTGGATGATGTGTGTGTGTGTTTGCTGGATGATATGTTTGTGTGTGTGTGTGTGTGTGCTGGATGATGTGTGTGTGTGCTGGATGATGTGTGTGTGTGTGTGTGTGTGTGTGTGTTGGATGGTGTGTGTGTGATGGATGATGATAATGTGTGTGTGTGTCTTGGATGTGTTGTGTGTGTTGGATGTGTGTGTGTGTGTTGTATGATGTGTGTGTGTGTTGTATGATGTGTGTGTGCTGGATGATGTTGGATGATGTGTGTGTGTGTGTGCTGGATGATGTGTGTGTGTGTGTGTGTGTGTTGGATGGTGTGTGTGTGTGTGTTGGATGGTGTGTGTGTTGGATGATGTGTGTTGGATGATGTGTGTGTGTTGGATGATGTGTGTGTGTTGGATGATGTGTGTGTGTGTGTGTGTTGGATGATGTGTGTGTGTGTTGGATGATGTGTGTGTGTGTGTTGGATGGTGTGTGTGTGCTGGATGATGTGTGTGTGTGCTGGATGATGTGTGTGTGTGTTGGATGGTTTGTGTGTGTGTTGGATGGTGTGTGGGTGTGTGCTGGATGATGTGTGTGTGTGTGTGCTGGATGATGTGTGTGTGTGCTGGATGGTGTGTGTGTGTGCTGGATGGTGTGTGTGTGCTCTGGGTGATTGTGTGTGTGTGTGCTGGATGGTTGTGTGTGTGTGTGTGTGTGCTGGATGGTGTGTGTGTGCTCTGGGTGATTGTGTGTGTGTGTGTGTGTGCTGGATGGTTGTGTGTGTGTGTGTGTGTATATGTGCTGGATGATGTGTGTGTGTGTGTGTGTGCTGGATGATGTGTGTCTTACCTTGTCAGGGAGAGGGGAGATCGCCTGGTGGTCCAGTGTAGTGAGCCAGCCGCTGCACACAGGGACCATCACACGCTATCTCTCACGAGACTTGCCTGTGCGGAGCGGGTCACGCGAGAGAGCCGGAGAGGGAACACATCGTGTGATGGCCCCTGTGTGCAGGTAGCAGTGCTGGTCCTGCAGGACTGGTAACGGGAACGTCATTCCTGCTTTGGAAAAAGTGCAGGAACGCCGTTCTCATGCGTTCCTGCAGGACTTGAGCCCTGGTTTCTCTGTAGGCTGTTTCTGTTGTCCAATATATTTTTCTACCATTTTGTTATCATTGCATTTGTGTCTGTAGACAAAAAACAATGGTTTGTGTGGCAAAGATGCCTCTGCCACGTGTTCCTGGAGGAGTCTGCTGGCTAGCCTTCTGGCCAAAGACAATGGGCCATGTAAAAAGACATGTTAAAAGTTGAAAATCCAACCCACTAAACCGTTTTGAGTGATTTTTGGATTGGTTACTCAGATCAGGTTACTGACACCCTAAAACCTGTACATGGGGGGTACTCTTTTACTCGGGAGACTTTGCTAAACACAAATATTTGTGTTTCAAAACAGTAAAACATATCAAAGCGATGATATTGTCAGTGACAGTGACATTTTCAGCATTTTTCACACACAAACGGCACTTTCACTGATGATATTATTGTTGTGATACGCTTTACTGTTCTGAAACACTAATATTTGTGTTCAGCGAAGCCTCCTGAGTATAACAGTACCCCACATGTAGATGTGTTATAGTGCTTTTGAAAGTTACAGGGTCAAATATAAGGCTTGATTTTACTTTTTTTTTTTATTGAAATTTGCCAGATTGGTTATAGTGCCTTTGAGAGCGTATGGTAGCCCGGGAAAGAGAATTACCACAATGATGGCATATCATTTGCAAAAGACAACCCAAGGTATTGCAAATGGGGTATGTTCAGCCATTTTTTGTAGCCGCTTAGTCACAAACACTGGCCAAAGTTAGCGTTCATAATAGTTTTTTGCATTTTTAATACACAAACAAATATAAATGCTAACTTTGGCCAGTGTTTGTGACTATGTGGCTTCTAAAAAAGACTGGACATACCCCATATTGAATACCCTGTGTTGTCTACTTTAAAAAAAATATGTACATGTGAGGTGTGATTCAGGGATTTATGACAGATAACAGTGTTACAATGTCACTATTGATAAATTTAAAAAAATATATATTTTGAAACAGCAATTTCCTTGTACTTATAGCCCTATAACTTGCAAAAAAAAAAAGCATTTCATTAGCTTTTGTAGATAAGGAAACGATTTTACAAGTAAAAGTCCAAAAACATGTTTTTTTTCAATTTTTCACCATTTTTTTTTTTAAGTAAAATATATGACATGATACAAATAATGGTATGTAAAGAAAGCCCTTCTTGTCCTGAAAAAAAAACAATAAATAATTTGTATGGGAACCGTAAATGAGAGCGTGGAAAATTACAGCTAAACACAAACACCACAAACGTGTTAAAATAGCCCTGGTCCTTAACGTACAACATGGCCAAAACAGTTTGGTCCTTGAGGGGTTAATATGTTCTCCAAATGTGATGTACACAATATTTGTTGATTATGGAGTTTATTTACCAAACTTATAGTCTACACAGATGTCAAAAGACTAAGTTGAATTAAGGACTCTCGAGATGGGGTTATCATCTCTCCTGTCAGAGTTGGAAATATAATCTGGAGATGAATGGGGTGGCAGTAAAATTCTGCCACTTTTCTGTAGGAAAAGGTGGTGGAAAAATTCTTGAACCCGTTTTTGAGACAAAATGGCGAATATTAAAAAATTATGGTTAAGGCACAAAGAAAAGCAACAGATTTAAAACCCTGACATGTTTAATAAATTGCAAAAAATATTCGTCAAAAATTAGATGGAAAAATGTTTGTGTCACATGGATAAATCAGTAACTATTCAGCCAGTGAATTGTGTTCCCTGTCAATACCAGGACTGAACTAAATTGTGATATCAACTGTTAAATTCTTAAACCACATTTAAAAGAATTCCGATTATCACATGAAAAGAGGTTAGCACAAGGTATGGGTGATTTTCAATGTTTTCCAATTAATGGTGTAAGTTCCAAAGAAGTGATGGTTCAACTTTAAGTTAAATATGTATGAAAAATAACAACCTCTGTCTGTTTCATAGATGTTGCAAGCATATGAGAGGTCCGTTCATCGAGTGGTGTATGAAAGCCTCTGCTTGATTGAAAAGAAGAAAGAAATAAATTTTGAATTATTTTTTGATTATATCCGCCAAGAATGTTTTCTAAAATTATTTCCTGAGTTACAGAACATCTTACAAGGTGAGCATTTTGTTTTTATTTAAATCAAGGAGCTGCAAAGTATTTTTTTCCCTTAATACATGGTTTAGTATTATGTTTGTATGTAATGCAAACCTTGTAAATCGAGGGTGATAACAGAGGCGTACCTAAGTCACATGTCACATGATGTGGAAATGTATTATGACCCCCCCTCCACCCCATCCCCGGAAACTGTACAAGTTTTGTTTTGTGTGCCCTTTCCAATCCCCTTTTTTAACGAAAAATACATGCATAAACTCACAATCATATAGACATAGCCACATAAAGATAGTGGAAGTGCACTCAGCCCTTCGTCTTGGAATCCAGTCCCAGTAACAATAAGGACCAAATATCCAGGCACTCCAACGAATTCGAAAGCAAAGGCAATTTTATTAGAACCAGGAACCTTTGGAACCTTTGTCAAAGGCCCTAAGGGGTCGAAACGTTGCCTTTTGGTTCCTGGTTCTAATAAAATTGCCTTTGCTTTGGAATTTGTTGGAGTGCCTGGATTATTTTCTACATTTAAAAATCATATAGACATAGACATTCATATTCACACAATCCGACATTTATATACACATGGAGACAAACACAGACACAAATTCATATAAATACACTAAGGCTCATATGTCAACACAGATACATACAAACAGACTCATACACAAACACACATTCATACATACACACACAAATACACACACACACAGTTGTGTGTTTTGGATCTGTGCTGCCCTAGGCATGATGGAACTCGGGCACCCCCTTATTTAAATTTTTCCCTGCCCCTTACTGTCAAGATTGCACCTCTTCCTGATAAAGAAAACACATACATTGACTGACAGACACATGGACACACCCACTCACTGACAGTCACACACTCTCAGATACACTGACAAAAACACACACTCACTGATTTTACTCAATCTGACAGACACACACAATCACTCACTCACTCACACACTCACTCACTCACAGACACACACACTGACAGATGCACTCACTGACATACACACATAATCACTCAGACACCCACCCACATTTACTGACAGACACACGCTCACTCACTCACTCACTCACTCACAGACACACACTGACAGACATACACACATCATTCACTGACAGACACACACACACACGCAGTCACTCACAGACACACATAATCCCTCAGACACACACACATTCACTGACAGACACATGCTCACTCAGAAACACACTGACATACACACACTTACAGACATACACACATTCACTCACAGACACACACACTTACTCACTCACAGACACACACACACTCACATACACACTGTCACAGTCTGACAAGACACACACACTCCCTCAACCACAGACACACTGACAGCTACAAACACATACACATTCACTGACAGACACACACACACACACTTACTGACACACTGTCACAGACTGACACACACTCACTCTCACACTGACAGCTATTCACACACTGACAGACACCCACACACACAGCTATACACACACGCAGGATAAGGAGCAACATATATGTATAGAAATAGGCAGTTTTAAGCCTCCAGACAATTGCTACATTTGATTACCATTATACTTACCTAAGCTGTGTCTAAAGTTACTTACCTTCTCCCTCCTATCTCTCCAGATCTTCCAATATTATCTTGCTTTGTATACTTATCTTGCTATTATTACCCTACTTTTCTACTCCAATAACCCCCTGTTATTTTACAGCCAATTGACAATGTAGGTGATCTCTCCCTATTATACTACTGTTTTGTTTTTTTTCAATTAAACTCCCCTCTCCTTTTTCAATGATTGTTCCAGATTATTTGGACATTGTAATTATATAATGATTCTGAAGGGATGTTTATTATACTAATAGGGAATATATAGAGACACAAGATATCTTCTGTTGGCTTGATTTTTAGGATCACTATATCTAATTAGCATATAGATATAACTGTCAGATTTATGTATTTTTTTGGCAATGGATAAATAAAGCCTGTTATATCATTGAATGGATGGTGCAATGGTTATCTTTTTCTATATTGCAGAAATCTTCTCACACATTGTTTACTGTTGAAGACATTTAATTCAATCAATTACTTAGTTTTATGAAATACCAAACCAGAGACTCTCACACGAGGTTTCCCTGATTTATATCTTTACTATAAGCATTAAGCACTGGGAGGAATTGGTACCACCCCCACGGACAAACCCCCGTCCAGGATGTTCTCTGTATAGGTGTGACTTAGTCTATTCATTTTGTTTTATTCACACACATTCATTGACAGACTAACACACACTGGCAGACATACACACACACCGACAGACATAACACACGCACATTCACTGACAAACATACACACACACACATTTCCCCCAACACTTACTGTTATATTTTATTTTATTTTTTTATTTTAATTTAAATCCACCCAGCCTCCCTATCTTTGGGAGAGCTGGGTGGATATTTTTCACCTGTGGTCCAGTGGGACAACTGGGCTGTTGGGCAGGCATGCGGGCAGCCGGAGTGCAGGCAGGCAGTTCGGCGCACAGGCAGGCAGCGAGGGTTCTGGGCTCTTCCTGTTTAGCTCCATCGCGTGCTCCATCGCCCCTGGAAAGTGCCGCCCAAGGCAAATGCCTTGTTGGCCGTGCGGTAAATACAGCGCTGTGCACACACACACACACACACACACATATACAAACGCACATTGACTCACACACACAGACTCACACAGCAATTTAATTTATCACAGTCACAGTGAAGATCACCCAGCCTCCCTGTTCTTACCTTGGAAGAGATCTCTAGTGGAACCTCATTCATGTGGTCTATTGGATTTCTGCTAGGATCAGTCGTTGTAATGATTCGGTCTGCTCTGCACTGATGCTGGGGCTGGAGTGATGCCACATCCTGGCTCTAGCATCAAATCAGAGTGCATGTAGAATAGTAAATATTAATTCTGAGATCAACCCCCTCATTGCCAGCCTTGTAGCTACAGACAGGACAGTGACAGAGCTCTGCTCTGTGCTCCCTGCCATCTGTCACCCGTGTCCCCCATTTGTAATATTCTGGTGCTAAATGCCACAGCAGAATTTCCACCTTGCATTTTCACCCCCCATTGTTTAGTTTTGCAGTTTCAAATGTTATACTTTCCCACTTGTCATTTTTTTTTACATTTATGCCAGCAGCTTTCATGTGGTTTACAAATTGTTTTTTATACACTGGCCTCATTTTAATGTGTACTGGTTCCCTAACCTGTTACATTTTCTTGGTGCAATAACTTCAGCAGGATTCAGTTGATCTCAGGGGCTAAAACTTCACTGGTGTGGCAGTAATGCCTCTGCCACGTGTTATTGGAGGGGCCTGATTGCCAGCCTCCTGCCAAAAAACTATGGGTCTTTTAAAAACTTATGTGATTTCTGTACTTTTGTACTCCATAAGGAGAGACCGTTGGCCCTAATTCCCTGGAACTGTTTTGGGCATAGGACCATGTGCACGGTCGGTCAAAATTATGACTTCCATGGAATTCCCGAACCCCTGAACCGATCTGGGTGATTTTTAGATATGTCCGTCCCCCAGAGCAGGGCTATCAGGGGATATGACTTTTGTGGGGCTTCCATGTGTTTTAGGGGTACTTTTGGGGTGTTGTTGTATTGCATGTTTTTTCTGTGCTTGTAGATAATTGGATTAGATTAGTACAATTCCTGATCCAATTATTTCCCCGTTACAGAGGAGGGATTATCTTATTATGTATGGGAGTGTCATGGATCCGAGAGCCAATGTGATTGTGTAATTGTTTATACTGTGGTTTACTCTCAGGTCCAGGGGGGAGTGCCCCTTGCATGGGGACTTGCAAATAAGGCAATTTGTGGCTGCCATTAAACGAGTTCCTGCTTACCCTCAACATAGAGCCTCCTCTCATGTGTGGGGGAAACGGCTGTATCTACCCTAGGGATTGCTATATCACTACACTTCCCTGGGATTATAAACACTAGCTCTTATAAGAGCTGTTCCTGCTTTACTCTCTGGAGTAGGAGAGGTTCACCCACTGGAAGCTGGATCCTGGTCTTGGGTCCTGGGTGGGTGGAGGACGGCGAGCTCCCAGTCAAGCTGTAATGCTGGACGTTGGGACTATGGTGCTGATGGTGTCTGGTGGAGTGCTTGGTGTCCTTGGTGAGCACTAGGAGCATTGATAGGCGGAGGCACCTGGTCGGGGTGCCAGGCGGTATGTCCCAACTGGTATAATGAAGAAATAGAGATCAGATTATAATAACAAAATACTATGTTAACTATAACATAATGGAAGAACCAAAGAGCCAGTTCCCGAAGAAACATGGAGACAGCTGGGTTAAACTATTTATTCTAAAACTATTTATTTACAAATGCTGCAGTTCCACCTTCTGTTGGAATCACAGGCCTGAAAACTGTCTCAATTTTGGTGAGATATTGCTGATTTTGGGAACTTGTTCGCCATCCCTCAGTTTACCTGGCCCCATTAAGGACAGACCATGGACAGAGCTCTATGCTTGTCCTAGTAACCTTAGCATAGTACTATGCTTTCTGGGGACAGTGCCCTGGTGTCTTCAAAAGCAGAACCTCAGGAAACAATTCTGTGATAGGACTTCAAAATTTGTACTTTCCTGGGGACGTAGTTTTGCTTCTCACTGAGATAGCCGTTAGCGTTAGCTCCTCGGAGTGGTGACATAACCAAGTGATTTGCAGAGCACTATCTACCAGCACACCAGCACACCAACACACCAGCACGACTTCCAACTTACTATGACAAACCATTCCAGCCAATAAGCAAACAGAAACCTTCTTCTCTGCAGGTTTCGGCTTTGACCTTGCTGCATGTGCGGGCCAAAGATGGCGCAGACTGGCCA
Organism: Pelobates fuscus; assembly: GCF_036172605.1. Classification (NCBI taxonomy): domain Eukaryota; kingdom Metazoa; phylum Chordata; class Amphibia; order Anura; family Pelobatidae; genus Pelobates; species Pelobates fuscus. Next base: position 57,774,235 of record NC_086322.1, on the reverse strand, counting down.
ATATTGCTCCTGCTCAGACAACAGCAATGTCATCCATTTCTGTGCTTACCCCAGCTCCAGCAACAGAATCATCAATACAAAAAATGCTCGAAGAGCTAAGAGCTTCAGACTTCCCTGCAGGCAGAATTTGCTAAATAAGCCTGCGATGTTAGGGCTAACATTCATGCGATTGGAGATCAAACAGACCACCTGAAACATCATGATATGAGGGGTGCCGGAGACGGTGGGCCCAGAGGCCCTACTGGAATTTTTAAGCAAAGTGGCTGGAGTATTGGTGGTTGTAGCAGAGCTTTAGTCCTGACAAGGGCTTTTCTCTGCTGAATCTGTAGGTGTCAGGGTCTTACCTGAGTTGGGAGTCTGTAGCGCAGATATGACGCTCACCCTTGCAGATAGCCACAGGCCGAGGTGGTCAGGTAAGAATTCACCTGGCCTGTGGGTCTGTGCACGGGGGCTGTGCAGGATGCAGTACCAAATTCGCAGGACAGGCAAGGACAGAACCAGCAGGATAGTCGAGGGATAGCCGAGGTCAAAGGATGCCAGAGGTAGAATAAACGAGTCACAAGCCGAGGTCAAATACACGAAGCAGAATAAACAGGAACACTGGTACGACACAGGAACAAAGATCAAAGACTTGACAATGAGTGCAGGGCGAGGCTGGGTTTAAATACCCTGCTAATGGAGATCAGAGTCAGGTGAGAAGCAGGCAAGTCATGGTGCAGCCCCCGGTGTAGTAGCCAAGCCAGAATGAACAAGGCCGGAATCAGAAGTCTCAGGTAAAGCCGCTGTGGCTCAGAGGTAGAGAGCAAGACTGGGATAGACAAGTACCCCGGTTCAAGTCCCCTGTTGGGAATTCCAGGAACGACCACGTCTTGCCGTCTGTCTCACAGGTGAGTACCCTGACAGTACCTCCCCCTTCAAAAACGACCTCTGGGCGTAAGCAGGCTCCTCATCGAAGTAATCCGTCTCACCAGTGTCACTCTCAGAATCCGTCGAGTCCCCATAGTGAAAGTCCTCAGTATGGGATCCCTGATTAGTTCGGGATTTCCCAGTACCAGCTTCTGGTACAGCTGACGATCGGTCTAGGTTCCGGGTAGGGGTGACAAAAACTTCCACCACTTCGGGAGGGACAGTGCTCGCAGCTAGCAGTGCTTTTTCGAACACTTCCAGGTCTTTTTTACAGACTGTAGTGCCATTAGAAGCAATGACACAATCCTTAGGTAAATCCTTTTCAAGTGGGCAGGAAGTAGTGGTGGTAATACAGGAAGCAACTTTGGTAGTAAAGGCAGACGACTCTGGGGCAGGAGGTCTAGGAGGGCGAACAGGACAAAGCGTGATGAAGTGTCCACCTTCTCCGCAGTAAAAACACAGACCATGGCTTCTCCTTCGGTCCCTCTCTCCCGGTGTGACTTTGCAGTGGACACGTCCAATTTGCATAGGTTCCTCAGGATCAAGTTGAACACAGGATACCTCTGGAGTTCTCCTGGGAACTGGATCATAAGAGGGTATCACTGGGGTGTGGTGACGTAGACTCCGCGATTTTTTAGTAGTTGGAGCTGGCTTGGGCTTAGTGATCCTGCACTGTGAGTCCAAAGCAATAATAAAGGACTCCCAGCTGACAAGGACAGGACTCTTCCTCTGCAACATTTGGTAAGACCAAGCTTTAATGCGTCCAGACAACAGGTTGATAGCCGCTCTGACCCTGATGAAATCCGTGGCGTAAGTTCGAGGCTTTAAAGAGAACAATACCTCGCAATCCATCCTGAATGACTGGAAGGACGTGTAGTTGCCATCAAATCTGTCGGGCATGATGACAAAGGGTTCCGGAGCTGGATGTACTGCACCTTTAAGAGATAAAAGTTCCTGCTGCAACTCCGAAACAATCTGGGCCAGGCTGGACACTTGCTGGAGTGAGGGTGAGCACATTTCTGCGGACTCCATATTGGTCAAGTCTTTTGTCAGGGTCTTACCTGAGTTGGGAGTCTGTAGCGCAGATATGACGCTCACCCTTGCAGATAGCCACAGGCCGAGGTGGTCAGGTAAGAATTCACCTGGCCTGTGGGTCTGTGCACGGGGGCTGTGCAGGATGCAGTACCAAATTCGCAGGACAGGCAAGGACAGAACCAGCAGGATAGTCGAGGGATAGCCGAGGTCAAAGGATGCCAGAGGTAGAATAAACGAGTCACAAGCCGAGGTCAAATACACGAAGCAGAATAAACAGGAACACTGGTACGACACAGGAACAAAGATCAAAGACTTGACAATGAGTGCAGGGCGAGGCTGGGTTTAAATACCCTGCTAATGGAGATCAGAGTCAGGTGAGAAGCAGGCAAGTCATGGTGCAGCCCCCGGTGTAGTAGCCAAGCCAGAATGAACAAGGCCGGAATCAGAAGTCTCAGGTAAAGCCGCTGTGGCTCAGAGGTAGAGAGCAGGACTGGGATAGACAAGTACCCCGGTTCAAGTCCCCTGTTGGGAATTCCAGGAACGACCACGTCTTGCCGTCTGTCTCACAGGTGAGTACCCTGACAGTAGGAACCTGAACTCTGGAACAAGGCACTGCAAAGTGAATAGCTCTATCCCTCCCAAGTAACTGGACGACACACAGTTCTGGGAGTACAACTGATTTGTAGGCGTCACTGTGTCTGGGAGATAATTGAGTCAAAGACCGGCAACTCAATTATCTCTCAGTTACAGGGAACCATTCATAAAATATACAAAACACCCCAAAACCACATTCAAACTACACAGGAACCGCACACATCTTATATCCCCGAATAGCCTGGATCTGAGCGCCCCCGTTTTCAAATAGCACTCAGATCCATTCACAGGGAATCGCCATTCGGCCACGAGGTGGTAGCCCAAAATAGTTCCAGGTTGGGAGAAAGAGGCAGCGACTAGTCAACTTTCAGGAGTTTCTGTACGAACATAAACGAATGCTCCCCCTGGTTCTTCGGGAGTGAATGCGAACAAGTATTTTCCCCGAAAAGCTCTCTACTGGCTTGTCTGTGAGTCGAGCAGGCAGCAGTACAGTTTCCTTGGGGTTTGCGAGCTATGGTATCTGAAATTAGTTCCAGGCGTTCGATGACCAGGTAATGCTGCCTATGTTTGGGATACAAAATGGCCACAAATTCCATAAAGCACGTGCATTCGGTCATACAAATGGCAGCAAGTGCCCCAAGAGAGCACTTGAGTTAATGGGTTCTTTTGAAGTTAATGAGCCAGGGGGTGGTCGGTGTTCGGTAGGTATATAAAGGGGAAACAAGTTTACATTTGGGAAACAAACAAGGAGGGTACAGGCAAATAATGTACTGAATGAAGAGAGGACCAAGTCTGCTACAGTGGTGAAAGGAGACCACAGAGCTTTGCCAATAGCGTCAGAATTCCATATTCTGAAGGCCCTGACCACCCATGTGGATGCACCCAGGGATATGACCATCCTGGCTCACTCCAGGAACCACCCCACTGTCAAGGTTGAGGACTGTACCATCAGGATCTTTGATGATCTGACGTTCTTGGTCCTGTTGAACAGACGAAGATTCATGACAGTTACCAGAACACTGAGGGAACAAAGTGTCAGTTAACGGTGGGGAGTTTCAGGAACTTTGGTGGTGCCCCATGGAGATATAGTACAACCATTATCCGCTGAGGAAGATCCAGCGGTCCTGCGTTTGCCACCTATGTCACCCATGAAGTCGAGAAGGATTATTTTCCTTGTTTGTTGCAAAATTGGAAGTGCTTCAAACTAGATTGTATTCCTTCTATTGGATCAACAGCAAAAACAGACATACACACACACACTACAGACAGACACACACACAATCACCAACAGACACACTCACTGACAGACAAACACTCACTGACAGACATACTCACTGAGAGACACACTCACACATTCTTGCACACTCTCAAAATTGTATTTTATTTCTTGAGGCCTATCCAGCCTCCCTACCTCTCGCTGGGGTCCTGTGTGGGGCTGTTATCTTGTAATCTTCCTCACTCCTCCCACAAGCTGTTTAGTACGCCAGGACCGGAATTACATCATATTCCGTCTCTCAGCATCACAGAGGGTGCTCGAGGGAGGAGTGAAGAACTGCAAACTCAGCACTCCATCCTCACCGACGCTGGCTGCCTTTTTATTTTGATAAGAATGAAGGAGGGGGGAATACAGAAGGAAAAAGTTGTTAAGGGAGTGGGGTGGAAGTATACCAGCACACAATATTGTGCATCATGACCCAAGCATGAGCTTGTTTAAGTTTAAAAAAAGTAATAACATTGTCGTTACTGCACTGAAATACACAAACTGTTGCTTATAAATAAATTATTGTTTCTCATCTGCCAGTCTCGCCTTCCAGTTTCATGAGTATGGTCATGTACCAATTCAAAAACACCTAGGCATTACTCCAAGTGAAGCTAATTCCGGACAGTAGCAGTACTATTAGATTGTACTGCAAAAGTCATTGACAATGCAGCCATATATGTCACACTGACAAGATGGTTGCGAGTATCTTCTGATGCATGAGAGAAAGTCGGACAATTTACAGTTTTTTATTTAAAGGGACACTGTAGGCACCCAGATCACTTCAGCTAACTCAAATGGTCTGGGTGCAGTGTCCCTTTTGCACCTAGTGCTACAATGTTAAACATTGCAGTTCCATAGAATCCAGAGAATGTTTACGTTGCAGTACTAAGTCTGCCCATAGTGGCTGTCTACTAGCCAGTCACTAGAGGGCTTCCTGAATTAAAACGGACCTTTGGTCCAGTATCGCGCTCTGCATTAGGACACTCAGTATCAGATTTTTTCCCTTCTGCATCTCTCTGATTCTTGAAACAGAAAATCCTTGTAGCAACATTAATTGGCTGACAACATCAGTATTTTTCTGAAGCTGAATTTATGAATGAGGACCTATTGATTAGAGCATCAGCTGACCATCTCAGCCGATAAGCAGCATCCATATCTGAGGCTTCCTGGTTCAAGAATCAGAGAAGTGGAAGGGCGCAGGCAGGGCTAAATAGTGCTGGATTCAAGACTTTGGGATTAAATCTTTCATGAATGGCTTAACTCCTAAATGTAAGCAGTCACCCGTGACCTCCTGTCACCATAACAATTTAATTCTGATTAAGTTGTTGTGGTGCCTGGAGTGTTTATTTCAGTTTTTTTTACTATGATATTGGGCAAAAAAATTAGAAATTGAATAATAAGTATATGTTGTCTCAATATGTTGTGAGCAATCTTACCAACTGCATGTACAAATGAAATTTGTTTTTAAAAAAATCAGTTTAAATAAGAAAAAAGTGTTTTTTAATTATTTATTTATTTTTAAATCAGGTTTTTTTCAAATCCTGCAACTATGTCTATAATTCCATATAAAGGTTTAGACAATTGCCAGAACTAACAATTCAATCCCCTAAAGAAGAAGTTGCAAATCCAAATCAAGAAAGTAGCGGGCCTTTGTACGTCATCCAGAGTGATCTGTAATCTACTCTATACTTGTTTGGGCAATTTCAAAAGGGTTAAGTCACTCATTCTTCAGTATGTATCAATACACATTAATACATTGACCTTTCCAGTTGCATAGGAGTCTACCATACCACAGAACAGCTAATACCTCAATCATCCAAAAAGAAGGTTATAATTCATATACCTCCCTATATAACCCTTACATTAATCTTTCCTAAGGCGAAAAATGAAACGCTACGAAATACATAGTAGTACTGTGCTAATGTCACACGGACTCTAACGTTTAACTCATAAAAAACAGAAAAAGTCCGCAAGGACAGTCATATCACTGGTCCTTAGTATGGCCGGATTTAACGGAGAGAATAGGAAAATTAATCATATGGTGCACACACAAGAAACAAAGGACCAAGCATCGGTGATCCAACAACAGGAACAGAAATCCCTCCATAGTATATCCCATAACGTAAAGACAGGTCCCATGATATTAGGTGAATGATAAGGCACAGTGCTGTTTTAAGCAAGAGCCGGTTCTATTAAGGCTCTACACTAGGTGAGTTATTTTTAACTTTCTGCTGATATAAATTAGATTCCAGAAAATGCTAAGCTATCATATTTTATTATGCTTCTGCATTATTTGTAGAGAGGTCTTGGAGAGTAGTGGTGTACTAACAGAAGGCACAAAGTCCCAGAGTTCAAAAAGGCTCCCATATATGTGAATGTAACACCACACAGTTTTTGTTTTATACACTATTTTTATTCATATATTTTTTTATTTACAATATTGCATGATATATTTTATATTTGTTTGTTTTTTCTTTGTTATATATGAGACTGTATGACCCCTATTCCAACACGTAACTGTTCTGGGGTCATTCTCCAGAAAATAATTTTTTCACTGTTTTGAATTTTGGCGTTGGGTTAGAGAAGAATATCTACACAAGTGTTGTAGCAGCTAGCTAATCTTTCACTTATCGAAGTGCCTGTTTCCTCTTTTGGTGTGTATCAACTTAAGAGTATTACTCATGTAAATAACTTTATGTATGTTATTTTGAAGCCATGGCTTACTAAGCTCATTTCTCCTTAGAGTGCTAAATAAACAAACCATTTCTCTTCCATACACTAGTGATCTAATCATAGAGGTCATTTAGGACTTTAAGAATATTAATTCTGTTATATTTGCTTTAATTTTTTCAGCACAAGTTAAAACCCCCCGTGACATTAATGCTATCTCTAAACGTATACCAAGGCAGGCCTATAATGAACAATTCTCTGTGAAATGTGGCACCACAATGGGAACATTCTTCAAAAATAAATGGAATGGAGGTTAGTATGGCCTAGGTACAGAGTCATTTATTCTAAATTGGTTTTACTTTTTTCCTAATAAATTAACTTGTTTCCCAAAATGACAATAACTTTTCTAAACTAAAATGTGTAGATATTTCCCAGGTAGCCAATGAAGAACATGGGAATGAACATCTAGTAAAGTGCCTGGTTAACCCAGAATTGTGGGTGGGGAGTGAAGAGATATATTAAGCAGATTAAAGAGTATTAAAGAGTACTAGTGCAATGTGTGTATCCATTACAGAAAAAACTTCTCTAAGTTTCTTTAAGATCAACAGATTATATATTTCTTCATAAGAATCTTCATACTTTCTCGCAATAGACTTTCAAAGACAACCATAATTACCAGATTTTACTAATTACATGACGTAAAGTCATGATTTTATAAAGGACACGGAGGCAAATATTATGCTTATCTCTTTCTTTATTATACCTCAGCAGCAAAGAGAAGGTATAAACATTCATAGAAAAAAAGTTTTAACAGGTTCTCCAAGGGTTAACACAACATTATACCCTTAACCAATAGGAACAGTCCTTCTATTTATAACTACTCATGTGACCTTTCCTTTCCCTCTTTCTTTGGTCATGCCGAAGCTGTATCTTTATAACTTGAGACGACACTGGAACACTTTATCCGTTATGTCGAACTTTCCCATATCCCGAACTTGTAGGAACTTGTCTGTGTGAACTGCGGTGACAACTGGTCATCCAGGGTGTCGCTTATTGTGAGTTAAGCTGTAATGGGATAGAGAAAAAAAGTGGTAAAATGTGGTCTTAGGAACTGTTTGTCACAATGGTAGTGACTAAATCTTACTATCTGCATTAGATACTACAGACTCACTATTATATAAAAAACTGTTGTCTTATACAATCAAATTAAGTCTAGACAAAAAGAAGACACCACAATGACCCTTATTCTATTGTTTATTGGGTGGGAATTTCACTCTTCTTTCGCCGATATAGGCCTGATATACTTACCGGGTGGGCCAATATTCGCCTCCGTGTCCTTTATAAAATCATGACTTTACGTCATGTAATTAGTAAAATCTGGTAATTTTATTAAAGGACACGGAGGCTCATATTATGCTAGTTCAAAGCTGTGCAATGACTGTTGATGATACGTGGTCTGTAGGGTGAAAATAATATTCCTTAAAGGTGGATTCACAAGACCAATCTGCTGTCCGTAACAGGTCTTCCAGCCTGCATCCCAAGTTGAATACTTTAGATGCCATGGCTCCTCTAGTGGAGTGCGCTCCGTATACTGAGGTATCTATGTTTGCAGAGGTCATTATCCACTTCACCCATCGGGCTATCGTTATTGAAGATACTGGCTGGTGTGGTGAATTGATGGCCAGAAATAATTCATGATGTCCAGAGTTTCGAAATGCCTGTGTCCGTGTCTCATATTCCTTGAGGCAGGCTATTGGGCACAGGTTTTTGTTGTGAGGGAATGCTGGATATGATACTGATGATGTCGCTGATTTAGTACGTTTAGTAGGTGTGACGGCTAGTTGTGATGTTTTACACAGTAAATTATTCAACAACGGCTTTTTGAAAGCTACTTGGAAGTAAATAGATGGTTCATTTAAATCTGACATGAGTCAGGTTAACCCCTTCAGGACCGAGGACGATTCAGGACTGTCATAGGCATTTTAGCGTTGCCGACCGCTGATGGTCCCGAACCATCCTAACGGTGTAATGTACTTACCCGACCAGCGGCGATCGGCGGTGCTCCCGGTGTGGGGAGACTGCCTGCAGCCCATGGCGGATTAGGATCTCGGGGACCATGTGATCGCTCAACAGAGCGATCACATGGTCACAATAGGTGTCCATGTGTCTGCCTGCAGGGGGACTGTCTCCCTGCTAGTGTAAAATAAAAATAAATAAATGTTAATGTTAAAAAAATATATAATAATTATATATGTGTGTGTGTATATATATATATATATATATATATATATATATATATATATATATATATATTGTAAAATACAAATAATAAGTAATTTAAATAAACACAAACACCACAAAAGTGTAAAAAGAGACCTGGTCGCAAATGTACAACATCGCAAAAACAGTCCAGTCCTTAAGGGGTTAAAGCAAATGCATTAGGTTCACAGCGAAACAACACAGTGCTACTCCATTTTCTTATTTTTTTTTTTGTCATGACTTGATTTTTTTTTATTACTGTAAATGTTACAGTAATACTTTGCATAACACATAGTTCTAAGGTAAGAGCAAGTAAGTTATTCTATTAATAGCAATTAGTACATATACATTAGACAGACAGTTGAAATCTGATCTCTAATGTGTGTACAAATCTTGCTTGCTCTTTCAAAACAGTGCATGTCTCCTATCAGCTGGTATTGCTGTCCGTTGCTGTAAGATGCAAATTTTGTACTTAAGGTGGCACAGAGTGCACCAATAAAGTTTAGAGTAAATGGATAAGAAGAAAAAGAAAGAAAATAAAATAAGGACAGAGAAGAGAACCCATGTCCAGGATTCATTATCACGAATATCTTATTTTTTTTTTTTTTTAAATATATTCTTTATTTTCATATTGGTAAAACAATATGCGATAGTAATACACTGAGCTATTGCACTATGGTGCACGCAAGAAGAGTAGTTGTTACATGAATGTCATCGGGTGTTGCAGTACATAATTCAAGTGTATACATTTTGTTACGAATGGTCGTTCACTTTGTATTTCTGGTATAACGGAGTATAATAACCCATTCATCACCTGCAGGTGTTTGCCAATATATTTTACCTTTAAACACCGAAACATAAGTAGAGAACTAACACCAGGGCGAGGTATGCAGTTATATGGGACATCATGACGAGTCAACATTGCACTCTCAAAAATATGGGGTGCAGCACCTGGTGTCCCATGTGATTACATTGTATACTAAGGCCTCAGCATCTTTCTGAGGGCCGTGTTGGACTGTATAACCAGTGTTGTCCGTAGAAGAACGCAGAATACAGTATGAGTAGAGGTCAGTTACAAGGGGAGGATTGAAACCCACAATAGCAGAATGTGAGTGAGGGTCAGGGGGAGGAAGGGGGGGGAAAGGTGGGGGCTAGGCACGATGCCCCTGGGTGTAATGTCACGATCCTAAGACTACAGGGTGGGGGGAGGGAGGGATCATCCCGCCACCCCCCCCCCAAATGGTCCCACCATCTGAGAGGCCCCAGTCTTGCTAAGAAAGAGGGGCAGGGGTAGGGGCAGGCGTCGGAGGGGTAGCCCCACATGCCCACTTCACTTTCACTTCAGTCGCTTATGTCACTTTGTAACCAGGGCTCCCAAACCTTGTCAAACTTTTTTTACTGATCCTCGTGTGATGGCAGTCAATTTGTCCATAGGACAAGTTTCTTTCGTTTTTTGTATAACTAAGGACATGGAGGGAGCATCTTGTTTGAGCCAGTTCTTTGCTAGGGTAAGTCTGGCCGCTAATGTGAGTTTGTGCAATAGTCGCTGCCCTGGTCCCATCCAGTCATCCCTAAGTCTAGACAGCAGGAAGACCCAAGGGTCTATCTCAATGTTGCGTTGGAAAATCTGTGCTATGAGGCCTCCTACTTTTTGCCAGAAGGACCTTGCTACCGGGCATTCCCACCACATGTGGATGTATGTCCCTTTGGTTCCGCACTGTCTCCAGCTGGTGTTTTGCCCATGCGGTATAGCTGTAAGGGTGTCGTGTACCACCAAAACATTGTTTTATATGTTTGTTCTTGAAGTGATGTGCAAATCAAGACTGCTGTGTTGGCATCCCAGATATCCTGCCAGTCCGTGCCATCTAAAGTTTCCCCCAGGTCGGTCTCCCATTGTTCTAAGTATGCCAGTTTGTCCCATTCAGTAGTGTTGGATGCTATGTGTGTGTACAGTGAGGAGATCAGACACGTGTGTTTAACCCCTTAAGGACCAAACTTCTGGAATAAAAGGGAATCATGACATGTCACACATGTCAGGTGTCCTTAAGGGGTTAAAGACAAGTTTTGAACAGGTGTCTTAAAGATCTGTCATCTATTTTTTCGTGACTTCTCGTGTCTGTGATTGACATATAAAATCTTTGAGTTGTATGTATCGGAAGAAATCTCCCAGTTTAAGAGTCATTCTTTCTGAGAGTTTATCGAACAAGACCACTCTGTCGCCGGCACTCATGTGGCAGAGTCTTTGAAGCTCTGCATGTTCCAGGTTTTTGAAGTCTTTGGCCCTCATCAGCGGGGAAAGGCCCTATTTCTGAGTAACGGTAGCATTGGAGAGGGTGTCATGCCTTAACTATGGTATCCTCTTACTTCCTGGTTCCACGGAGCCTAGCCACACCCCTTTATGACACGGTCTGCCTATTTAATCTGACTGCACCAGCTGATCAGGGCTGGATTATTGAACTACGTTCCTTACTCACAACCCGGCTACAACTTCGTTGTGAAAGCCTCTGCTACCAGACCGGACTGAAAGACTCTGCAAAGTTCCCTTCACCTCTCCTCATCCACGACTAAAGATTAAACACTCTTCATACGCCTCTGAGGAGATCTCGGGAACCAGTGTTCTATATGCCGGAAGCTAAGTAAAACCAATGTGATAAGAGTTGCATCTAAAAGCTGTTATTACCTGTCTCCAAAAGTCCTTCGGTAAAAACAATCCCGTTACAGCTAACTTCAACTCATACTTCATATCAGTTATCTGCATCTGTCTTGCTTCAGTTAAAATATGGAACAGCTATTGTAATTACTTATCACCTAAACCGTTAACTCTACTAAGAGACTCCTTATTGATTCAGTGTCTGCAATTTACTATCGTTTACTCCTTAAAGCTACAGTGCCTGTAATTGTGGACTTCAGTTATCGTTTACTACTTAAAGCTACAGTGCCTGTAACTGTGGACTTCAGTTATCATTTACTACTTAAGCTACAGTGCCTGTAATTGTGGACTTCAGTTATCGTTTACTACTTAAAGCTACAGTACCTGTAAATTGGAATTAAAGTCTTTACCTTTTACTTTCTTTAATAAATATTCAAACTATACGAAATCTGCAGTTGTGTTCCTTCATAACAAATGTTTAGACGTGACAGAATAATCCAGCCATTGTAATGGATCCAGCAGATTTCGATTCTACTATAGCTACGCTGAATCAAAGAGTTAATGCACTAGCCCAAAGTGTGCAAGACCTGCAAGTTACTAATGAAAGACTTCTCACTTATATCAGAGATTTACAAACTCATACTCCTCATACTACTCTGCACTCGGCTAGTGATCCTGCTGTGTGTAACCCTGAAAAGTTCTATGGAGATCGTTCCAGATACAGGGAGTTCCTCAACTCTTGCAAACTTTTAATTGCTTTGAAACCTAGATCCTATCCTACAGAAAGAACTAAAGTTTGTTCGGTTATTTCCTTTCTAAGAGGTGAACCTATGTCATGGGCCCATTCCTTTCTGGAAAACGACGACCCCATCTTAGACTCACTGGATGAATTTTTTGAAGCCATGTCTCTTCTCTATGAAGATCCTAACAAACAAGCTACAGCTGATTTAACAATCAGAACACTACAGCAAAGAAATAGACCCGTTGAAGATTACATTGCTGAATTCAAAAGATGGGCTATAGAAACGCAATGGAATGACATCACATTGCGCAACCAGTTTCGAATTGGTTTATCGGAAGCTGTAAAAGATGAATTATCTAGAACAGAACTCCCTACTAATTTGAACGCTCTAATTCGCCTATCAATCAGCATTGACAGAAGATTAAGAGAAAGAAAGGCCGAAAAAGCCCTTTCACATTCAAAAGACCGCAAACCTTTCACTCCCTCAAAAGCTCCAGATAAGAATTCCATACCACGTGAACCTATGGAAATAGGGGCTCCAAAGCCTCCTGACAACCCATCTGAACCAATCGAACCTATGGAAATAGGGATAATAAGAAGTCCCCTCACTCCTGAAGAGAAAAATTGAAGACGTATGTTAAACCTCTGCATGTATTGTGCCTCTCAAGTTCATTTCGTCTCTGATTGTCCTTCATTAAAACGGATAAAAGGCAGAAGGCAGTCTCATGCCTCTTCCATCCTAAGTGTACTTCCCTCTACAGCAAATACTCAAATGTCCCCTATCGTTCTTGTATTACAGTGGGACAATAAAAGAATCATAACCAAGGCTGTTATCGATTCCGGTGCAAATGGAGTATTCATCGACTCAGCCTTTGTAACAAAGAATAAAATTCCTTGTGTTCGTAAAAGAACTTCTGTACCTGTTAAAGTGATTGACGGGTCCCTCATCTCATCGGGACCAATACTTCATGAATCCGTCCCTCTAAAAGTAACCATCAATCATACTCATACGGAAAGTCTTATATTTGATGTTATCTCATCACCATTTTTTCCTATTATATTAGGGATCAACTGGTTAAGGAACCACAACCCTCAAATCTCATGGTTTCCTTTCTCTCTCACCTTTAACTCACATTATTGTAAAGAAACATGTTTACAGCAAATTCCAATTCTTCAGTCTACGAAAGAACCAGCTAAAACCTCATGTTGTTCTGACACCGAACTGGAGTCTCCTCCTCCTACAGTCATTGGTGAATTAAAGAGAAAGTTTACAACAGCTCCTATCCTTCAACTTCCAAATCCTTCATATCCTTATGTCCTTGAAACGGATGCTTCGGAATTTGCAATTGGAGCTGTCCTTTCTCAACACAAAACTCCTCAAGAACCTCCTTTGCCTAAAGTCATTGGAATCTTATCTTCTCTTATTGACGACATTAAAGGTCTCAGTGAAGATGCTCTTGAACTTCCTAAATCAATGAAATTATCCAAGAAAAACGGTCTCTACTATTTTAAAGACCGGATTTATGTACCTCCCTCTTTCAGAATTAAAGTACTTGAATTTATTAATGATTCTCCTCTGGCAGGTCATCCAGGTATGAAAAGGACCCTTGAATTGTCTAAAAGATACTGTTGGTGGCCTTGTCAAGACCAAACTATCGAATCTTATGTCAAATCTTGTTCTGTATGCCAAAGATCCAATCAATTGTCCTTGTTGAAGCCTCATCATCCTGACCCTTTCCAAAGAAATGTCACTACTTCTCCTGATCCCATATTGGTCCAGGGTGAAGAAGAATACGAAATTCAAGGTATACTGGATTCAAGGATCCATCGTGGCTCCTTACAATACCTCATCAGATGGAAAGGATATGGAATTGATGAAGATACATGGGAAAACTCCTCTGTCGTTCATGCTGACAAATTGGTTTCCAAATTTCACAAGCGTTACCCTTCTAAACCAAGTCAATAGCACCCAGAGGTTGCTCATTAAAGAGGGGGTACTGTCATGCCTTAACTATGGTATCCTCTTACTTCCTGGTTCCACGGAGCCTAGCCACACCCCTTTATGACACGGTCTGCCTATTTAATCTGACTGCACCAGCTGATCAGGGCTGGATTATTGAACTACGTTCCTTACTCACAACCCGGCTACAACTTCGTTGTGAAAGCCTCTGCTACCAGACCGGACTGAAAGACTCTGCAAAGTTCCCTTCACCTCTCCTCATCCACGACTAAAGATTAAACACTCTTCATACGCCTCTGAGGAGATCTCGGGAACCAGTGTTCTATATGCCGGAAGCTAAGTAAAACCAATGTGATAAGAGTTGCATCTAAAAGCTGTTATTACCTGTCTCCAAAAGTCCTTCGGTAAAAACAATCCCGTTACAGCTAACTTCAACTCATACTTCATATCAGTTATCTGCATCTGTCTTGCTTCAGTTAAAATATGGAACAGCTATTGTAATTACTTATCACCTAAACCGTTAACTCTACTAAGAGACTCCTTATTGATTCAGTGTCTGCAATTTACTATCGTTTACTCCTTAAAGCTACAGTGCCTGTAATTGTGGACTTCAGTTATCGTTTACTACTTAAAGCTACAGTGCCTGTAACTGTGGACTTCAGTTATCATTTACTACTTAAGCTACAGTGCCTGTAATTGTGGACTTCAGTTATCGTTTACTACTTAAAGCTACAGTACCTGTAAATTGGAATTAAAGTCTTTACCTTTTACTTTCTTTAATAAATATTCAAACTATACGAAATCTGCAGTTGTGTTCCTTCATAACAAATGTTTAGACGTGACAGAATAATCCAGCCATTGTAATGGATCCAGCAGATTTCGATTCTACTATAGCTACGCTGAATCAAAGAGTTAATGCACTAGCCCAAAGTGTGCAAGACCTGCAAGTTACTAATGAAAGACTTCTCACTTATATCAGAGATTTACAAACTCATACTCCTCATACTACTCTGCACTCGGCTAGTGATCCTGCTGTGTGTAACCCTGAAAAGTTCTATGGAGATCGTTCCAGATACAGGGAGTTCCTCAACTCTTGCAAACTTTTAATTGCTTTGAAACCTAGATCCTATCCTACAGAAAGAACTAAAGTTTGTTCGGTTATTTCCTTTCTAAGAGGTGAACCTATGTCATGGGCCCATTCCTTTCTGGAAAACGACGACCCCATCTTAGACTCACTGGATGAATTTTTTGAAGCCATGTCTCTTCTCTATGAAGATCCTAACAAACAAGCTACAGCTGATTTAACAATCAGAACACTACAGCAAAGAAATAGACCCGTTGAAGATTACATTGCTGAATTCAAAAGATGGGCTATAGAAACGCAATGGAATGACATCACATTGCGCAACCAGTTTCGAATTGGTTTATCGGAAGCTGTAAAAGATGAATTATCTAGAACAGAACTCCCTACTAATTTGAACGCTCTAATTCGCCTATCAATCAGCATTGACAGAAGATTAAGAGAAAGAAAGGCCGAAAAAGCCCTTTCACATTCAAAAGACCGCAAACCTTTCACTCCCTCAAAAGCTCCAGATAAGAATTCCATACCACGTGAACCTATGGAAATAGGGGCTCCAAAGCCTCCTGACAACCCATCTGAACCAATCGAACCTATGGAAATAGGGATAATAAGAAGTCCCCTCACTCCTGAAGAGAAAAATTGAAGACGTATGTTAAACCTCTGCATGTATTGTGCCTCTCAAGTTCATTTCGTCTCTGATTGTCCTTCATTAAAACGGATAAAAGGCAGAAGGCAGTCTCATGCCTCTTCCATCCTAAGTGTACTTCCCTCTACAGCAAATACTCAAATGTCCCCTATCGTTCTTGTATTACAGTGGGACAATAAAAGAATCATAACCAAGGCTGTTATCGATTCCGGTGCAAATGGAGTATTCATCGACTCAGCCTTTGTAACAAAGAATAAAATTCCTTGTGTTCGTAAAAGAACTTCTGTACCTGTTAAAGTGATTGACGGGTCCCTCATCTCATCGGGACCAATACTTCATGAATCCGTCCCTCTAAAAGTAACCATCAATCATACTCATACGGAAAGTCTTATATTTGATGTTATCTCATCACCATTTTTTCCTATTATATTAGGGATCAACTGGTTAAGGAACCACAACCCTCAAATCTCATGGTTTCCTTTCTCTCTCACCTTTAACTCACATTATTGTAAAGAAACATGTTTACAGCAAATTCCAATTCTTCAGTCTACGAAAGAACCAGCTAAAACCTCATGTTGTTCTGACACCGAACTGGAGTCTCCTCCTCCTACAGTCATTGGTGAATTAAAGAGAAAGTTTACAACAGCTCCTATCCTTCAACTTCCAAATCCTTCATATCCTTATGTCCTTGAAACGGATGCTTCGGAATTTGCAATTGGAGCTGTCCTTTCTCAACACAAAACTCCTCAAGAACCTCCTTTGCCTAAAGTCATTGGAATCTTATCTTCTCTTATTGACGACATTAAAGGTCTCAGTGAAGATGCTCTTGAACTTCCTAAATCAATGAAATTATCCAAGAAAAACGGTCTCTACTATTTTAAAGACCGGATTTATGTACCTCCCTCTTTCAGAATTAAAGTACTTGAATTTATTCATGATTCTCCTCTGGCAGGTCATCCAGGTATGAAAAGGACCCTTGAATTGTCTAAAAGATACTGTTGGTGGCCTTGTCAAGACCAAACTATCGAATCTTATGTCAAATCTTGTTCTGTATGCCAAAGATCCAATCAATTGTCCTTGTTGAAGCCTCATCATCCTGACCCTTTCCAAAGAAATGTCACTACTTCTCCTGATCCCATATTGGTCCAGGGTGAAGAAGAATACGAAATTCAAGGTATACTGGATTCAAGGATCCATCGTGGCTCCTTACAATACCTCATCAGATGGAAAGGATATGGAATTGATGAAGATACATGGGAAAACTCCTCTGTCGTTCATGCTGACAAATTGGTTTCCAAATTTCACAAGCGTTACCCTTCTAAACCAAGTCAATAGCACCCAGAGGTTGCTCATTAAAGAGGGGGTACTGTCATGCCTTAACTATGGTATCCTCTTACTTCCTGGTTCCACGGAGCCTAGCCACACCCCTTTATGACACGGTCTGCCTATTTAATCTGACTGCACCAGCTGATCAGGGCTGGATTATTGAACTACGTTCCTTACTCACAACCCGGCTACAACTTCGTTGTGAAAGCCTCTGCTACCAGACCGGACTGAAAGACTCTGCAAAGTTCCCTTCACCTCTCCACGACTAAAGATTAAACACTCTTCATACGCCTCTGAGGAGATCTCGGGAACCAGTGTTCTATATGCCGGAAGCTAAGTAAAACCAATGTGATAAGAGTTGCATCTAAAAGCTGTTATTACCTGTCTCCAAAAGTCCTTCGGTAAAAACAATCCCGTTACAGCTAACTTCAACTCATACTTCATATCAGTTATCTGCATCTGTCTTGCTTCAGTTAAAATATGGAACAGCTATTGTAATTACTTATCACCTAAACCGTTAACTCTACTAAGAGACTCCTTATTGATTCAGTGTCTGCAATTTACTATCGTTTACTCCTTAAAGCTACAGTGCCTGTAATTGTGGACTTCAGTTATCGTTTACTACTTAAAGCTACAGTGCCTGTAACTGTGGACTTCAGTTATCATTTACTACTTAAGCTACAGTGCCTGTAATTGTGGACTTCAGTTATCGTTTACTACTTAAAGCTACAGTACCTGTAAATTGGAATTAAAGTCTTTACCTTTTACTTTCTTTAATAAATATTCAAACTATACGAAATCTGCAGTTGTGTTCCTTCATAACAAATGTTTAGACGTGACAGAGGGTAGTGTTGTTAGGTCATACTTCTGGGCGTATTTGTCCCATATTCTTATGGAATTCAGGACAGCAGGTCACTCTGTACGCACAATTGCCCTATGTTCTTTGTGCAGCCAAATATAGTATTGTGGTAGATCTGACCCCATGAGTAGGGATTCAAGGTCTACCCATTTTCTCTCATCAGGGGTCATGTGTCACATTGCTACCTGTGAAACTTGTGCGGCTAATAGTAAAAGAGATTAGGTATTCCCAGACCTCCAGTGGCTTTCGATCGGTAAAGTATGTTACATGATATCCTGTGTCGTTTGTTGCGCCAAATAAATTCTCCAATCGCCTTCTGTAGTGGGGTGAGGTCATATTTTGTGATGGGGATCGGGAGGGCCTAGAACAAGAAGAGAATACGTAGGAGAATGTTAATTTTTATCCACCCATTTATCCAGGTCCTGTATTTGTGTTTTGAACATGGGTACGTAATTTTGTGTGTATAGTTGGGTCGGATCTGCTGTCAGATGTACCCCTAAGTATTTGGTCGCTTTGCGATTAATTTGGATGTTATGTGTTGTGGTGATGAATATCTTACTTTTTGAGGACTGGAAGGATGGTCGTTCAAAGGTGATATGACATTTTTTAACGTGGAGTTAGTTTGGCACAATGAGTGATATTAATCTAAGGTTTTATTTACCTGCTACTATTAGTATCCTGAATTCATCGGTTGTGCTAAGAGCCTTAAGTAGAGGGAAAAGAACATTTAAATATTGGCACTGCTGACTGAGATGGTCGCATGTTGTTGGAGCTCCACAGAGAAAACCACTTATTCATCCCAAAACTGTACAAAATTGCACTATTTTCAGCAAACTACTGCTACTAACTCTGTAGGGCATCCTGCTGACTGTCTGACACCTGTATACCAGTGGTTGGCAGAGGTAGCCCATGTTTGACTACTCAGCAGCCTACAGCCACAATCGAGGTGGACCGGTGGGGGTTATCCCGGTCCCCATTGGCATGGGCATTTCAGCTAGCTATACGAATCACTGGAGTGTTGGGGCCTAGCTGTCAAGATGGCCACCCCCCCAGGGCCCATTTTCTTAGGCGCTCTCCTGCAATCAACCACATGCAAAGACCCACTATTCTTGGCTTTTGACCCCATCTGGGCTTCCATCTGGAAGAAGATTGCGGATCGGTGACTCACCAGCACTCCTGTGGGATGATTCACAGCCTCCTGGATTCTTCCTGCTGGCTGACACCGCATGCATTGTTACTCCCATGATTTGCTGCGCAGGAGAAGGCGCAAGAGGCCGCGGCCCCTGTCTGGACCTCGGCACTCTGGCCGTCCTGCCCGTCACAACTCACCACGATCAACGGGGTATAAGCTCCCTCAGTTTCTGTACAGCCCACCTATCAATCACATCACCGGTTGTGCAAGACCTACAGCCAGCATATGCAAACCACGGACAAAGCGCGGGCAGACATCCTGGAGGGGTCAAAGCTAGATTTTCTATGGCCTAAGTGTGGACTCCATCGAGATGGTTAATGGTGGTTGGGGCTGGAACTCTGCACGGACAAAGCGCGGGCAGACATCCTGGAGGGGTCAAAGCTAGATTTTCTATGGCCAGTGTGGACTCCCTTTAAATATCAGATAGGTCTAAACAGTGAGAAAGTTGGTAAGAAAGAACTGTTGTGAAGTTCAAGAGGAAAATGCCACTCGAGGATGAAGTTTAACTGCTGCAGGATATCAATCATGCTTAATTAAGGTAACAAAAAGCTAGCTAATTTATGGTAGAGACAAGTGGTCATTAGTGAAACAGCCTAGCAGCAGGCAAGATTATTAGATAGGTACAAAAAGTATGGAGGATACAGCTGTGGATCCACAAAAAAAAAAACAATAATAGTATAATACTGTATATACCGTATATACTCGAGTATAAGCCGACCCGAATATAAGCCGAGGCCCCTAATTTTATCCCAAAAAACTGGGAAAACTTATTGACTCGAGTATAAGACTAGGGTGGGAAATGCAGCAGCTACTGGTAAATTTCTAAATAAAATTAGATCCTAAAAAAAATATATTAATTGAATATTTATTTACAGTGTGTGTATAATGAATGCAGTGTGTGCGTATGTGTGTGTGTATGAGTGCAGTGTGTGTGTGCATGAATGCAGTGTGTGTGTGCATGAATGCAGTGTGTGAATGCAGTGTGTGCAGGGCCGGTGCAAGGATATTTGCCGCCGTAGGCAAAAAAAAATTTGCCGCCCCCTCCCCCCCCCATATGTCTTGATTTCCCCTCCTCCTCCCTCAGTGGTCCTTACCTCCCCACCCCCGTGTTCCTTCACTCCCCCCCCAGTGGTCCTGACTCACCCCTCCCCTAGTGGTCCTTACCCTCCCCTCCCCTAGTGGTCCTTACTTCCCCCTCCCCTCCCATAGTGGTCCTTATCCCACCCCCTCCCTCTCATAGTGGTCCTTATCCCCCTTCTCCCTCCCATAGTGTTCCATATCCCCCCCATCCCTCCCATAGTGGTCCATATACCCCCCCCTCCCCCCCTCCCTCCCATAATGGTCCTTATACCCCCCTCCCTCCCATAGTGGTCCTTATACCCCCCTCCCTCCAATAGTGGTCCTTATCCCCCCCTCCCTCCCATAGTGGTCCTTATCCCCCCCTCCCTCCCATAGTGGTCCTTATACCCCCCTCCCTCCCATAGTGGTCCTTATCCCCCCCTCCCTCCCATAGTGGTCCTTATACCCCCCTCCCTCCCATAGTGGTCCTTATACCCCCCTCCCTCCCATAGTGGTCCTTATACCCCCCCTCCCTCCCATAGTGGTCCTTATCCCCCCTCCCTCCCATAGTGGTCCTTATACCCCCCTCCCTCCCATAGTGGTCCTTATACCCCCTCCCTCCCATAGTGGTCCTTATCCCCCCCTCCCTCCCATAGTGGTCCTTATACCCCCCTCCCTCCCATAGTGGTCCTTATACCCCCCTCCCTCCCATAGTGGTCCTTATCCCCCCCCTCCCTCCCATAGTGGTCCTTATCCCCCCCTCCCTCCCATAGTGGTCCTTACCCCCCCCCTCCCTCCCATAGTGGTCCTTATCCCCCCCTCCCTCCCATAGTGGTCCTTATACCCCCCCCTCCCTCCCATAGTGGTCCTTACCCCCCCCTCCCTCCCATAGTGGTCCTTATCCCCCCCCTCCCTCCCATAGTGGTCCTTATACCCCCCTCCCTCCCATAGTGGTCCTTATACCCCCCTCCCTCCCATAGTGGTCCTTATCCCCCCCCCTCCCTCCCATAGTGGTCCTTATCCCCCCCCTCCCTCCCATAGTGGTCCTTACCCCCCCCTCCCTCCCATAGTGGTCCTTATCCCCCCCTCCCTCCCATAGTGGTCCTTATACCCCCCTCCCTCCCATAGTGGTCCTTATACCCCCCTCCCTCCCATAGTGGTCCTTATCCCCCCTCCCTCCCATAGTGGTCCTTATACCCCCCTCCCTCCCATAGTGGTCCTTATACCCCCCTCCCTCCCATAGTGGTCCTTATACCCCCCCTCCCTCCCATAGTGGTCCTTATCCCCCCTCCCTCCCATAGTGGTCCTTATACCCCCCTCCCTCCCATAGTGGTCCTTATACCCCCCTCCCTCCCATAGTGGTCCTTATCCCCCCCTCCCTCCCATAGTGGTCCTTATACCCCCCTCCCTCCCATAGTGGTCCTTATACCCCCCTCCCTCCCATAGTGGTCCTTATCCCCCCCCCTCCCTCCCATAGTGGTCCTTATCCCCCCCCTCCCTCCCATAGTGGTCCTTACCCCCCCCCCTCCCTCCCATAGTGGTCCTTATCCCCCCCTCCCTCCCATAGTGGTCCTTATACCCCCCCCCTCCCTCCCATAGTGGTCCTTACCCCCCCCTCCCTCCCATAGTGGTCCTTATCCCCCCCCTCCCTCCCATAGTGGTCCTTATACCCCCCCCTCCCTCCCATAGCGGTCCTTATACCCCCCTCCCTCCCATAGTGGTCCTTATACCCCCCCCCCCTCCCATAGTGGTCCTTATACCCCTTTTTTTTTATTATTAATTTTTTTTTTTTTTTATTTATATTTTTTTTTTCGTCCCCCCTCCCTGCATGATATATGGCAGGGAGGGGGGCTCTCCTTCCCTGGTGGTCCAGTGGCAGTTCAGTGGGGGGAGAGGGGGGCTGGCAGAGCTGTAACTTACCTCTCCTGCAGCTCCTGTCAGCTCTCTCCTCCTCCGCGCGGTCTGTGCAGCTCCCTCTGTCAGCTCCCAGTGTAAGTCTCGCGAGAGCCGCGGCTCTCGCGAGACTTACACTGGGAGCTGACCGAGGTGCTGAACTGACGGCGCAGAGGAGGAGAGAGCTGACAGGAGCTGCAGGAAAGGTAAGTACAGCTCTGCCAGCCCCCCTCTCCCCCCAGTCTGTATTATGGCAATGCAAATTGCCATAATACAGACTCTGACTCGAGTATAAGCCGAGTTGGGGTTTTTCAGCCCAAAACATGGGCTGAAAAACTCGGCTTATACTCGAGTATATACGGTACATAAAAAAGTGCACATAATAGGTATAACTCACAAGAAAGATGAGAGTAACTCGCCCAAGGGTACTTCCCCCGATCTGTGGGGGGCTAAAGCCACTTCCTTACTGCCAATGGTACTGGTGCCGGACTCAGGAAAGGTGGAAAAATATATTGCTTTATTTAAAAAAGATACAATAAAATGATACCAGGTCCTATGCGTTTCATCCTATAAGGACTTCTTCAGGGACCTCCTGGTATGTAAAGCTACACCAATATGGTAGTAGCCACAATAAAAACAAATTATACAAATCCCCACCTGAAACTCTGCTCTTAGTTGGTCGCCATCTTGCGAGCACTCTTCCACTGTCAATTATTTTTTCGGACCTTTTGCCACAAAGATGCCTAGAGGTTCATGGTGGGACCTGATTGCTTTATCGTTCAGGATGCTTAGTAGCGCTGCATGTCAGAATAAATGTGTTGTTTAAGATTCAGGCACCACAGAGTTCGCTTCTCATGCAGCCATTCTGTTCGGCATCTATCTCTGTCCCATTGTCTGTTGTTTTTTTTTTTTTTTCTTAAGTGTAATATACAATTGTATTTCAAAATCTTTCAACCCACATTAAAAATAAGGTTTAATGTCAATAAACAAATCAAACAAAAGCATTTCAATAGTTTAACACAATGAAAGCTTCAAGTGGTTTCCACAAATTCACTTGAAAATGTAACTTATAATAACTTCTTCAGTCTCAAAATTATTCAATCCCTGAATAAAATCCCTCACATTGGCACAAATATGCAAAACAGGTGTTGTCTCAAGCACACCTGATGCTATCAACCAAGGGCTTCATTAGTTGCACCAGGTGTGCTTGAGCTGCAACACTTGAAATATCTGAATTAGCTAGGGGTTTGTTGATTGTTACATTTAACTGCATGTTCGAAATATGGCTAAGTCAAAAGAATGATCCACAAAGTTAAGAGAAAAGATCATTGCCCTTTACAAACAAGGAACAGGATATACAAATATAGTGAAGGCATTGTATGTTCCTAGAGACACCATTGGAAGCATAGTTTGCAAGTTGAATTTGGAAGGAACAGTGGTTACACTAACTGGACGGGAAAGAAAAACGAAGCTACCAATGACTGCAACCAGATTTCTGAGAAGGCCAGTTGTGAAAAACCCTCAAGTGACTGCAAAAGCAAGACCAAGAGGTTTCTGTGAGCAAAGTAAGGCACATATTAAACACAGAAGGTTTCCATGTCAGAACTCCAAGACATATACCACTACTGACCCAAAGGCCAAAGAAAAATCAGCTCCAATATGCTCAAAATCATATAAATAAGCCACAGACATTTTGGGGATTCTGTTCTGTGGAGTGATGAAACAAAACTGAAATGTTTCAGGCCAATGCATCATGTCTGGAAAAAGAAGACTGAAGCATGCTGGAAGGTTAAGCATGGTGGTGCCTTGCTAATGGTCTGGGGCTGCTTTGCATCCTCTGGCACTGGAAATCGGCAGCGTGGGTATGGCATAATGGATTCTTTGAAGTATCAGGAAATCCTAGGAGAAAACATCATGCCGTCTGTGAGGAAGCTGAAGCTTAGGTGTCATTGGACCTTCCAACAAGACTTGGTTGCAGAAGATGTCCTGGAAAATTCTACACTGGGCATTACAGTCACCTGACTTGAACCCCATAGAAAATCTCTGGTTGAATTTGAAGAAGACGGTTGAAGCACGTAAACCCAAGAATATTACTGAGCTGGAGGCCATTGCACATGAGCAAAGGGATAAGATTTATCAGGAACACTACCAGAAGCTGGTGTCTGGCTATGCATCTCATTTGCAGCAGGTATAAGTACTAAGCACTAAAGATGCTTGCTATAAAGGGATTTAATAATTTTGAGACTTGAGTAGTCTTATAGGTCTCATTTTCATTGAATTTGAGGAAACCACTTAAAGCATGTGTTAAAGCATGTGTTGTAACTAGCTATTTCAATTGATTTTGCTTTAATTAGTTTATTGCAAACAGCTTAACGTCTGTAGATTTTGAATAGTGATGAGTTAGGGAAACATGCAACATACTTTGCAATAGTGGACAATATTAGTCAGTGGCTGCAGATATAGATATTGATATATATATATATATATATAGTCTCTTGAAAATATTAGGGTGTTTTATTTTAAACCATAACTATAACTAATCCTAGAACTAACACTACCATCATCCCCAATCCTACAAAAACCCCATACCAACTTTAACCCCACCATTAACCCAACACCAGGCCTAACACTAATCCTACCCCAACTCTAACCCTAACAATACACCAATCCTAATGCAAACCCTTTACCAGCTGTAAACCTACTATAACCCGAACACTAACCTTACAACAAAATTTAGAGAATTAGTATCCAGAATTATATGATATACTGTATATCACAGGATCATCAACTGACAAGTGTATCCAGACACGTGAAACATTTTATACGGTCAAGGAATTTGAATCTCATGGAGAAAGAGCGCCCAGCAAAGCCTGGAAAAGAAGCATTACATGTGAAGATGTTAAACTAGAAGTCTTATTAGAGGTATGTAAATTAACAATATGTTAGCAGCTCAATGAAAATTCTCTCAAAAGTGTAAGAATAGAGAACATATTTTAGAAATAAATCTTCATAGATAAGTATATAATCCAAAGTGATCAAATCTAATAAGCTAATAATGCCAGAAGAAACAGAAAAGTTTCATAGAGTAGCTAAGTCTGATATAGAGAACCATGGTCTATTTTAATTGGGTTAGAAAGTAATAAAGCAGCCGAGTCAAAAAACTTTGAATTCTAATTTCTGATAGATAAACCCTCACAACCAACAAGGTAAATTTTCATTGATTGGTCAGCTCTTAGATAATGATTAAAGTCTATATTGTAGCTTTTTTATTGATGAACTATTCTGACTCCAAATCATGTTAGGCAGAACAGTCACATTTCAATGCATTAAATAACATTCTGTATAACTCTTACTTAAGGGTGTCACTTGGAAGAGCTGAGGGGCTCTTGTCCAAAGTGTGGGGCCCTATATCTCTTAATCTTTTGATCTGCTCTGTGCTCTCTTTTTTTTAACTTAGTGCCGATTTGTTTTACTGGCACCATGTGCTCTTTTTATATGAGGCTAGAGGGCCAACCACTATAAATACAACCCTAACGTTGGTAGCATAGTGCGGGTTTATTGACAGGCAATATACATACCTATCAGTTTTAACCATGGTATCAATGTGATTGATCTTACAGTGGGCAATGGGAAGTGACATCACAACCATTCCCCTTCCAGAATAGACCACACACACAAGGAGAACACAGAGTGCAACCCTGCAGCATATCTCCTACTGTTCCTGCACCTATACCACCAACAGTAAAGGGAATATAGAAATATACATTAATCAGATGCGTAACTAGAAACCATCAGGTCCCAGTGCAAAAATTACCCTGGGCACCCCCACATGTGTCTCATACCCACCCAGCCCTTCCATGTGTCTCATTCCCCCCTTCCATGTGTCTCAGCCTTCCCAGACGCTTTAGGTCTCATTTCCCCCTTCCATGTGTCTCAATTTCCCCTCAGCCTCTCCATTTGTCAATTCCCTCCTTCCATGTCACCCCAGTCCCTTCCATGTGTCTCAATCCCCACTGTCCCTTCCATGTGTCTCAATTCCACCCCAGTGACTTCCATGTGACCCAAGCCACCCCCCAGGTGCCTTACTTGTGGCTCTACCCCCCGCCAAGGCCTTCCATGTGGTTCAACCCACCCTCCAGTGCCTTCTATGTGTCTCAATCCCCCCTAGTGCCTTCAATGTGTCTCAATTACCCCCAGTGCCTTTTATTATTATTATTTATGAAGCATTAACAAATTCCGCAGCGCTGTACAATGGGTGGACTTACAGACACGTATTTGTAACCAGACAAGTTGGACACATTGATTAAGATTGAGAGCCCTGCTCAATGAGCTTAGATGCTAGAGGGAGTGGGGTATAGTGACACAAAAGGTAAGGGTAGGGTAGAAAAGTATGTTGCTAGGAAAGTATTCACTGAGGGCTTAGTGTTTTTTGTTTTGATGACAGTTGCAGTAGAGGAATCAGGGTGCGGGGAGAGAAAGCTGTTCAGTTTAATTGATATTCTTTCCTAAAGAAGTAAGTTTTCAAAGATTTTTTTGAAGGAGTGGAGACTGGGTGAAAGTCTAACAGTGAAGGGAAGGGCATTCCATAGGAATGGTGCAGCCCTAGAGAAGTCTTTAAGGCGAGCATCAGAGGTAGGAGTAGGAACAGAGGTTATACGTAGTGGCTTAGATGGGACATATTTGTGTATTAGTAAGGATAAGTAGGTCGAAGAAGCATTTGTAAGCAAGTATCAGGATCTTCAATTGAGTCCTATATCTTACAGGAAGCCAATGTAGGGACTGACAGAGCGGGGAGGCGTGGGAGGTGCGGGCGGACAGGAAGATGAGGCTCACTGCTGCATTCATTATAGACTGTAACGGGGCAAGTTGGGAACACATAAGACCACTGAGAAACGAATTACAGTAGTCAAAGCGAGAGAGGACAGCGGCATGAGCAGCATGTACAAGGGAGGCATTGTAGATGGAAAACAATAGGTGACCAAGGACAGACCCTTAGGGAACACCAACAGAGAGAGACTGGAGAGAAGAGGCAGAGCCAGAGAAAGACACACTGAAAGAACATTGAGAGAAGTAGGAAGAGCACCATGAGAGGAGAGCGCTATCCCGTAGACCGATATTACAGAGGATGAGAAGAAGCTGTTGATGATCAACAGTGTCAAAAGTAGCAGAAAGGTCGAGGAGAATTAGGATAGAGTAGTGGCCATGAGATTTTGCAGTGATAAGACGATTACATACTTTGGTCACAGCTGTTTCCAGATTAAAGCGGGTCAAGTAGAGAGTTGGATTGGAGGAACTCTGCCTCCAAGATCCTTGAGAGAGTTGTGTATGCGAGATTGACAAACAGTAGTAGTGAGTGTGACGGAGCTCCAGTACTCTGACCAAGTACCTCTGCCAAGTCTGCTACCTAGTAGCTATCAGGGACCCTGGAGCACTTCAGACCCAGTCGCCGAGGCTTGACTGGGATCACTGAGGGTCTTTTCCAACCTGGACCAGCCTACTGTGTTCAAAGCCCTGGACACACTTTGCTACAGCAGATTATATTCCTTTCCCCAAACACCAGACAACACTTGGTTTAGGTTAAACAGCAACTAACTTTAATAGACATAGCACACACATTTAGGCCCCCACAGGCTCATTTGCATACAATAGGTTACATAGAGCACTATCGTACAAGGAAGGGTGGGATCAGGCAATAACAAGGGCTGATGGGATATTGAGGAGGAGCTAGTTTAAACTGGTCTGGCAGTGTCCCTGGGACAATGTGCTGTTGAGGAAACAATAGGACAGGAAAAAGGGGGATGGGGAGAGGCACATACAAGCAATACATTTAATATACCCTGCACCAATAATGGGCACAGGGTGACCAAAACACAAAAGGAATCTTGGGACCTACATATAGTGTCTGTCTTCCATCACCAGTGATAGTGACTACCATCACAGTGAGATAGGGCGGTAGTTGGATGGGGAATTACGTTGAGCTCTTTTTAGAATAGGGGTAATGGTTGCATGTTTGAAGGGTAGAGGAAATGGGCCAGAGGAGAGGAGAGATTGAAAATTTTAGTGAGAGGGAGAGCAAGAGGATACAAAGTGCGGATGAGATATAAGGGAATAGGATCGAGAGTATAGGTGGTGGGGCGGGAGGAACGGAGCAGAGCAGAAACCTCTTCTGCTGTAGCAGGTGCAAATGAGCAGTTGAGGGACAGCTGAGGGAGTGTGGTTAGGGGAAACATTGGTAGGGATGGAGAGAGATGAGAGATCTCTTCCCTGAGTGTAGAGATGTTCTCAGTAAAGTGAGCTGCAAAGTTTGTGGCAGTCAAGTTGGTGGGAGGAGGAGGCACAACAGGGTGAATAAGAGAGTTAAAAGCATGAAACAGTCGCTTGGGCTCGTGGGAGAGTGGGGTTATGAGTGAATTCATGTAGTTTTATTTTGAAGAGGAAAGAGCCAGACTGTAGGAGCGCAGCGTAAATTTATAGTAGAGGAAGTCAGATGCAGAGGGAGACTTCCTCCAGCAGCGTTCAGCAATTCTGGAACATTTTTTTTTTCTATATAAAATTTTTATTAGAGAATGTTATCAATGCATATAATATCAAAACTGTAACATTTTCATATAACAGAGTAAACAATTGCTATACGACAATTTACAACTATTTTTCCTAGATTGACATCGAAGCTTTGCTTAAACGTATTATGCTGTTGTCCTCCGGTAATTGTAGCCTTATTAGCTTCATTAGAATACCATAAAAAGATAACAGAGGGAGGGGAATACAGAAAGGAAAAAGGGGGGTTGGGGGGTGGGGTTAGGTTCACATTGATATTGCTTATGCAACAGTTCTTGTGACACATACCCTGGCCTTAGAACCCTAGAGCCTGGCCGGACATTCAAGTCACACAAAAGTGGTGCCCTTTAAGCTATTTATTCCTATCAGTTTCCTCATTGTTAGCGTTGCTGTCCTATGCTTTTCCAATATTTGTGGTCCAGCATTCCCAATCTCTCACATACCTACTTACACAACCCTGTGTTTTGCTAACCATTCTCTCGTAAATACTTATCGTATTCAACCTCTGTATGAGAGTATCTAATGAGGGAATCATCTTGCTCTTCCAGTGGAACGCCAAGTTTATCTTAGCTACCGTGAGAATGATGAGCAATACTTTGTGGTTGGGGTGATGTATCAGCCCGGGGATGATATGCAGAAGGTAGCTGGTTGGCTTCTTTGGTATTCTATAGAGTGTGGTATCAGAGATAACATTTCCCCACCCGGTCCCAGTATTCTCCCAGGGCCGTACAATCCCAAAATGTGTGTAGGGGTCACGGGTGACGGTACGGAAACCGGAACCCCTGAGTGCCTGATATTAAGTGGGAGTCTTCAGCGTGGAAGTGGATTATCAGGGCACGGTGCAGGGTAACCGCATGCCCCCTGGTGTTGAGCACCAGTGTTTGTGCGGCCACAAACCAAGAACCTGTTTCAGCTACAGCGGATCCCAGGAACTAGGAGCTTGATATGCAGACCTCCCAGGAACTGGCTTTGCAGCAGACATGTATCCAATACAGAAACAAGGCAAGACTAGAACAGGCACAAAACATGAAAACAAGACAGAACTAGTACCCCAGAACCAGAGAAGGATAGGAAGCTAAACCCAGAACAGGTACACAATACATAAGGGAACGTTAACTAAACAGGGGCAGGACAGGACAGTACATGGACTGGGATTACAAAATAAAACAAGACAAGATATAATAGGCAAAACAAGAGGATACATAACTAAGCACTATATATGAAAAGTATGGGGAGTTAGTTACATTGTATGATCATACATTGCATAAGCCTGCCACAACGCCAAGGTACCCCATATTCGGCAGGTCCTACACTGCCTAATGTTCGCTAAAAGAACCATACTAAACCACAATAGCACTTACCTGCAAGAAAGGGAAGAGACTTGAAACACTGCTGCAGGTCCAGACTGAAACAAAAGGAAAATGGAAAACAAACGGGTGTGGCAACATAAAACAAACATTTAAAGGAAACCTGGACACTGGTAATTCTAGGGACTTATTACAGGAATTAACCCAGAAAAAACCCAGCATAAAGAAAACCAGACATAGAATAGAAAACCAGAAAAACCAAGAAAAACTAAAAAAGAAATGTAAAAAGAGTACTGGATACCAGAAGCCAAGGCCAGCCATCTCCACAGAACAGAGCAGGATGTGACAGTAGCATAGTGCCTATCTGTGGTTTGCATCTCCAGCATAGCTCCGATGCCTCCTTATAGATTCGCGATAACTTGTATGGCACCAGGTACCATCTCATGGTGATTTTACAGAAGGCTTCCCAGAGTGATAAACTCCTTGAGGCTCGTTTAGTAATTGACATAGCTTCGTTACAATGTGACAGAGGTATCTCATACCCCAGCTCCTTCTCCCATTGGATCATATAGGGCATTTTGTCTTTTGCAGGCCCCTGGAGAAGAGCATTGTAACAAAGAGAGAGAGGTTTCAAGTGTTTGGCTGAAAGCATTGAGGGTACATTCACTACCGCTTCGGGAAGTACATCATGTGTTGTGTCTAACCTGGAAAACATTAGGTTTTTTACTCTCATGTACAAAAATAGGTCTCTCGGTGGTAGCGAGTATTGTTTTTGGAGCACTGGGAATGGTTTAATTTTATCCCCCTCTATTAGATCATTCACCTTTTGAATACCTTTTTGACCCACGATTTAATCGTTAGGTCTGGGGAGATGCTCATCAGCACCTCAATTGGTGCAGAATGGAATAGGGTATCGGGTTTAATTATGGTTGAACTCCAAGATCTCCAGACTTGTACTAGAAATTTGGAATTGTGTAGGCCCTGATGTCTGGTAATCCCAGCCCTCCCTTAATATAAGGGAGCCCTAAATTACGGTATGCCACTCGAGGTGGATTTCGCTTCCACACGTGCATTAATGGTAGATTGAAATTGATTAATAAGTTTGGTAGGCAGTGATATTGGCAACGTACGAAATAGGTAAAGGATGAGAGGCAGGATCATCATTTTTAGAGAGTTTATGCAACCCAACCAAGAAACTTCTAATTCAGCCCATCTTACCAGTGAGGTTTTAATCTTGTGTAGCAATGGATAGTGGTATTCTGTTGGAATTGTTTGGAGGGATTTAGTCAATTGAACCTCTAGATAGGACAGTTTTTTTTTCCTCCAATCAAATGTGTATAGATTTTCTAGCGGGGCCACTACTGCTTGAGGGAGATTTATGGGTAAAGCTTGGGTTTTGGCCGTATTGTTTCTATAGTAGGAGATTTTACCGTATGTGTTCAGGATTTCTAGTAGCGGCGGAATTGAAGTTGTTGGGTCCGAAAGAAACAGGAGAATATCATCCGCGAATAACGCAAATTTCATACCCCCGGGGTAACTAAACTTGGAATTTGTGTGTTCTGGTTAATTTGGCATAAGAGTGGTTCAAAGCATAGGATAAAAACAATCGGGGACAGCGGACATCCCTGGCGCGTGCCGTTGCATATATGGAAAGGTGTAGATAGGAACCCTGTGCTAAAAACTTAAGCTGTCGGTTGTTGATAAAGTGCCATGATACTAGATATGAAAGCTGGTGGGAAGTTAATTCTTTCTAGCGTTCGCTCCATGTAGCCCCAGTGCAATTGATCGAACGCCTTTTCGGCTTCGAAAGCAAGGATCAGACCACTCCGGGACGAACGGTTGGCCCAGTCTATGAGGTTCAGAAAATGTCTGGTGTTGTCCCCAATTTGCCTGCCTGGTACAAAGCCCGCCTGTTCATCAGATATTAGTGTGAGAAGTAGAGGCTTAAGTCTTGTCACCACTATTTTGGCATAGAGTTTTACGTCAACGTTCAGTAAAGATATCGGATGGAGATTGGCGCAGAATGTCGGGGGTTTGGGCAACGTTATTATGTAGGCTTCTAGCATCTCCTTCGGAAGTATGCCTGAGTCTTTAATGGTGTTAAATAGCGTGGTGAGGTGGGGGGACAGTTGATCCGCTAGCTTTGTATAATAATAGTTGGAAAGCCCACCCGGGCCTTGTGCTTTGTGTTTGGGGAGTGTAGTGATCGCTTTCCTAACCTCCTCCTCCGTAAATGGGTTCACGAGCACTGCACATTGGTCTTGAGACAATTGAGGTATTAGGTTCAAGAATGTATCTATTTCCTCCCTAGTAGGCTGGTGTGTTTCTGGGTCTATATGCAATTGGTAGAGGGATTCGTAGAACCCTGCTAGCTCATTAACAATGTCCTGAGGATGATATAATTTTATCCCCTGTTTGGATTTAAAATAGGGAATTTTAGTTTGCAATTGCCTCTGTTTCAATTTGTTGGCCATCATTTGCCTGCTTTATTTCCTGTACTATAGTAAGCTTGCTTTAGATACCGCATATGCTGTTCAGTCGTGTGGAGTTGTAGGGAGGTAAGTTTAGTTTATAAAGTCATGAGATTTTTCTGGCGCTGTCTAGTTGGGTTGACTTTGTGTAGGGCTTCTAGTTCTATGATTTCTTGTTCTAGTTATTTTGTTTGTCGAGGCGTTCTTATTTAGGGCGCCCATTTGAATAAGGTGACCCCTCACCACCGCTTTATGTGCTAACCATTGGGTCGTTTGGGGGGTCGTACATTGTTTATGTTCAAAAACGTAATGTGCTAGATGGATCTGCAGGTCAGTAAAAAATTTTGGGTTGTCTAGTATTGCTTAATTTAGCCTCCATGTGCCTCGTCCTCTAGCCGGGTGGGGGGCCTTCAATATAATCGTCAGTGGTGCATGGTCCGACCAAGTGATTGAGCCTATGTTCACCCCAATAGCATGTCGTAGTGTACTTTTGTCAAGTAAGCACAAGTCAATTCTGGAATAGGTCATGTGTACCTGTGAGTAAAATGTATAGTCTCTATCTGTGGGATTAAGGGTGTGCCATGCGTCGTAATAATTTTTTGTGTGTAGGAGATCAGATAGGTGTACGCCCAATGAGATGGCTTTTTGTGGGGGCAGTTTGAGATGTTATCTGCACATGTCCATCCCCAGGTCAGGGGTGCAATTAAAGTCCCTGCATACTATTGTATGTCCTAATTTACATTGGTCAATTTTTCCAAGGGCCATACTTAGGAAGGATTTCTGGGTGTCGTTTGGTGCGTACAATGACGCCACTGTGACCTGAAGGCCGTTCAAAGTACCATATACGATTATCAGTCTACCGTCCTTGCTTGCATACTGTTTGTTTAGGGTGAATGCCGTTATGTCGTTATGAAAGTATATGGGAACTCCCTTAGATTTGGTATCGGCCATTGCATGGTAGGCTTGTTTATAGTTTTTAATTTGAAACTTGGGGGGATTGTGTGCGCAGAAGTGGGTCTCCTGCAAACACACAATTGCTGCCTTGGATTGGGTCAAGTCCCGTACCAATAGTCTGCATTTGTTGGGGCTGTTTAGACCCTTTGTATTCATAGTGAACACTTTTTAGAAGGCCAGCCATTGGACAAAAACTTATAGTTGCATATTTTACTGGCCATGTGATTCCGGGCATGGTATAGTGTGTTAATGCAAATGAACCATGGGGAATATGAGGACATAGGCGTATATTTAAACCAAACAAAACAAATTATCCTTATACTAGAACAAAAGTATATACAAAATTTCTCCACCATCCAAGGTGGGTTACGTGGAAGAGGCTGTGGTGTATTACCAAACTCTATACATTATTATGTACGCATACATCACCAGATCCCACTCACAGTTCACCATGATAAAAATTAGCCCATGTCTGCTTAAGGGTCTGCTCAGTAGCACAGCCAAGAAGGAACAGAGAGGAATGGAGGGGGGGGGGAAGTGGTTATCTCTTGTAACTTGACTTGTAAAGGTATTGAATTACCCAATTACCATATCAAAGGTAAAGCTTATCCCACTATAAGAAAGGCATTCATGAGGTTGGTCACATGACCCCTGGTCACCATATTAGTTTGATGACAGAATGTCACCACAGAGGCGTTCGTGGGTATAGGTTTACGACATCTGCACTCATCCTAGGGGGTATGCAAAGAACCATACATTCACTATTTATGCCCACATTATCATTTACACCTCACCTCCAGCATGTAGACTACTATGGTTGGTCGCCTCCCTGCCTTCGGTTGCTGTAAGCTTCCCTCACTCTCCTGGACCATTGGCACCCCAGAAAAGACAGGTGGACCCTCCAGTGAGTATCTCACCAAACAGCCCACCCCTCTCACCCCTCAGCGATCCCCATTTCCCCCTATGCCGCCGCGGGGTGAGCGTACCTTTATCGAACCGGGTCAGGGTCAACAGCTAGACCACCAATTACATCAGCTCGAGGTTAACTTATCACATAACGTGGACTAGTAACCAGAAACAGCCCTTTTGGGCACTAAGTATATTACACAATAAGTCTTAAACACCCTGTATATATTAATGTGTATAGACCACTTTAGCGGCAACAAGTAGAGACTATAAGCAACACCACGGCCTTGCCCTACTGAGTTGTGATAGTCCTGTATTCAATTCTATTTGGCTCCACAGTGAACTTCAAAGGAAAGAAAAGACAGTGCAGGGGCAGGAAAGATTGGTTGAGGAGAGAAGGATGCCTACACCACCTCCTTTACAGTTATTTGATCTCGGAGTGTGGGAGAAATGTAGCTCACCATAACATAAGGAAGCAGGAGTAGCACTATCAGAGGGGACAGCCAGGTCTCAGTGAGTGCAAGTAGTGTGAAATAATTTGAGATGAAGAGGTTGTGTATGGCTGTTGATTTTATATGTATGCAGCTTTAAATGTTGAAATTGTTCTCCAGAAGACCACCTTGCTTATTGTAACT
The DNA here is from genome assembly GCF_036172605.1 of Pelobates fuscus. Classification (NCBI taxonomy): domain Eukaryota; kingdom Metazoa; phylum Chordata; class Amphibia; order Anura; family Pelobatidae; genus Pelobates; species Pelobates fuscus. The sequence goes on along the minus strand of NC_086322.1, from coordinate 57,739,271 downwards.
GGATTAGCTGAAGGTGGACTGAGTGCTGTTCTGATATGAGTTTTAAATTCAGACTTATTTATTGCAACTGGTTCAACTATGTGTCTCAATTCCCCCGTTCCTTCCATGTGTCTCAATTCCCCCCAGTGATTTCCATCTGGCTAAACAGTGCCATCCAGTGGACTATTATAATGTGAATCAATGTGAGCAGTTTGTGGTATTGTGGTATTTGTGGTACCCCTCCAGTGCACACTGCCAGGACACACAGTTACACACATACACTGCTAGACTCACACACAATGACACACTCTTACACAATCACAGTGCTAGACACAAACTGCAAAACACACACAATGTAACACCCACTTCTACATTAACACATTAACAATACTGTTGTTGTTGTTAGCCACCCTCTTTTTTTGCTTACCATATGGCAGCTTCCTTGGAGTCTAGTGGGGATTGGGCTGGCCAGGTAAAGGCGTGCCATAGGTGGCTGACTCTTGGTCTATATAATCAAGCACTCCCTACAGAAACCAGATAATACCCACTGCAAGAATTGAAGCATAGAGTAAACAATGTAACTATGTTTTTGTTTCTTTCTTGTGCAGCAAGGGATCTTGCAACCTTCACGTCGCCGTGCAAAAAAATGTAAGTAAGTGCATGTATATTTCACAATGTGAACTCAAACATGGTATTTCATTTCAATTGGAGGAATATAAACAGATCAACCGCAACATTAAAACCACAAATTGATTCATATTGTGTAGGCCCCCCTCAAGCTGCCAAAACAGCTCTGATGCTTTCAGGCATGAACTCCACAAGACCTCTGAATGAGTTCTGTGGTATCTTGCACCATGACATCATTTAAGTTCTGCAAGTTGCATGGAGGAGTCTCCGTGGATCTGATTTGTTGTTCCAGCACATCCCAAAGATGCTTAGTCAGATTGAGATCTGGGGAATTTGGAGGAAATGATAATGCCTTGAACTCTTTGTCATGGTCCTCAAATCATTCCTGAACATTGTTTGCAGCATGGCAGGGTGCATTCTCTTGCTAAAAGAGGCCACTGCCATGAAGGAACACCATTGTCATGAAGGGGAGTATGTAGTCTGCAACAGTCTCTAGATAGGTGGTACATGTCAAAGTAACATCCACATAAATGCCAGGACCCAAGGTTTTTAGCCGAACATTGCCCACAGCATAACATTGCCACTGCCGGACTGGATTCTTCCATAGTGCATCCTGCTGCCATATCTTCCCCAGGTAAATGTTGCACATGCACCAGGCCATCAACCTGATCAAAAAAAGGGGGATACCATAATTATAAATCTGAAGTGTCTATTGGGCTATAAAAGATCCAAAAGGCACAATGAGGTCCCTTTAAATAATCAACAGAAATAATAAAAATAAAAAAATCAGTTTATTGAATACAATTATATATACTGGGACTATGCAAAAGAAAATAGAAAGAACCAATAAAAAAGTCAATAAGGCTTTGTGGGTAATGTGGGAGGGTAAGTAAGGGATCACTTAAGTGAATCAATGTAGATATATAATGAGCAAAAACTGAGAAAAGGCTCTATGGTGCATTTAAAGGTACACTATAGTCACCAAAACAACTTTAGCTTAATGAAGCAGTTTTGGTGTATAGATCATTTCAATTCTCCCCTTCCATAGTATTGATAACTTTTTGGTTGTAGCTCATACATATGGACTTTACCCTTAGATAGTCTACTCACTGTTTAGCGAATACACAACTTTAATTAAGCTTTATTTGTTGTATTTTACCCTACCTAAAGTTGTTTGTGCATGGTCCGACCAAGTGATTGAGCCTATGTTCACCCCAATAGCATGTCGTAGTGTACTTTTGTCAAGTAAGCACAAGTCAATTCTGGAATAGGTCATGTGTACCTGTGAGTAAAATGTATAGTCTCTATCTGTGGGATTAAGGGTGTGCCATGCGTCGTAATAATTTTTTGTGTGTAGGAGATCAGATAGGTGTACGCCCAATGAGATGGCTTTTTGTGGGGGCAGTTTGAGATGTTATCTGCACATGTCCATCCCCAGGTCAGGGGTGCAATTAAAGTCCCTGCATACTATTGTATGTCCTAATTTACATTGGTCAATTTTTCCAAGGGCCATACTTAGGAAGGATTTCTGGGTGTCGTTTGGTGCGTACAATGACGCCACTGTGACCTGAAGGCCGTTCAAAGTACCATATACGATTATCAGTCTACCGTCCTTGCTTGCATACTGTTTGTTTAGGGTGAATGCCGTTATGTCGTTATGAAAGTATATGGGAACTCCCTTAGATTTGGTATCGGCCATTGCATGGTAGGCTTGTTTATAGTTTTTAATTTGAAACTTGGGGGGATTGTGTGCGCAGAAGTGGGTCTCCTGCAAACACACAATTGCTGCCTTGGATTGGGTCAAGTCCCGTACCAATAGTCTGCATTTGTTGGGGCTGTTTAGACCCTTTGTATTCATAGTGAACACTTTTTAGAAGGCCAGCCATTGGACAAAAACTTATAGTTGCATATTTTACTGGCCATGTGATTCCGGGCATGGTATAGTGTGTTAATGCAAATGAACCATGGGGAATATGAGGACATAGGTGTATATTTAAACCAAACAAAACAAATTATCCTTATACTAGAACAAAAGTATATACAAAATTTCTCCACCATCCAAGGTGGGTTACGTGGAAGAGGCTGTGGTGTATTACCAAACTCTATACATTATTATGTACGCATACATCACCAGATCCCACTCACAGTTCACCATGATAAAAATTAGCCCATGTCTGCTTAAGGGTCTGCTCAGTAGCACAGCCAAGAAGGAACAGAGAGGAATGGAGGGGGGGGGGGGAAGTGGTTATCTCTTGTAACTTGACTTGTAAAGGTATTGAATTACCCAATTACCATATCAAAGGTAAAGCTTATCCCACTATAAGAAAGGCATTCATGAGGTTGGTCACATGACCCCTGGTCACCATATTAGTTTGATGACAGAATGTCACCACAGAGGCGTTCGTGGGTATAGGTTTACGACATCTGCACTCATCCTAGGGGGTATGCAAAGAACCATACATTCACTATTTATGCCCACATTATCATTTACACCTCACCTCCAGCATGTAGACTACTATGGTTGGTCGCCTCCCTGCCTTCGGTTGCTGTAAGCTTCCCTCACTCTCCTGGACCATTGGCACCCCAGAAAAGACAGGTGGACCCTCCAGTGAGTATCTCACCAAACAGCCCACCCCTCTCACCCCTCAGCGATCCCCATTTCCCCCTATGCCGCCGCGGGGTGAGCGTACCTTTATCGAACCGGGTCAGGGTCAACAGCTAGACCACCAATTACATCAGCTCGAGGTTAACTTATCACATAACGTGGACTAGTAACCAGAAACAGCCCTTTTGGGCACTAAGTATATTACACAATAAGTCTTAAACACCCTGTATATATTAATGTGTATAGACCACTTTAGCGGCAACAAGTAGAGACTATAAGCAACACCACGGCCTTGCCCTACTGAGTTGTGATAGTCCTGTATTCAATTCTATTTGGCTCCACAGTGAACTTCAAAGGAAAGAAAAGACAGTGCAGGGGCAGGAAAGATTGGTTGAGGAGAGAAGGATGCCTACACCACCTCCTTTACAGTTATTTGATCTCGGAGTGTGGGAGAAATGTAGCTCACCATAACATAAGGAAGCAGGAGTAGCACTATCAGAGGGGACAGCCAGGTCTCAGTGAGTGCAAGTAGTGTGAAATAATTTGAGATGAAGAGGTTGTGTATGGCTGTTGATTTTATATGTATGCAGCTTTAAATGTTGAAATTGTTCTCCAGAAGACCACCTTGCTTATTGTAACTGGATTAGCTGAAGGTGGACTGAGTGCTGTTCTGATATGAGTTTTAAATTCAGACTTATTTATTGCAACTGGTTCAACTATGTGTCTCAATTCCCCCGTTCCTTCCATGTGTCTCAATTCCCCCCAGTGATTTCCATCTGGCTAAACAGTGCCATCCAGTGGACTATTCTAATGTGAATCAATGTGAGCAGTTTGTGGTATTGTGGTATTTGTGGTACCCCTCCAGTGCACACTGCCAGGACACACAGTTACACACATACACTGCTAGACTCACACACAATGACACACTCTTACACAATCACAGTGCTAGACACAAACTGCAAAACACACACAATGTAACACCCACTTCTACATTAACACATTAACAATACTGTTGTTGTTGTTAGCCACCCTCTTTTTTTGCTTACCATATGGCAGCTTCCTTGGAGTCTAGTGGGGATTGGGCTGGCCAGGTAAAGGCGTGCCATAGGTGGCTGACTCTTGGTCTATATAATCAAGCACTCCCTACAGAAACCAGATAATACCCACTGCAAGAATTGAAGCATAGAGTAAACAATGTAACTATGTTTTTGTTTCTTTCTTGTGCAGCAAGGGATCTTGCAACCTTCACGTCGCCGTGCAAAAAAATGTAAGTAAGTGCATGTATATTTCACAATGTGAACTCAAACATGGTATTTCATTTCAATTGGAGGAATATAAACAGATCAACCGCAACATTAAAACCACAAATTGATTCATATTGTGTAGGCCCCCCTCAAGCTGCCAAAACAGCTCTGATGCTTTCAGGCATGAACTCCACAAGACCTCTGAATGAGTTCTGTGGTATCTTGCACCATGACATCATTTAAGTTCTGCAAGTTGCATGGAGGAGTCTCCGTGGATCTGATTTGTTGTTCCAGCACATCCCAAAGATGCTTAGTCAGATTGAGATCTGGGGAATTTGGAGGAAATGATAATGCCTTGAACTCTTTGTCATGGTCCTCAAATCATTCCTGAACATTGTTTGCAGCATGGCAGGGTGCATTCTCTTGCTAAAAGAGGCCACTGCCATGAAGGAACACCATTGTCATGAAGGGGAGTATGTAGTCTGCAACAGTCTCTAGATAGGTGGTACATGTCAAAGTAACATCCACATAAATGCCAGGACCCAAGGTTTTTAGCCGAACATTGCCCACAGCATAACATTGCCACTGCCGGACTGGATTCTTCCATAGTGCATCCTGCTGCCATATCTTCCCCAGGTAAATGTTGCACATGCACCAGGCCATCAACCTGATCAAAAAAAAGGGGGATACCATAATTATAAATCTGAAGTGTCTATTGGGCTATAAAAGATCCAAAAGGCACAATGAGGTCCCTTTAAATAATCAACAGAAATAATAAAAATAAAAAAATCAGTTTATTGAATACAATTATATATACTGGGACTATGCAAAAGAAAATAGAAAGAACCAATAAAAAAGTCAATAAGGCTTTGTGGGTAATGTGGGAGGGTAAGTAGGGGATCACTTAAGTGAATCAATGTAGATATATAATGAGCAAAAACTGAGAAAAGGCTCTATGGTGCATTTAAAGGTACACTATAGTCACCAAAACAACTTTAGCTTAATGAAGCAGTTTTGGTGTATAGATCATTTCAATTCTCCCCTTCCATAGTATTGATAACTTTTTGGTTGTAGCTCATACATATGGACTTTACCCTTAGATAGTCTACTCACTGTTTAGCGAATACACAACTTTAATTAAGCTTTATTTGTTGTATTTTACCCTACCTAAAGTTGTTTGTGGGTAATAACCCATGACCCATTAATTCTCAATGGCTTTTTCTCAAGAATATTATATTCCAGAGAATTAATTTTTGTCTAAATATTGGGACTTAGGAAATCCATATAAAGTTTTAAATATACACAAATTCAATGCTTTTTTACCAGATGTATTTAGTTATTTTTCACTTTTCTCATGGCACTCTTTAGGGTATCAATTTAATAGCTCCAACATCTTATTCATCTTTAATGGCTCCTGATCGATGCATGAGTTAATCGCTAGACAGCATTGCGCTTTTTATGTGTCGAAGATCGCTATCACTGTAAGCTAACTTCACCCGTTGTTACTCCCTGCATTTAACTAAGGTGATATGTATTTTATTACAAGGGAGGGCCTAAGTTTGTAAGTTACTCCCATCCAATGAGCTTACATGCTAGAGTGTCAGGATCGTGACAGGGATCCAACACGCAGAATGCAAACAGGAGATAGGTACGTATACCGGACCTTAGAATGGCCAGACTAACGTAAGGGGTAGGCAAAGAATGGTCAGAGACAAGCTGAGGTCGAGGGAACGAGAGAGCAGGTAAGCGAGAGACAAGCCAAGTCAAAAGGATAAGAGAGGTAAGCAGGGTCGAAAATACAAGCCGAATCAAAAACCAAAAGACAATAGAAATAAGAGCACTGAGTGACCAGACTAGCTAGAACCATGACAGGGCAATGAATCATTTCAAATAACACTCTTTTATACCTTGGCTCTTAAATTGTTGGCCCTGCCCCCAACAAGTCCTGATTCGTGGTTTCTGGCTGATCGGAACGTGATTGACGTCATGACGTCGGCTAATGAGCGCCGCGTCATAAAAGGAGGCGGAGCTATCGCGGCCGGCGTGTAAACGGCCAGGGAGACTGAGGAGATCGGGCGTGCCAGCCCCCCTTTGAGGACGGATGTCTAGGTGTCTAACCTCCTCTGAGGTAGACACCATAGGTAACATGACATAGAGGGAGTGGGGTAAAATGACACAAAAAGGTAAGGATAGTATTAGACTAGTGACAGTTGCAGAAGAGGAATCAGTTGGGAGCTATTAACAGTTTAATTGATACGCTTTTATGAAGAAGTGGGTTTTTAACGATTTTTTGAAGGAGTGGAGACTGGGTGAGCATCTAACGGAGGAGGTAAGCGAGTTCCACAGGAATGATGCAGCCCTCGAGAAATCTTGAAGGCGAGCATCAGAGGTGGGAGTACGGACAGAAGATAGACGTAAGTCTTCAGCAGAACGTAAGGGCCTAGACGGGACATACTTGTGTATAAGGGAGGATAGATAGGTGGGAGCAGCATTATAATACAAGAAAGACAAATGTGTGAATTTCAGGCGCTTATTATTTAGTGATTATTTTAGATAATAGCAGCTTGAACACTTTGTGGATGCTCCAAAAATCACCCACTGTTTAGAAAGCAAAATAGGGCACACAGAGAGGATAGAAAGTGAAAGAAATCGTCTCCACTCCGTGCAATTTAAGTGCAGCACTAATTTAGAGTAAAATCGACTCACCCAATCAATATCAATAGGGAGCAGCATTATGTAGAGATTTGAAAGCAAGAACCAGAATTTTAAATTGAGCTCTATATTTTGTAGGAAGCCAATGTAGGGACTGACAGAAGGGTGAGGCATGGGAGGTGCGGGCGGACAGGAAGATGAGCCTCGCTGCCGCATTCATTATGGACTGTAACGGCGCAAGTTGGGAGCACGTAAGACCACCGAGAAGCGGATTACAGTAGTCAAGGCGACAAAGGACAGTGGAATGGACCAACACCTTAGTCGCATCTGGCGTTAAGTAGGGGCGGATGCGCGCAATGTTTTTGAGATGGAAATGACAGGATTTGGCGATAGATTGAACATGAGGCTTCAAGGAGAGGTCGGAGTCAAAGAGAACACCTAGGCAGCGAGCCTGCGTGGTGGAGCTGATGGTAGCACCATTGACTTGGAGGGAGACAGACACAGGAGTAACAACACTTGAGGGAGAAAAGACCAGAATTTCAGTTTTGGTCAAGTTTAGTTTAAGGAAGTGGGCAGCCATCCAGTTAGAAACAGCAGAGAGGCAGTCACAGACACTAGTCAAGAGGGACGGGGAGAGATCAGGAGAGGACAGGTAGATTTGCGTGTCATCTGCATAGAAATGATATTGGAAGGAGCTAATGAGTTTACCAAGGGAGGCAGTATAGATGGAGAACAGTAGGGGACCAAGGACTGAACCTTGGGGGACACCAACAGAGAGGAGTTGGGGAGAAGAAGCAGAGCCAGAGAAAGAAACACTGAGAAGAAGCTGTTGATGATCAACAGTGTCAAAAGCTGCAGACAGGTCAAGGAGAATTAGGATAGAGTAGTGACCACGAGATTTTGCATCGAGTAGATCATTGGATACTTTGGTCAGTGCCGTTTCCACAGAGTGCTTAGCGCGGAAACCAGACTGAAGCGGGTCTAGCAAAGAGTTGGACTCGAGGAAGTCTGTCAATCTGGCATACACAATTCTTTCAAGGATCTTGGATGCAAAAGGCAGTAGCAAGATAGGACAATAGTTGTATGGGGAGTTAGGGTCAAGTTTGGGCTTCTTTAGAATTGGGGTTACAGTTGCATGTTTGAAGGGCGATGGAAATATACCAGAGGAGAGAGAGAGAGATTGAGAATTTTAGTGAGAGGTGGAGAAAGAGAAGAAGACAGAGTACGGATGAGATTTGAGAGAATTGGATATAGGGAGCAGTGATGGGGCGGTGTCAGGGTACCTGAGGCCTCTACCTCTAAGGGAGGTAGAGACTTGGTGGTTTATCCGTCCAGGCGAGCTGTTTCCTCCGTTCCTCGCGGTTCATCCAGCTACTTAAACACCGGCCGCGAGGAATCCACGTCCTTTTCTAGCAGGACGCTCAATACGTGACGTCATGACGCTATCACGAGCGACCTGTCACTCAAGTGTCCGATATCCAATCGGCACTTGTCAGAGGCGTGCTTACCATCCGGAGCCAGGGTATTTAAGCTTACTTCTCTCTTCAGCTCATTGCCCTGTCGTGGTTCTAGCTTGTCTAGTCACTCAGTGCTCTGGTATTCTAGTTTGCTCTATTTGGTTTTGACTCGGCTTGTTGTACTTCCCTGATTCTCTGTTCTCCCTTGACCCGGCTTGTCTCTCGCTTATCTGTCTTCTCGTTCCCTCGACCTCGGCTTGTCTCTGACTATTCTCTATTACTCTCGGTACGTTAGTCCGGCCATTCTAAGGCCCGGTATACGTACCTTTCCACTCTTTGTACTCTGCGTGTTGGATCCCTGTCCCGATCCTGACATTACGACAGGGCCAATGGATCCTGCAGGTACAAACAGTCAGCTTGGTTCTTCTGATCCCAGGTTTGACGCCATGGAACATAGGATGGATCAGATGGCTTTAGCACTACAGGCACTTTTGTCTCGTGCTAGTAACCCACCTGAGGAGACACGTACTCCTTCTATTTCTCCTGCAGTCTCAGGTCTAGAGGTAGCCACTGTAGGTGCTTCTTCCCGTATTACCCCACCAGTACGTTATGGCGGGTCACCGGAGAAGTGCCGTGGTTTTCTGAACCAGATTAGCATCCATTTCGAATTACAACCCCGCTCTTATCCTACAGATAGAGCGAAGGTTGGATTTGTTATTACTTTACTCATTGAGAAAGCTCTGAGATGGGCCAATCCTTTATGGGAGAATGATAATCCACTAGTCTATAATTATAATGCCTTTGTAGCTGCGTTTAGAAGAACTTTTGACCCTCCTGGTAGAAAGGTCAATGCAGCTAGATTACTGTTGCGCCTTAGACAGGACAATCGAACACTTGTGGATTATGCACTAGAGTTCAGGTCCTTGGCGGCAGAAGTTAAGTGGAACGAACAGGCTTATATAGATGTGTTTCTGAATGGGTTATCAGATGTAATTCTTGACGAGGTCGCTACTAGAGAACTCCCTGAGAATTTGGAGGATTTAATTTCTTTTATATCTCGCATTGATGAACGCATAAGAGAGAGGCAGAACACTCGAGATAGGACCCGTAGACCCTCCTTTAAACTAGCGCCTACCTTTCAAAATTCTGAGTTCGAGGACTTACGTATTTCTGAACCTATGCAGATAGGCAGTACTCATCTCACAGAGAGAGAGAGACAGTACAGAAGAAGGGAGGGTTTATGTATGTATTGTGGAGTCAGAGGACATTTACGCCTAAATTGTCCTAATCGTTCGGGAAACGCTCGCACCTAAGTTTCTCTAGAGGACAGGCCTTGGGTGTTTCTACTTTGTCCTCTATTCACAACTACAAAGAGTTCAGGCTTCTGTTACCCGTTTCTTTGAGGTGGGAGAAGGGAGTAGTAAAGACTATGGCACTAATCGATTCTGGAGCTGCAGAGAGCTTTATAGATCAGGGTTTTGTTGCCAAGCATGCTATCCCATCCCAGTTAAAAGAGACACCACTGGCTGTTGAGGCCATCGATGGTAGACCGTTACTTGAGCCTGTTATTTTCCATGAGACCATACCGATTAACTTAACTGTTGGCATCCTACATAAAGAGGATATATCCTTAATGCTCATTTCTTCTCCGTCTATTCCCATAGTCCTGGGGTACTCCTGGTTGAGGAGACACAACCCTATTATTAATTGGGAGTCTGGGGAGATAGTTTCGTGGGGAAAGAATTGTCAAGAAAAATGCTTGCGGAAGGTCTTACCTCTCGGATTAACTAACACATCGACTACCTCTGACAATCCTACAGAGACACAAATTCCACCTCAGTATCTAGATTTAAAGGCAGTATTTGACAAAAAGAAAGCCGATACCTTACCCCCACACAGGTCCTTTGATTGCAAAATTAACCTACTCCCTGGTACCATGCCTCCCAGAGGTCATGTATACCCATTATCTACTAAAGAGAACTCAGTTCTAGAGGAGTATATTCACGAGAATTTAGACAAGGGATTCATCAGGAGGTCCTCCTCCCCTGCTGGGGCTGGATTTTTTTTTGTTAAAAAGAAAGATGGTTCTTTGAGGCCTTGTATTGATTATCGAGGCTTGAATAAGATAACCATTAAAAATGCCTACCCGATTCCCTTGATCACCGAACTCTTCGATCGTTTGAAGGGCTCTACAATTTTCACCAAGTTAGACCTCAGAGGGGCATATAACTTGGTGAGAATCCAGCAGGGACATGAGTGGATGACGGCATTCAATACTCGATATGGCCACTATGAATATACTGTTATGCCTTTTGGGTTATGCAATGCGCCAGCTGTATTCCAGGATCTGATAAATGAGGTTCTTAGGGAATTTCAGCAAGATTGCGTCATTGTATACCTAGATGATATACTCATTCATTCTAGTGAGATTGAGACTCATCACAAGCAAGTCAGGAGGGTTTTGCACAAGCTTCTCCAGCATGGCTTGTACTGCAAGTTGGAGAAATGTAGCTTTGATCAAACCCAGGTAACCTTTCTCGGCTATGTGATCTCTGGGGAGGGATTTAAGATGGATCCGGATAAGCTCCAATCCATTCTAGAGTGGCCTTTACCCAAAGGTCTTAAAGCCGTACAGAGATTTATTGGTTTTTCTAATTATTATAGGCGCTTTATTAAGGGCTATTCTTCCATTATCGCACCTATCACTAATATGACCAAACAGGGGGCTGATACTAAGAATTGGACTACTGAAGCTCTCCTTGCGTTCAAAACCCTCAAGGAGCTTTTCGCTTCCGCTCCAATTTTAGTTCACCCCGACACTTCTCTGCCTTTTCTACTTGAGGTAGACGCATCAGAGACTGGTTTAGGTGCTGTTCTATCTCAAAGGTTGGGGGTTGATAAACCATTACATCCATGTGGATTTTTCTCTAAAAAATTGACCGGTACTGAAAGCAGATATGACATTGGTGACAGAGAATTACTAGCGGTTATCAAGGCCTTGAAAGAGTGGAGACATTTATTGGAAGGTACATTACATCCTGTTACCATTCTAACTGACCACAAAAATTTGTCTTATATCGGAGAGGCTAAGCGGTTGTCCTCCAGGCAGGCTCGTTGGTCGTTGTTTCTTACCCATTTCAATTACGTTCTGACTTACAGACCTGGGTCAAAGAATTCTAAAGCCGATGCGCTATCTCGCCAATATGAGCCCTCTGCTTCAGTTGAACCACTTATGTCCTCCATTGTACCCAAATGCAATATTATTGCTAATACCAGTCTCAAAATTCATTCTCCGCTACTTGACCAGATCTTGAAGTCACAACATCTAGCTCCCGGAAACACTCCTGAGGGAAGAAACTTTGTTCCTCCTGAACTTCAACTGGAGCTCTTACAATGTTTTCACGAAAGTAAAATAGCTGGTCATCCTGGTATTCGCAAGACATACTCTTTGATATCCAAGGATTTCTGGTGGTCTTCACTGCGAAAAGATATTGAGGAGTTCGTCGCTGCTTGTGAAACTTGTGCCAAGACTAAACTACCTCATGCATCTCCATGTGGCCTGTTACACCCCTTGGACATTCCTGAGAAACCTTGGTCCTGTTTGTCCATAGACTTTATCGTTGATTTGCCTGCTTCCAAGAGACAGACTGTTATTCTCACGGTGGTGGATAGATTTACTAAGATGGCCCATTTCGTGCCATTACCTAAACTTCCGACTTCTCCTGAATTGGCGGAGATTTTTGCAAGAGAGGTTTTTCGCCTACATGGGATTCCTTCGGAGATTGTCTCTGATAGAGGCTCTCAATTTGTCTCACGTTTCTGGAGATCCTTTTGTTCTCAAATGGGCATCAAATTGAACTTCTCCTCGGCCTATCACCCTCAGTCTAACGGAGCTGCTGAACGTACCAATCAAAAGATCGAACAGTATCTGCGTTGCTTTGTTTCCGAACACCAGGACGATTGGGTCGGTCTGATTCCTTGGGCGGAGTTCGCACACAATAACCTTGTTTGCGATTCAACTCGCTCCAGCCCTTTCTTCATGAACTATGGCTTTCATCCTTCGATTTTTCCTTCGGTTTCCTCTTCTCAGGGGATACCGTCGGTTGATGATCATGTCGCCAACCTGAAGAAATTATGGGATCAGACTCGGCAAATTCTGTTACATAGTTCCTCGTTGTTCAAGAAACACGCCGACAAGCATAGAAGAGCGGCTCCTGTTTTTGTTCCTGGGGATAGGGTATGGTTAAGTACTAAGAACATTCGACTAAAAGTTCCATCTATGAAATTTGCTCCTCGCTACATAGGTCCTTACAGGGTTCTCACTCGTATCAATCCGGTTGCGTATCGCCTTGCTCTGCCACCTGCCTTACGCATTCCTAACTCTTTTCATGTCTCCTTGTTGAAACCTCTTATTTGCAACAAATTCTCCTCTAAGGTCTCCTCGCCTCGTCCTGTTCAGGTGGAGGGTCGGGAAGAGTACGAGGTCAGCTCCATCGTTGATTCCAGAATTTCAAGGGGAAAATTGCAATATCTGGTCAACTGGAGGGGATATGGTCCTGAGGAGAGGAGTTGGGTACCTCAGGAGGACGTTCATGCCTCTCGCCTTCGCAGAGCATTTCACCTCCGCTTCCCATCTCGCCCCGGTTCCTTCCGCCCGGTGGGCGTATCTGAGAGGGGGGGTACTGTCAGGGTACCTGAGGCCTCTACCTCTAAGGGAGGTAGAGACTTGGTGGTTTATCCGTCCAGGCGAGCTGTTTCCTCCGTTCCTCGCGGTTCATCCAGCTACTTAAACACCGGCCGCGAGGAATCCACGTCCTTTTCTAGCAGGACGCTCAATACGTGACGTCATGACGCTATCACGAGCGACCTGTCACTCAAGTGTCCGATATCCAATCGGCACTTGTCAGAGGCGTGCTTACCATCCGGAGCCAGGGTATTTAAGCTTACTTCTCTCTTCAGCTCATTGCCCTGTCGTGGTTCTAGCTTGTCTAGTCACTCAGTGCTCTGGTATTCTAGTTTGCTCTATTTGGTTTTGACTCGGCTTGTTGTACTTCCCTGATTCTCTGTTCTCCCTTGACCCGGCTTGTCTCTCGCTTATCTGTCTTCTCGTTCCCTCGACCTCGGCTTGTCTCTGACTATTCTCTATTACTCTCGGTACGTTAGTCCGGCCATTCTAAGGCCCGGTATACGTACCTTTCCACTCTTTGTACTCTGCGTGTTGGATCCCTGTCCCGATCCTGACAGGCGGGAGGACTGGAGCAGAGCAGAAACCTCTTCCAATGTAGCGGGTTCGAATGAACATAGAACAGCAGAGGCAGTGAAGTTAGGGGAAGTATTGCAAGGGGGAGGAGAAAGATGAGAGATCTCTTCTCTGATTGTAGAGATCTTGTCAGTGAAGTGAGTTGCAAAGTCTGAGGCGGTCAAGTTAGTAGGTGGAGGAGGAACAGAAGGGCGAAGAAGAGAGTTAAATGTGTGAAATAGTCGTTTGGGTTCGCGGGAGAGTGTGGTTATGAGGGTATTGAAGTAATTAACTTTTGCAGAGGAAAGAGCCAAGCTGTATGAGCTCAGCATAAATTTATAGTGGAGAAAGTCAGATGCACAGTGAGACTTTCTCCAACAGCATTCAGCAGTTCTGGAGCATTTTTGGAGGTATCGAGTGAGCTTGGTTTGCCAGGGTTGTTGTTGGGGGGGCCTGCGGTGTTTAAATGTACAAGGTGCCATGATGTCTAGTTGAGAGGAGAGGGTGGAATTGTAGGAGGTTGCAGAACTAGGACAGGTAAGGTTTGAGATAGGTAAAAAGAGAGTTTGGAGATTAGTGGAGAAATGCTCTAGGTCAAGACATTGGAGGTTTCTGTGAGAGTCAGTTGGGTCAATATATATATATATATATATATATATACATACACACACACACACACATACACTGCTGTGTGTGTGTGTGAGTGTGTGTGCTGTGTGAGGGTGCTGGTAGTGTGATGTGTGTGTGAGGTTGCTGGTAGTGTGCTATGTGGGTGAGGGGGTTTTTGTGTGTGTGTTTGTGAGGGTGCTGTTAGTGTACTGTGTGTAAGGGTGCTTTGTGTGTGTGAGGGTACTGGTAGTGTGCTGTGTGTGTGTTTGTTAGGGTCCTGATAGTGTGCTGTGTGAAGGTGCTGTGTGTGTGCTGTGTGAGGGTGCTGTGTGTGTGTGTTTGTGTGTGTGTGTGTGTGTGTGTGAGGGTACTGTTAGTGTGCTGTGTGTGGGTGTTGTGTGTTTGTGAGGGTACTGTTTGTGTGCTATGTGTGTGAGGGTGCTGTTAGTATACTGTGTGTGTGTGGGTGCTGTGTGAGGGTGCTGTGTGTGTGTGGGTGCTGTTTGTGAGCTGTATGTGTGTGTGCTGTATGTGTGTGGGTGTTGTGTGTTTGCTGTATGTGTGTGGGTGCTGTATGTCTGGGTGATTTGTGGGGGTGGAGGTGGGGGCAGATTAGTTAATAAATATCCCCCTCCCTTCTTACCTTATGTAGGGAGGGGGGACCGTGCTGCTGCCTTCCCTGGTGGTCCAGTGGAGGTGGGGGCAGATTACTTAATATCCCCCCTCCCTTCTTACCTTATGTAGGGAGGGGGGATCCTTGTTGCAGCTGCCTTCCCTGGTGGTCCAGTGGAGAGTGAACTCTAGCCTGCGGAGCTGCTGACTAGGGTCCTCTCCTGCCTCCCTCCCTGCATGTGGGTCGGTGAGGGAGATCTTTGCTCTCCCCACCGACCCATGGAGGCTAAAAGCAGAGCTGGCGATCGGGGGGTTGTTGGTACCGTAGGGGTAGAAGATTGCAGTATTTATGAGGCTGATGAATTGACTTGGACAATTTTTACATAGACATATCCTTACATATTTGCTGCCAGATAAGGGTTCATTCTGGATTGTTTTATTGTCATAGGGCCCTATGATATATTGGACATTCACTAGCAGGGTGTGTATTTAGCCACTTTGTTTCAAGTGGGCTGAAATTTATTTAAATGCTGTATCTGTCTACAAAGTGAACAGCCTGTTTTTTCCATCAAGGATTTAAGCCATTCTGATTCAGTTCTCTTTTTCACTTAAATGCACCATAGAGCCTTTTCTCCAGTTTTTGCTCATTGTATATTTACATTGATTCACATAAGTGATCCCCTACTTACCCTCCCTCATTACCCACAAAGCCTTATTGGCTTTTTTATTGGTTCTTTCTATTTTCTTTTGCATGGTCCCAGTATTTATATTTGTATTCAATAAACTGTGATATTTTAATTATTTCTTTTGATTATTTAAAGGGTCCTCATTGTGCCTTTTGGGTCTTTCATAGTCCAATAGACACTTCAGTTTTCTAATTATTGTCTTATAGGGTTAACCCCTCTAGGTTCCTATAACACACCACCAAGTCCCTTTTAAAGCCCCTTTCTTGATTCATCAGACCAGGCAACCCGCTTTCATTCTAACTATTACATCACCTTTGATGGTGCTTTTGGTAGTGGAAAAGGGTCATTAACCCCTTAAGGACAGACGACGGATATATTCCGTCATGATTCCCTTTTATTCCAGAAGTTGTGTCATTAAGGGGTTAAGGGCAGTCCGACTGGCCTGTGGCTACACAGTGCCATACACAGCAAACTGTGATACACTGTGTTCTCTGACATCTTTCTGTCATGGCCAGCATTATGTTTCTCAGCTATTTGAGCTACATTGTGATGATTCCAAATGTACTAGCCTTCGCTCCTCATGTGCATCAATGAGCATTGGGCGCTCATGACCCTGACACTGGCTCACCCAGTTGTCCTTCCTTGCACCACTTTTGGTAGGTACAAATGCATACCAGGCCCACGCAACAAGACTTGCCATTTTGGAGATGATCTTACCAAGTCGCATCACTATTTAGCCCTTGTCAAAGTCACTCTTTCTTTTTGCTTGCCCATTTTTTCTGCTTCCAATATCTGAAATTCCATAACTGACTGTTCACTTGCTGACTAATAAATCCCACCCCTGGAATGGTGCCATTGTACCAATTTAATCAATATTATTCACTTTACATGTCAGTGATTTTAAGGTTGTGGCTCATCAGTGTATTGCTTTCACAGAAAATCTGCTTGAAAAATATTATACATTTAGATGAAGTCAGGAAAGCCACAGACCTCTAATGACCATTAATCAATAAAACAGTTTATGGTAGCTTGCACATTTGATTTTTCTCATGATTTTGAATGTATTAAATAGCATGCTTATATCTAATTATATAAATTTGTTCCTAGGAATCCATAGAAATCATGACAAGAATGATGAAGACATCGTTTTATAGTTTTAATCAGTTCAAAACGGTTCTAAGCAAATCTTAAAATAAGTCCTCAAAAACTCAGAATTAGTCCAGATGGTCCAGAAGTTCATCACGTATCAAAATTAAATGGCAAAGGAATGGCTGGACACAGACCTTTCAAAGAGGAAGACCATAACACATTCATCCCATTCATCCCATTCATTCAAATACTTGGGGTACATCCATAAATCCAGTATCCCCAGATCGCCCCAATCTGGGGGAACAACATATTTAAAAATCATCCCATTCGGTTAAGGGGTTCGGGAGTTATGGGACTTTAAAGTTTTGACCGACCGCACAGGCACACTAGTCGAAAATAGTTCCATAAGTTTTGGCCTTGCGGTCGGTCCTCGTTCATGTGGTGAAAAGGCACGAAAATCTTGCCATCCGTGCATTTCCTGATGATCGCTGAAATCCCTGTATGTGGTATAGTCTATCTATCGAACGGCAGCACGGTCGGTGGTTCCAGCACGAATTTACGGTCTTATGGAGGTCTCAGCGGTGTTCGCCTACTCGAGTGTCCAATTTTGGTTCCAGACACTCGACGGCAAATCACCGCTGTTCGTGAATAGTGATGTCCCGAACTGTTCGCCGAACTGTTCACGAACTGTCCGCTGGCGAACAATAGCTAGTTCGCGTTGGGCGAACATATGCGATTTCCGGTCCGCCCCCTATTCGTCATCATTGAGTAAACTTTGGCCCGGAACCTCACAGTCAGCAGACACATTCCAGCCAATCAGCAGCAGACCCTCCCTCCCAGGATGTGTCTGCTGACTGTGAGGTTCCGGGTCAAAGTTTACTCAATGATGACGAATAGGGGGCGGACCGGAAATCGCATATGTTCGCCCAACGCAAATACGCTATTGTTCGCCGGCGGACAGTTCACGAACAGTTCGGCGAACAGTTCAGGACATCACTATTCGTGAACTAAGATGGCCACGAACACGTGTAAAAGTCCCGAAATGGGCGGCCACCTAGGAACTGAAACAAAGAGTTTGTGCGTTTCATACAGATGGTAAGTGCCGATCTGGGAGGTAAAATACCACATAATTAAATAGCAGGGTGGTCCGGTGTTCGGTAGTTTGGGTTCGTTTTTATACATACTGAGTCTCTGCCGTACGGGTTGTATAACTACACGAATGTTGTTAAAAAGTCCCGAACTGTAATACAAGTAATCCACATGAACCAGGTAAGCACATTCCACTGTGGTTATAGTCTCTGTTATTGTACATGTACCTGGTTAGTTGTTAAAGGGCCGGTTTAGCAATACGTATTCCCAGGCAAAGGTAAGGTTCTGTTACAGTACATATATTTTATATGTATAATATGTTATAAAATAATGAAAACATTTTATAATATATTATACATATTTTTGGGAATAATACACTTTGCCACATGTCAGCTATTTGCAATAATACACTTTATCTATATCCAATGCTTAGTGAATATACCCCTAGACAATTATGAGCTGTAGAATATCATTTAACAAGTGTTATATGCTATAGAACATCATGTAACAAGTAATAGGTGTTATATCCTGTATGTTTCTGTCTGTCTGCCTTATTTTCTGTTTTTCTCCCTTTAATCATAACTGCATAGTAATGTGTAATTTAGAACTGTGTAGTAAATATGTTTATACTTTAATTCATAGTGCGCATGCATATTAATTTGAAGTGCGTAGTTTTAGTGAAACTTGGCTTTGAGCAAGGCCCGAACATGAAGATACACCTGCAAGCTTGCTATAGGTTAAGATGTTAAGATAAGATATATGCTTTTATTAAGATTGGATAATGCTTGTAACGAACACCCCTGTTTCCTGCTGTATTTAACTTGTTACACAGCTCATTAAAGGCTCAGAAGTCACTTTGAACCTTACTTTGTCTTATCTCGTTCATTGGGGCGTCTCACCATATGGTTTGGGGACAAGGAAAAATACAGAGAGTTGCAAATTGATACAAAAGACCATGGCAAGGGAAAATTCCTGACAGAGAAAATTCCTCACTATTATATATGTATAATATATTTAAAAATTCTTTCATTATTTTATAATATACTATACATATATACAAAATATAAATACATGTGTGTGCGTGTATATATATATATATATATATATATATGTATACATAAACGTACTATATTCTTATACATATACACACATATATTATATATATATATATATATATATACATATACACACGTATTATATAGATAACATTACTTTTTACTTTTATATATATATGTGTGTGTGTATATATATATATATATATATATATATATATATATACACATACACATACATATACATTTTTACTATTTCCCGTATAATCAAATGATAGTCTGAGTTTAATAAGTGCAGAAAATAAATATAAAAAGTGAGCATCAAATGAATATAGTAAATCAAGAGACCTAGACTTTCTGTGTTCAAAAAAATAAGACAAAGAATAAAAAAAAAAAAAAAAAAACAATGGTAACAAACTGTCAGAGCTGTTCCCTAGTATTACTAATTTTCAAGGGTAACTAGCTTGTCACTATTTATTTGCCAGCTGGGCAGTTTTACAAAGTGTTAAAATGGAAAACAATGGTTTAGTAGCCTATCAAATTCTTAAAGTGACACTGTAGGCACCCATTGCTCATTCAGCTCATTGAAGTGGTCTAGGTGCAATGTCCCATGTTCCTTAACCCTACAGTGGTAATGATAGCAGTTTATGAGGGGGCACTGCACAAGCCTATAGTGCCAGGAAAACGGGTTTGTTTCACTGGCACTATAGAATCCCTTTAAAAACAATCGCCACTCAGTGAAACTGTATAGGGCTATGCCGATCGAACTACTGAAACACTATATGCCCTCTTTGGACTCAGATCTGTTGAAGAAATACCACTTGAACAATATACCGTATATACTCGAGTATAAGCCGAGTTTTTCAGCACATTTTTTGTGCTGAAAAACCCCAACTCGACTTATACTCGAGTCAATGTCTGTATTATGGCAATTTACATTGCCATAATACAGACAATGGGACTGGCAGAGAGCTCTTACCTCTCCTGCAGCTCCTGTCAACTCCCTCCTCCTCCACGCTGGTCCGTTCAGCACCTCTGTCAGTCTCGCGAGAGCCGCGGGGTCATAGTGCGGCTCTCGCGAGACTTACACTGTGAGCTGACAGAGGTGCTGAACGGACCGGCGCGGAGGAGGGAGCTGCAGGAGAGGTAAGAGCTCTCTGCCAGCCCCCTCCACTGAACTGCCAATGCCACTGGACCACCATTGAGTGAGAGCCCCCCTCCCTGCCATGTATCAAGCAGGGAGGGGGGAAGAAACAAAAATAATAATAAAATATTAATAATAAAAAAATGACTAATAAAACAAAAAAATAATAATAATACTTAAAAAATAATAATAAAAAATTATTAAAATAATAAAAAAAACAATAACAAAAATACCCACCCCCCACTAAGGCTCTGCAACACACACACTGCACTCATACACACACACTGCATTCATACACACACACACTGCATTCATACACACACACACACTGCACTCATACACACACACACTGCACTCATACACACACTGCATTCATACACACACTGCACTCATACACACACTGTACTCATACACACACACTGCATTCATATACACACACACTGCATTCACACACACACTGCATTCACTATATACACACACTGTAAATAAATATTCAATTAATATAATTTTTTTAGGATCTAATTTTATTTAGAAATTTACCAGTAGCTGCTGCATTTCCCACCCTAGTCTTATACTCGAGTCAATAAGTTTTCCCAGTTTTTTGGGGTAAAATTAGGGGCCTCGGCTTATATTCGGGTCGACTTATACTCAAGTATATACGGTAGATAGTTTTTTCCATGGCAATACTATTTTACCATAAGAAAAATTACAAACTAAACATAGATTGATGAATTACTGCAAGGAAGAATGCATGTTGGTTATTGAGAAACTGAAAGAACTATATAATATATCAGACACCGATAAAAAGAGTTAGAATTATCACCACTGGAAAAATTGTTTTGGCCCGACCCAAATAGAAAGGGCACAATATCAATGTGTTATTTACTACATAATACCAAACCCACCGTTAAACGTAAGCACATGCTATCTTGGGAGGCGGAGCTGGGCACCCAATATGAGTTAGAGGATTGGTTTAGTTTTTTTAAATCATTAAAGGGAATATCTTTTTGCTCTGACCATTTTGAAAATCATCTTAAAATTTTGTATCGATGGTACTTAGCTCCGTCCAGACTATACAACATGAACAACATGTTTTCTGACCGGTGTTGGAGAGATTGTGGCGGTTTGGGAAATATGGCCCACAAATGGTGGTATTGCCCAAAAATAACAAAATACTGGAAAATTATTTATGACCTAATCATTAAGGTAGATAGAAACATTGGTACTTTCACATCTGAGCTTGCTTTATTCAACAAAATCCCTGAGTTCGTCAGCAGAATTAACAAAATAATAATAGGCCGAATTCTGATAGTAGTCACCTCTTGTTTGCCTAGGTACTGGAAATCTAAAGATATGCCATCACTTAGAGAAGTACTGAACCTACTCCTAAAAATAAATCGCACAAACTACCACATAGAAGTAACTCGTACCTCTTTGCACAATTGATGTATGATTGGGATATGTGGGAAGACGAAATTAAAAAAGCCTATAATCTGTAACAATTTGTCCTATTGTTGCAATGTATCACTCAAATTGTATGCCTTATATATTACTATATTAATCGTCACATTGGATGGATCTCCCTTTCCCTCTTCCAAGTTTCCCTCCCCTTCCCAACCCTTATTACAATGTTTTTATAATTTGTTTTAATCTTACAAAAAAATAATAATATTTTTTTCCAATAAAAACTATTTGAAAAGAATCCCTTTAATGCTAACATAACAGTCTTAGCACTCAACGCGTATATCTCACCCTTAGGTATCGGGTGCCAGCTGTCATTGAAGATGCCAGATTTTAAATAGCCCTCCTTGTATGTCTATTGGCTAAGTCTACTGATGTAATGAGTTTGAATTATTCATATATTTTAAAATAGTTTGGGAGCCAACCAAAGAAATTATACATGAGAACATATAGGACATGTTGAAAGAAAAACTATTTTAAAATAAACATATTACTGTTTAAGTGTGTGTACACACTGTAAATAATTGCTTTAATAACAATAACAATCGGAATTCCCCAGTACTGCTTTGAACTGAACATCCTATGAAAAATAAAAGGTAAGGTCTTAATGGTAGAAATATTCAATATATTTAATTGCCATGTACGGAGGACGTGCAAACAAAGAGATAATGGGGAAGTGCCGATTTGAAACATTGCCATCCCAATGTATGTGAACTGCAATGTGCCAATACCAATATCTGTGAGTGATGGGATTATTCCCTCTCCTTGCTAATCAAGAGTAGAAAAAAGGAGGGGGGAGGTCCAGCAACATGTATATTTAAATATATATATATATATATTTTTTTTTTTTTTTTTTTTTGTGCTTAAGGTTACATACAGGCTTGCAAGGCCACAACAGCAGGAGCAAGCAATACAGCAACAATCATTGTCATAGCAGAGAAAACAGCACTCTTTTATGTTAGAGAAAACTAGCTAGGCATACATGAATTCACTATAATAGAGTAACCAGCGTAGGTAAGCATGAGTAAAACCGAGATAAATTACACAGACCAGGTCTGCATGAGTAAACAAAACATTAATGTACACGTCTGTGTTTTTAACCCTCAAGGCTCCCATTACAGTAGTAAGAAAAAAGAAAAGGAGCTGTGTGATGCGTATATAAGAGAAACACACTGATAATAGGTAACAAGATAGTGGGTGAAATCACAGAACATAGATTATCTCCCACCAGCTAGATATAGATGGGAAAGGTGGGTGACCCTGTACTGTGCATCATCCAGTCCATGAGTCAAATCATCCTATGCCGTCCAGGAGCTGAGCAAGGACCCACTGCAGAGAGGAAAACCGCAAGCCTCTGGGCCCAGTAGGCAGATCGATGCATGTGAGCGTCAGGCAAAACTTTTGGATGTAAGATAGAGATGGGCTTCTGAGTGAGACATTGCTCTTACGTGGTGGGGCAAGTTGGTACTGCCTGTGTTCCAATTTGTGCCAGAAGGCATCAAATAGTTTGTCCATTTTTCCAGTTTTGCCAAGACATCTATGTTATCATTGATGGGTCAATGGACATGCGTTGTGTCCACCATCTTAACTGAGTCACTGCACCAACTCTTCCCGAGTTGTTCCACCGCACCAACTCTCTTCCCGAGTTGTTTTAGGGTAGCCTCCTTTGGGTGGACCGGGATCACCCCAGCAGGTCCAAGGGGGGTTACGTGGCTGGCGTGAATCACTGACATCCCCTGGGCACGGCCAGGCCAGGAGAGTGGCAACCCTCCCACCCGATACACCCCAGGCTGCATGGCCCATCCAGCAGTAAGAAAGGCCTTGCTTAGGTCGTTTAACACCCCACCACATGTCCTCATGTGTAAGAATCAGATGGGTAGGTGATGCCATCAGAATTCTTGCTTGTGCAGGCTGTAGTAAGCTGGTAATATCAGGCTTGTGTGGGAGAGAACACTTCTCTCCACCACTTATGTAGTGTGTGTCTGTGTGTGTGCTGGGTATGTAGTATGTGTGTGCACTGCAGCCAATACACTTACCTATACACTGTGTCTATTTGCGTGTGTGTGTCAGTGTTTGTATCTGTTTGACTCTATCTGTATTAATGATTTTATCTTTTTGTCTATGTATCTGCATGTGTGGCAATGTTTGTATTTGTGTGTCTGTATATCTGCATGTGTATCAGTGTGTCTGTGCAACTGTATCATACACTGACACACATGCAGATACAGACACACACTGACACACATGCAGATGTACAAACATACACACTGATACAAATACAGATACACAAATTACACACAGATACACACATTGACACACACTACACACAGATACACACATACAGATAAATACACTGACACAGATACACAGACTACACACATATAGATACACTGACACATACACATACATACACACACTTACATTCAGATAAATACACTGACACATACAAACACTACACTACACACACATGCAGATACACACACTTACACACACATTACACACACACATTAAAATAATTAAGCCACCCAACAGTTCCTTGCCTCCTGCTGGCTGTGGCTGGTGGGTGTTTGGGGCCTGCTCTCCTGGTTCGGCCCCAATCTTCATGATTCCTCCTCCCACGCGGCTCGGTCTCATTGTGTTTGAGCTGGGAGGAAGTCATATGCTGTCACTTCCTCCCAGCTCTCTATGTGGGATAGAAGGGGTGCGATTGCGCTGTTAAAGCACCACAGCGCTCAACCAGGCCCCTTATTGCACATGTCCATTGGGTGGCCCGAAGGGCATGGGCCACCTGATGGACATTCATACAGGTTCCCAACCCGTACTGTGCAGCTGCACCGTCACCACGGGTTGGGAACTCCTGTTTAAGATGATGAAAGGAGCGTCAAAATGCCACCCCTGTCAGTGTGTCGCCCGGAGCAATGACCTCACCTTGGTCTATGGACGGGCCGGTCTTGACACTTGACAAGTTGTTCTAACCACTGTAGAAGTTAAACATTATCCAGTGGTGGTTCTAAGCATAGTGGTTATTGGCATTCTGCTAAAAGCAGTTCTGTAAGGATAATGTCCAAAAGTAGTTACAGAATGACTAATCTCTCCATGCTACAGGGACAAATGAAATGCAGATTCCACAGAGAGTCGGTCGTTGTGCATAAAGGATTAGGTTGGTTGACATTAGTGACCTCTTGTGGTGCTTTAGGCTTTCAGCATGTTATCACCATATACATATATATCTATACATATGTGTAGTAACCAGAAGGTTTTTTTTATGTTCACATAGTGACCTCTAGTGGTGCTTAAGACTAATAGCATTGATTTCGATATGGCATTCTGGCAAAAGGAGTGATTTATTAAGTTGTTTACAGTTTTGTATGCCTTTTGACATCTTTACACTCTTACTAAGCAACTTGTTTCTTAATTTATGTAATGAAGTGACTTATTTTTTTTTTCATCTATTTATTATACTTACTTAAATTGCACTACAAGGGTAACCAGACAGACTATTACAGTTAATATTTAATATTAACAATTTTTTATGATTTATACATTAAGATGATCATCTCAAGAAATATATACCAAATATATGTTTTTACATATTTACAAAGTTAAGTTTCAAATAACACCACATTGTTCTATTTTTCATAATAACTGTCACATTAAAACAAAATCCACAGCTAATATGTTAGCGCTGAGAATGAACCTGGAGATGTGACTGCTTGGCAGGCCAATATTTTAGTACGTTTTAAATTGCCCAAATCTCTCATCTCTGACATTTTAATAGCCATATTAATAGGTGACACATGAAAGTGCTGCCCTGTGAATTGTACAAACAATCCCTAACTAGAATACAGCTAAAGAAAAAAAAAGTAAGAGTACACCACGGCACAAGCAGCATCCCCAGAAACAAGCAACAGTGCAAGTAACCTAACCTTAGACATACAACACCCAAAGTAGCACACACACACACACACACACACACACAACAACCCTCCCAGCACTCTCCCACTTATCATTCAACCACCGCCAAGTCGCTTTCATGCATCCAACCACATTCCCCAAACTATTCACATTCAATACTATCTTTAATTCATATTGCTTAAAAAGAAGGTTTAAAAGAAGCACACCTATAACTCATAATAAAAAAAAAAAAAAAAAAACATTCATTGGATTAGTGCTTATGCCTAAAAAGATATTAGTTCCTAAGTGCAAACACTGAGTAGCTCTTAAACGTAAATATTGAAAAGGACCTTAGAGGAACACTATAGTCACCTAAATTACTTTAGCTAAATAAAGCAGTTTTAGTGTATAGATCATTCCCCTGCAATTTCACTGCTCAATTCACTGCCATTTAGGAGTTAAATCACTTTGTTTCTGTTTATGCAGTCCTAGCCACACCTCCCCTGGCTATGATTGACAGAGCCTGCATGAAAAAAAAACTGGTTTCAATTTCAAACAGATGTAATTTACCTTAAATAATTGTATCTCAATCTCTAAATTGAACTTTAATCACATACAGGAGGCTCTTGCAGGGTCTAGCAAGCTATTAACATAGCAGGGGATAAGAAAATCTTAATTAAACAGAACTTGCAATAAAGAAAGCCTAAATAGGGCTCTCTTTACAGGAAGTGTTTATGGAAGGCTGTGCAAGTCACATGCAGGGAGGTGTGACTAGGGTTCATAAACAAAGGGATTTAACTCCTAAATGGCAGAGGATTGAGCAGTAAGGCTGCAGGGGCATGTTCTATACACCAAAACTGCTTCATTAAGCTAAAGTTGTTCAGGTGACTATCGTGTCCCTTTAAATTAGATTTTCAAAAAAATAGGGGCATGATCCGATAATACTATAGAACAGCGGTTCCCAAAGTGTGGGTCGCGACCCACTGGTGGTTCGCAGGGCGATTCCCAGTGGGTCGCGCTGACCCACACATCCAGGGCCGCCGGGGAGTCAGGCAAGCAGACTGACACTAGGAGGGAGCCCGGCGGCTTGCCCTGTATGCCGCCGGGCTCCCCCAATCAGTCTGCCCAGCACCTCTGGTCTGCAGCTCCGCCAGGTGCAGAGCGGCAGACCGTGTGATAGAAGTCTCGCGAGCTCCCAGAGCGTTACCATGGCAACACTCAGGGAGCGCGCAATACTTTTATTACATGGTCTGCAGCTCTGCACCCAGCGGAGCTCAGACCGGAGCGTTAACCCACTGGACCACCAGAGACACTGGACCACCAGGGATGTTTAAAGAAGGTAGGGCACAGAGCCCAAACAATGCCCCCCACCCCAATATAACCCCTTCTCTGCCTGCCCCCCCACTGTAACCTCTTCTCTGCCTACCCCCCACTGTAACCCCTTCTTTGCCTACCCTCCCCACTGTAACCCCTTCTCTGCCTACCCTCCCCACTGTAACCCCTTCTCT
Source organism: Pelobates fuscus (assembly GCF_036172605.1). Taxonomy (NCBI): domain Eukaryota; kingdom Metazoa; phylum Chordata; class Amphibia; order Anura; family Pelobatidae; genus Pelobates; species Pelobates fuscus. The sequence continues at coordinate 57,712,324 of NC_086322.1, read as the reverse complement.
GTCTACCCCCCACTGTAACCCCTTCTCTGCCTACCTTCCCCACTGTAACCCCTTCTCTGTCTACCCCCCCACTGTAGCCCCTTCTCTGCCTGCTCCCCTCCCCCCACTGTAACCCCTTCTCTGCCTACCCCTATTGTAACCCCTTCTCTGCCTACCCTCCCCACTGTAACCCCTTCTCTGCCTACCCTCCCCACTGTAACCCCTTTTCTGCCTACCCCCCACTGTAACCCCTTCTCTGCCTGCCCCCCCCACCCCCTCACTGTAACCCCTTCTCTGCCTGCCCTCCTCCCCCTCACTGTAACCCCTTCTCTGCCTTCCCTCCCCACAGTAACCCCTTCTCTGCCTATCCCCCACTGTAACCCCTGCTCTGCATACCCCCCACTGTAACCCCTTCTCTGCATACCCCCCACTGTAACTCCTTCTCTGCCTACCCTCCCCACTGTAACCCCTTCTCTGCCTACCCTCCGCACTGTAACCCCTTCTCTCCCTGCCCCCTCCCCCCACTGTAGCCCCTTCTCTGCCTACCCTCCCCACTGTAACCCCTTCTCTGCCTACCCCCCACTGTAACCCCTTCTCTGCCTACCCTCTGCACTGTAACCCCTTCTCTCCCTGCCCCCCTCCCCCACTGTAGCCCCTTCTCTGCCTACCCTCCCTACTGTAACCCCTTCTCTGCCTACCCCCCAAACATTACATACAAACACACCCCTGCATTAAAACACTAAAATTATCTACAAACACCCCTTCATTCAAACACCAACACTATACACAAATAGCACACCTGCATTTAAAGTCCTACACTACATATACAAACACCCCTGCATTCAGACACAAACATTACAAACAAGGACACCACTACATTCCAATAGCAACAGTACATACAAATACACCCATACATGCACACATATACTTAATACAAAAACATGCTTACATTCAAACACTGCTCACAAATATAACCCTGCAATGATGTGCAAATGGTAGATCTCCATCTGGCATATTATTGTTGTATTTCTCCGACAGATGGAGATCTACCTTTTGGACACACTTTCACTAGATGGGGGCCCAGAAAACATACTTGCACCAGAGTCCTCTCTACATTAGTTCTACCACTGGGATAATCAACGTGAGGTGCCTGGATGAAAGAGCAGGACAACAGCCTTTCTGATTCTGAGTCTGTGAGTAAGCAGTTGTATGTCTCTAAAACTGATTGCCATGATGTGTAAAGTTTCTGCCTCTAAAACTACCATGATATATCAAAATTATATCAGACAATGCAAGAATAAGTCTAATGGACATAAGAAAAAAAAGTGTAGTCCCTCTCTCTTGGATTGAATATCCTCCAGCAGTCGTATAAAGAAATGTTAGCTATAAAGTCTGCTAAATTATATGAATAACTGTTTATTAAATTGGGACACCCTGTTTGTTTGTGGCTTCTATCTTTTCTTGGATCTATAACACTATTAAAATCACCTCCCATTAATATGTTACCACTAGCTATCTCGTCTATTGTTTCCATAATCTGATCAAGCAGTACTTTCGGATTGCGATTTGGGGCGTAGATATTTACCAGGGTAAAAATTGTACCATCTATTTTCACAAGCAAGAGAACATGTCTACCCAGTGGATCGGAAGAAAAATGTATAGTTTCAACCACATGTCTGTTGGAAATCATAAAAGCAGTTCCTCTTTGCTTTTTTTTCCCCTCTAAATTTGAGGCAAATACCCAAGGATATTTCTTAAATCTCCACAGCCTATCGGAAGGATCAATCCAATGAGTCTCCTGGATAAACGCAATATCTATTTGATTCTTATTTAAGAATTTATATACAGCCCCCCTCTTTTGAGGTGAGTTCAATCCCTGAACATTCCATTAAGCAACATTATGTGCCATCATAGTACCAGAAAATCTCTATTATACTCCGCTCGTTTCTCCATCGGCCAGAAAAAAAAGGAAAAATTAGTGCCAATAGGGGAAACATTTTCCCTATTGATAGTCCAATAGGGTGACGTAATAGTAACCCTTTGGATAAGCCTGCCTATATTTGCAGGATTGAGGTCCCTATAAATAGGGGGGTGAAGAGGTCGCGGTATAATATATGTAACGGATCACCTGGCACCCCGACTGAGTACCTCCGTTAAAGGATGCTCCTAGTGCTTCCTGAGGACTCCAAGCACTCTGGCAGACACCATAATCACCGAATCCAAGAAACCTTTAAATTCTCCCAAGCGTATGAATGCTGTAGACCATTGAATAGGAACCATACGAATAGGCTTGTACCCCTAGCAGTCAACTGGAACAGCATACAATAAATCCTTCCCCCAATAATGAGACGACACATCACTTTGAGGTTAAAACAGGAACTCTGGACTGGCTCATCCAGCCTGGCTTTTATTTCCAACTCACACATACAGGCCACACCCAGGGGGAGGCATAAAAGAACCAATGACATAGATGTTACATCCCACACATCCCCTCCCCTTAGTGTGACACATAATCCCATTATGCATACAGTGTAAAATATACTTTTACACAACTTTCATAACTTTAAAACCATACATCACATTCACATAAAAATACATATCCACAATCAATCCATTCAGGGGAACAACATATTAAAAAATGGCATGAATCCGACCAGGGGTTTAAAAGTTACTAAAAGTATCTTTTGTTCCTTTCTGGCTGGCAGAAAAACATCCCCACAATGCACCCTGGTTTCCTCCCTTCTGCCCTGGACTTAATTGGAGAAGTAATCCAATTACCCAGGACTAAAGGCAGACTCCATTAACCACATGGTTGCAAAACAACATAAAACACTTTAAAATACATAAAGTCACATTTACACATAACACACAGACATTTCACCTATCCCCAGATAGCTGGGATCTGCACGCACAAAACTACCGAATAGCGCGCAGATCCTACTCACACAGTACAATTGCCATGGAGCTAAAGTCTTTCCCATAGTCTTTCATTATATGAATAGGCTCCATGGTATGGCTATCTGGGGTATCACATTCCCATAAAGTCTGGTCCATAGTCCAAAGGCAAGAGGCGGGCAATCAGCCCCCTCCAAGGACACGTGGCGAGGTCGGTTTCGCCACACTTCTCCCCTTTACCCCCCAGACTAACAGGGTATCTGACCTCCTGCCGGTCAGTGCCCTGGTTAGTCCAGCAACCCACCCATGAAGCACAAACAGCAGTACCTCCCACCCACAATAACCAGTTACTACACCTGGGTGAGGGAGAATCTTGTCCAGGTTCAGGTGCCTCACCACGGCTGTGTGGGGGACTGGTAGGCTGCCTTGGTAGGTTGCTGAGGGGGCAGAGACCAGCGGTACTCTGTCCTGTTGCCAGCACTACCACGGGAGTAGTCTGGTTGGAGCCTGGTTGCTGGAGACCGACTGTCTCCCCTTGAGTTACACCGCTCTGCTGCTGGAGACCGACTGTCTCCCCTTGAGTTACACAGCTCTGCTGCTGGAGACCGACTGTCTCCCCTTTAGTTACACAGCTCTGCTGCTGGAGACAGACTGTCTCCCCTTTAAATACACTGCTCTGCTGCTGGAGACCGACTGTCTCCCCTTGAGTTACACCGCTCTGCTGCTGGAGACCGACTGTCTCCCCTTGAGTTACACAACTCTGCTGCTGGAGACTGACTGTCTCCCCTTTAGTTACACAGCTCTGCTGCTGGAGACAGACTGTCTCCCCTTTGGCTAAACAGCCCTGTTGTGGGGGGGCAGGACCGACCGTCCCTACCCCCTGTGCTGGAAGTGCAGAGACCACGGTCCCATCTGCACAGGTGTGGGGCTTACAGTCTCCCCCTGGTACATTAAGCTGCCGCTGGGGAGAGGTGGTAACCAGCTCCTCTCCCATTAGAACACTCTGCCGCTGGGGAATGGAGACTGGGCTCTCTATTCCCTGTACATTAATGATCCGCCGCTGGGGAGAGGTGGTAACAATCTCCTCTCCCATGCATACTTCCCGTCTCTGCGGAGGGAGACCGACTGTCTCTCCTCCCAGCACAGAGTCCTGCTGTGGGGGAAAGGGGGATGGGCTCTCTATTCCCTGCTTGATACTCTGCCGCTGGGGAATGGAGACCGGGCTCCCAATTCCCAACAAATCACACTGCCGCTGGGGAGGGAGGACGGCTCCTTCAGCTCCCTGTAACTTGGGCGCAGAGACCACGGTCCCATCTGCGCTGGTGTGGGGCTTACGGTCTCCCCTTGGTGGGTTAGGCTGCCGCTGGAGAGAGGGTGTTACAAGCTCCTCTCTCTGAACTGTAACCTGCCGCTGGGGATCTGGGCCGACTGCCCAGCATCCCTGTAGGGCCAGTAGAGAGACCTCGATCCCATCTCCACCTGCCATCTGTGGGTCTCTCCAGGACCAGTCTATGAGGTCTGGTTCTGCTTGTCGGGTAGGTTGGAGCTGCACGAAGCTGAGCAGGTGTTGGTAGTCCTGCTCCAGCTCCCACTCCCTTGTTACCAGGTGGGTCATGTCTTTGCTCACCTCGCATTCGTCAGCCCAGACATACATGCCCATCCGGTAGTCGTAGATGTCCCAAAACCTAGACCCCTCCGTGCTGCCAAGATCAATGTCGTCCTCCAAGGCATCCCATAATAAACCCGGGCCATCATAATCATCCCCCTCCGGTAAGTCGTGCTCGGCCGTCCAGGGGGTAAGTCGAATGGTATGCCACCAGAGGGCCTGGTATGCGTTGTCTAGCCAGATCTCTCGCCATACCAGGGTCTCTAGTCTTGTCACCCACTCATCCAGGGGCTGCTCTCCCAATAGATACATGCGCATCGCCACACGCTTCTGTAGCCGCTGCTCATCACTGGGGAGACTCTCACCTCGCCGCCACTGGGCGTCTTCCAGGGCATCATACCAGACTTCCTTTCTGTCTGCATCCCTGTAGTCCGCGGCCGCCTCCTCCTCCTCATCATGGAACGCTGTCCAAAAACTAGCTGATTCCATCCTGCTGTAGCCAGGGGCGCTGTACGGATACTAGCGTTGCCCTCAATTTGTAATTCCAAACGTTACCAGTGTCTCTGAGCTGCTTCTCCTCGCACTAGGACGCCATCCCACCGCTTGCCACCAATGTAACGGATCACCTGGCACCCCGACTGAGTACCTCCGTTAAAGGATGCTCCTAGTGCTTCCTGAGGACTCCAAGCACTCTGGCAGACACCATAATCACCGAATCCAAGAAACCTTTAAATTCTCCCAAGCGTATGAATGCTGTAGACCATTGAATAGGAACCATACGAATAGGCTTGTACCCCTAGCAGTCAACTGGAACAGCATACAATAAATCCTTCCCCCAATAATGAGACGACACATCACTTTGAGGTTAAAACAGGAACTCTGGACTGGCTCATCCAGCCTGGCTTTTATTTCCAACTCACACATACAGGCCACACCCAGGGGGAGGCATAAAAGAACCAATGACATAGATGTTACATCCCACACATCCCCTCCCCTTAGTGTGACACATAATCCCATTATGCATACAGTGTAAAATATACTTTTACACAACTTTCATAACTTTAAAACCATACATCACATTCACATAAAAATACATATCCACAATCAATCCATTCAGGGGAACAACATATTAAAAAATGGCATGAATCCGACCAGGGGTTTAAAAGTTACTAAAAGTATCTTTTGTTCCTTTCTGGCTGGCAGAAAAACATCCCCACAATGCACCCTGGTTTCCTCCCTTCTGCCCTGGACTTAATTGGAGAAGTAATCCAATTACCCAGGACTAAAGGCAGACTCCATTAACCACATGGTTGCAAAACAACATAAAACACTTTAAAATACATAAAGTCACATTTACACATAACACACAGACATTTCACCTATCCCCAGATAGCTGGGATCTGCACGCACAAAACTACCGAATAGCGCGCAGATCCTACTCACACAGTACAATTGCCATGGAGCTAAAGTCTTTCCCATAGTCTTTCATTATATGAATAGGCTCCATGGTATGGCTATCTGGGGTATCACATTCCCATAAAGTCTGGTCCATAGTCCAAAGGCAAGAGGCGGGCAATCAGCCCCCTCCAAGGACACGTGGCGAGGTCGGTTTCGCCACAATATATATATCCAAGCTAATTTTAAGCTAAGTTATTAATATATAGTCTACTTAGTAGGATTAATCAAGTCCAGGATATATATAGCTATACCAGATATTATTAGTACATTAGACCAACATTAAATAGAGGGAAAAAAATAGAAGAGGAGAGGGAAGGGAGAGATTCATGGCAAAAGCATGCTTATAGATTTAAGTAGCCCTTGTTTATTATTTAATTAATTAGCCAGATAATTTGAAACTTCTATAGATATCAGATTAATAATTTGGTATTATCGACTAGCAAGAAAAAAAAAAACACAATTTCCTTTTCCTTTCCCCTTTCTCTCCTCCTCTCTTTTAATGGAAACGAGATTCTTAACTCAAGTATAGATACTGACAGTAGATCACACCTGACTGATTATATTAAACATACTGATACAATAATGTAGTTATTCTAATACTTGTAATAAAATATTTCAAGTGCATATTATACTGTGGCCTCTATTAATTGAAAATATATTATGCATTGTATGTGAAAACCTTGTAATTAAGTATGGGCGATCTTACCTAAAAATATCATCTAATAATTATGAAAAATACATAAGATATATCAAATCTATCAATATCGTACAATTTCTTTGGGATTGATTAAAAGGTAAGAGGGAGAAAACAAAAAGCTTATATTATTATAATATCCCCAACCGATAGTCATAACATACTATTATCACCATATATCTCTTCTATAACCTCCTATTCTCATTTGCTACGGCAGAATGATTAATTCCAGTTTTAGAAGTTAACTCCAATAAGTTCTAGTGTCAAACAGACTAAATAAAATACTAAATACAGACTAAACTAAATAAAATATTAAATACAGTTACCCTTGCAGTTATTCTTACAATTAACCTTGCAGTTTAACTATGCAAGAGTTGATACCATTCCCTATAGTGGAAACTATTCCAATGTGTATTAACCAACAACTCTTATAAGGTTGATTTAAAATGTGAATTATGTGTATGTCATTATAGTAAAGTATGAGTACTATCCAAGATTTCAATATACACCATGTAAAAATGTTTGTCCCATAATCAAAATAGAAATAAAGAATAAAATAAAACATTATGATCACCACCACTAAACCTATGAATAAGTATCAAATAACCCTCTGTTTCCGGAAGAAAAGAAAAAAAAAGGGGTGTGGGGCTTCTTTTCCATTCTGTTTCTCCTTTCCAACCTCTATTGATACATCTATTTTAAGACCAGTTTGAAGTAGCTAACAGTGGTAATTATCAATATTAAATTTAAGTTAATTGAGGTTCCAAGATTCAATAGTTTCTTGTGCCTCAGCAGCATCTTTAAAAAGAAACCCTTGGTCTTGGGAAAAATACTAGTAAAGTCGTTGGGAAGTTCCATTTATACTTGATTCCTTTTGATCTCAATATTGTGGTCTGTGTAGCAAATTTTTTCCTGTTCTGCCGAGTAGGTATAGATAAATCCACAAATATTTTGATGTCTTTGAAGTCAGGGTCAATAATCCTGTTTTTCTGTACAGTCTGCATGATCTGATTTTTGATAATATTGTTAGAAAAACAGACAATAATATCTCTAGCTATAGTGGATGGAAGGTTCTTCGGTCTGTTTAGCCTATGATACCTTTGAAATGGGAGATCTCCTAATGGAGTTTCCGGAATAATTTTCTGAAAGAAAGATCTAATTGGTCATATTTAATGGTTTCTGGAACACCACGTAATTTAATATTATTTCTCCTAGATCAATCTTCCAAGTCGCCAACTTTTATTTCTAGAGATTGTAATTTTCCTTCCAGTTGCTTATGTTTTAAATTCATATCTTCAAGGTTCAATTGCAGTTTCTGGGTAATAGACGCTTAATCTTGTATGATTTTAGATAGCTCCAAGATTTCTGACCTTAGTATTCTTGAGTTCTCATCGGAATCCTGTTTTATCCTGAGATACAAAGTCTCCAAAGCTTCATTAAGTGTCTGTTGCGTCACATGGTGAGGAGCCATCTGTGAGTGTTCATGAACAGAAGTGGTAGAATCTCTTCCGCCTCCCTGTGATAATCTATTAATAGCAGAACTATCTTGTGTTTTAGGCGAACAGAAGATGTTAATGTTTCTAGGTCTATCTGTATTAGTTACGCTGGCTGAAGTCGATTTTTCTTTTTCCTTCTTTGGAGGCATATTTTATTTTATTACTTTTTATTTCCTTCTTCTCTTTCTCTCCTTTACCACAAAATGGGAGTTGATTTATATTGCTACCACCTCTGGCTATAGTTAGATGCGACTTTTCTCCCAAAAATAGAGGAGGAAAAAAAAAAAAAAAAAAAAGGAAAAGTTTGAAGACAGCTTTATCTGTCCAAAAGACAATGTTTTGGATATTCCAATTAGCTATTTTCCTTTTTTCTCCAATCTAGGATTTAATCAGATAACCGTAGTTTATGTATAAAATGTTCGAAGTCCACATTTTCCTCTATTTTATATATGAATATATATGGATTTTGCAATCAATGATTAGACAATAGCTCTAAATCGGTCACATTATAGTTGCTACTTGCCAGTCCTGTTAATAGGTCTTTTCCTTTTATTTTTCCTTCCCCCTTCTTTAGCTGTGTCTGCGATCAATTTCTCCAAAATTCGGTAGTCTCCCTTAATGGCAAGAATTCAGCTTTCAGCAGGCTTAAATCAGCAGGTTCAAAACCGCTTTATAACAGAGTGATAGAGGGAGAAATGTTGTGTCTGTCTTAGCCTTGTAATACAAAATGGAGACACCTCTGTTCTGAGGGTGACTGGCAGTATACAATTTTAATTGCTGTCTTAACACAAAATGTCTGCCGATATAAATATAGTGACAGTATGTATTGTGTTATAACTGTGTATATGTTATGTGTGTGTGTTTGTGCTGTGTTATCTGTGTGTATATGTTATCTCTGTGTGTATGTGTTATCTTTGAATGTGTTATCTGTGGGTGTGTGTGTTATCTGTGTGTGTGTGTGTGCTATCTTGGTGTGTGCATATGTTATCTGTGTGTATGTTATCTTTGTGTATGTGTTATCTCTATGTATATGTCTGCATATTTTCTGTGTGTGTTATCTGTGTGTCTGAATGTGAATCTGTGTGTCTGTGTATCTATCTGAGTATCTACACCTTACTCATGACAGTGTAAGTGCTTTCTGCAAGTGTACAGAAAAATACCAGTAGTGCTGAAGAATTTCTATAGTAAGTAGATCTTTAAACAAACTTACCTCATTGTTAATCAATCTGTAATTTCACACACTTATCTCTGAGCACTTGATTATATTTGTTTCTTTTGGTTTTGTTCACTTCACTGCTACAAAGTTAAAAAAATAATAAATATGAACTTTTACTATTGTTATTTTATGAAAGCCTAGTTTCTGAAATTCACTGAGATTACATGTGTCTGATCTGATTACAGTCAGTACAGTATCATTGTTCTAATTTCGTTACTGCTACCACTGCAGGTACAGTGGGGTAGTACCAATGATTCAACTAAGCTTTCCCTTTTAAAATTGGTGGACTTTAATCCTTCTGCCATTGCAATAGACTAAAGTCTGTACCTGAGTAAGCAAAGTCATTATGAGCAGGAATTGTGCACTTTAAATAGTAGAATACTTATGCTATTCTAATGAATTGGGCTAACTTGGCTTAACACATCATTTAGTATCTTTTGGTCACTATTAAAGCTGTAAATGTATTTAACATTTCATTTAAATAAACCTTTCAACAATTTCAGTTTAAAAGTTATCAGAGATAACTGAGATAACAATTTTATTTTGCCCTGATTTATCTTACATATATATTATTTTTAATTATTTTATAAATATTTATTTTTGCAGAGCATTTAGATCAGGAAAGGATGTATAACAACATGTTGCCCTTCTGTTATATTTTTTAGTATTAACAGATTTTCTGGGGAGGAGGGGGGCATCATTTCAGCTCTGTTTATGTAAAAATATAAGCAAGTAAGCATATATTATATAAAATATATGCTGCAGTGTACTGCATTGTACTGCATTGAATGTTTTTAAAAGCCATGTATTTCTTTTTATGGCTGTATGTAATAAAGTTGTCAGTTGTTCATAATTTGGAATACAAAAAATAACCGACATCTCAATTCCTTGGAATTGTTTATCTGTTTCTAACTCCGCAACCTTGTCTGAAAATCCCAGACGCCAAAAATAGTTATGCTGTTATAATTCCTGATTTTTTAGTCAACAGCAAGTGTAACTGATAATATGGAAATTATTACTGTTTTTAAAACTTTTCATATATAGTGGATATTACAATCCCGAAGGCAGTAATGCAATAATTAAAAATCCTGTCTGTCTGTTGCTTCTGTGGCATGAATGTTTTCATTAAGCCATAATGCAATTTTCTCTGCATTATTGGAATTAAACTTCAAAATCTATTAGTAATATAATAGCAGGTGTTGCTTTCATCGCTTTGTCTTATCACTTTTCTCTTGACAACATCTTGTATTAATATTTTTTTTTCTGCGCATGCAAACTCATGCAGTTACAGAGGGAACATGGCTGCCCCCTGCCTACAACCCACTGTCCTGGAACTAATGGAACATGCTGTGCTGGTGTATTAGGCATATTAGGGAGTTTACCAAATATGTATATATGTTCTCTTATGATATTAATTAAGATCCACAATTTCAGCAATGAATGCTAATTACAATGTAGCGTGAACACAAGTCTGTGCAGTGAAAACGTTTTGTGTGGATACAATGTATCAAATCGTTATTATAAATTGAGCTGCTATCACACTGAATGTGTAATTCTCCCCAAACACACAAATCCGTGAAATACAAAGTTTAAAACAGTGGAGCGCTTATGTGATAACCCAGTATTATATTGTGCATACAAAAAAAGTAATATTCAAGCACTTAACTGGGATTTTTTCTAGTGATATATTGGTGTCTTCTGTGCCTTTAAAATATAAAATTGCATATAGTGTGATAATGTTATTTTTATAAGCACAGGAAAAAAGGAAAAAATGGAAAAACTCACATATTCCAGAGCTAATATAACCTAGCTCTGGTATGGATTGCTTTTAGGTCCGTTCCTGGGCGACCTCCCCCTCTTTATTTCAGTACTGGCGTAGATCCAATGTTACCTCTCAAATAGAAACAGTATATAGTGAAGGTCCACCAGACCTGGATTACAATTCTTTTATAAGTGAAAATATACTCACAAATGTAGAGCCTGTAACCTGGCTCAGTAAATCAGCTTAGTGTAGTTTGGGACTACACACCCATCTGTATAGATGCCGGAGACTTAAATTCGGTAAAAAAGTATTATTTTATTTTTCCAAAATAGAAATAAAATTAAGTATAAAAAATACAATACCAAATCTATTAAAAAAAGTCTATTCAAATAAAGAAACGCGTTTCACCGTTCAGTTTCGGCTTCCTCAGTCTTTAAGACTTTTTACCGAATTTAAGTCTCCGGCATCTATACAGATGGGTGTGTAGTCCCAAACTACACTAAGCTGATTTACTGAGCCAGGTTACAGGCTCTACATTTGTGAGTATATTTTCACTTATAAAAGAATTGTAATCCAGGTCTGGTGGACCTTCACTATATACTGTTTCTATTTGAGAGGTAACATTGGATCTACGCCAGTACTGAAATAAAGAGGGGGAGGTCGCCCAGGAACGGACCTAAAAGCAATCCATACCAGAGCTAGGTTATATTAGCTCTGGAATATGTGAGTTTTTCCATTTTTTCCTTTTTTCCTGTGCTTATAAAAATAACATTATCACACTATATGCAATTTTATATTTTAAAGGCACAGAAGACACCAATATATCACTAGAAAAAATCCAAGTTAAGTGCTTGAATATTACTTTTTTTGTATGCACAATATAATACTGGGTTATCACATAAGCGCTCCGCTAATTACAATGTACCTGGCACCTGAACTCCAAGTGCCTTGTACAAGTTCACATTAAAATCATCTCTTCATGATGAAGATCTCTCTCTGAGTGTGGGCTACAGATAGCTCATTAAATTCTTGATATTTCAAGACTTGTGCCATGACAAAGTATTGTGTCTTCTCTTATAAGTATAAGAGGTTACACCTAGGTATACATTATTTTATAGTTAAAGCTTCCAAGTACAAGCCCTACATTGGGCGCCAATTGTAGCCGCAGATGGTTCCCTTATTTACCACTATAACGTCTTAAAGCATAGAACTTAGCAGGACTAACCATACAGATATCTTTAGTCATAATATTATATAGTTAGTAAGAGATCCTCTACTTAAAATATATAAATAATTGAGAATACAGTATAAAATAGGGATTGTCTTGGAGCAATAAAGTTTTGTCTTTTAGATATTTTATTAAATAAAAATATAAATATAGACATATAAAATCCATTACAATAATTTATAGCAGAGTTTATAAGATTAAACTATATGCTAACAATATCATTTTAAATAGAATAAAATACCCTCTTGAACATTTCAACATCTCTCAATCATTATAATATGGAGCGACAGTGTATCTGTCTCTAAATCTCTCCTCTGTGTGTTAACATTTAAAAGGTACACATATTTATACATTAGGTGTCTTTATTTTAGGCTTACCATAGTTCATATATGAAAAAGTAACACTACTTTTACTTTATTCACTTTAGGACCTCCCTTAACTTAGCAAAGATACAAGGCCATAACTAAAACATAAGGGTGCACACGTCATGGGAAATTCCCTGACTTAGGACAAGATGGCATCTTAAAGTCTGAACATCTTTATCTATTTAGAGTTACCGCAGTATATTATGTACCGAAAGAGTTGTAGCATAGTCTTAAAGCTTGTTTATGCATTATTGTATTTCGTCTGGGACTAAATGACATACACGTATTATGCAGTGAAAGTAGGTAAAAGGTTATTGCTTAAAGAAACATGTATGCAAAACCAATATGTTCCATTTCTAACACCTTGTCAGTTTGCAATATGTCTTAAAGAGAAAGTACGCAGTTTGAGAAATACAATATTTGCATTTTGCCCATAACACTATACTTCCTTGTTTATTAAACCAATAAAGTGACTTTAATTGTTAACCTGTTTGAGTGAAATAAATAGTGGTCTTTTTGTTGAGGTCTGGTCCCTCTGTGGGACTATTCCTCATTTGTTTTCAAATTTGATGTTTAAGTAAGGGTTATCCAATTTGAGATTACACATATAACCAAATGCTAAAAATTGAATTTGATTGGGATCACTATTATGCTAATTTTAAAAAAGTGAGCTGATAATGTATGTTCTTTAAAACCTTTTGTAATATACCTAATAAGTCCTTCCTCTTTAATGTGTACTTGTCTTGTGGTTTTCCATACATATTGGAATTTACACGGGCATGTTAAGACATAAATTAGATTAGTAGTGTGACAGGTTAATAGCTGTTTAATTCATAGATTTTCCCCATGGAAACTCCCTTAAAATCCTTAAACATTAACTTATGGGATGATGTTCCCTAACAAGCTAAGCAGTTCTTATTATTAAATAATTATTATTAAAATTCTCATGATTAACTTTATTAATAATATTAAAACTGCTCTTACCAAAGTGTGTTTTAATATTAGGAATTCCTCTGTGAATAATTCTAGGTCTTGTTGTAATAATATGATCTAAAAGCTGATCATCAGCTTAACCCCTTAAGGACACATGACATGTCTGACATGTCATGATTCCCTTTTATTCCAGAAGTTTGGTCCTTAAGGGGTTAAATAAACCAATATTTGTTATAATTCTTTTTAATATATCACTTATACCTGAATAGTTAAAAAATAATGCTACCTTTTCCTCTTTTTTTGTCTCAATTTGCTCATTATATTCCTTTTCATTTACCAAGTCCTTTCTATCTAACTTGTAAACTTCATTATATGCTTTTTTTAGTAGTAAAGTAAATCCTCTGCTTTTTTTGCTTGATTTTCACAATTGGTAAGTTTGGTACAGTTTTTATAATTCTCATAAATTGTCCTTTGGGGATATTATTGAGCAGTGGACCACAGTGGCAACTATCATAAAATATAAATGTTTACATCAACCTTCTTGAAAAAAGTGTGTGTGTGGTGTGTGTGTGTCCCAGGCCAACTCCTTGGTTTTGCACCCCTCCCTGTTACAGGTGCCTCATTCCAGGACCCTATTTAGCCTTGACTTGCAGAGAGTCCCAGTAAGTAAGTATTTCACAAGTGAGTGGATTAATCTCATAAGAGCAAGCATTAGGCTGCTACTAGGATAGGACCTGCCAACAATGGGGTACTTTGACGTAGTTGGCAGGCTTATGCAATGTATGATCATATAATGTAACTAAACCCCCATAATTTTTTGCCTAGGTGAGGTGTTTTTAAATAAAACTATTACAATCTCTAAGATTTGAAATCACTGTTTAGTTAATAAGCGAGTGCGCTGGATTCTGCATTTTGTATATATATGTACAGTTATTTACAATATCAATGTTAAGATTAAAAAAATGGACATGGTCCATGGTCAATTTAACTCCCTATGTATGTGATTTCTTGAAATCAATAAAAACGTAGATATCTTAGACCCTTTACAGATCCAGAAAAAAAGATCATCTATAAAACTGTGATAGTTAACCAGGTTCTGTTTCCAGCCATGACCCCTATAGATGTATACTTGTGCCAAAGGGACATAAATAAATCGGCATAGCTAGGTGCAAACCTAGTCCTCATTGCCATTCCAAGGATCTCTAGATAAAACAAGTACATAAAATGCTGCAACAGGAGCAATCATATAAGATGCTGATGAGATGGTACACAACCCCAGTAAAACTCAACAGGATGGGAAAAACCATGACAGATACATGCTGGAAGGAATGGCAGGATAAGGGCACTTTCATACACATGTGGTGGACATGCCCAAAGGTCAGCAGTTTCTGGACACAGGTGCAGGCCCTGCTGGCAGATGTGTTTGAGAGGCAGATAGCTATGGACCCCTGCTGTCCAAACCCACCGACGGACTACTTGTGAAGGAACAAAAACTCCTTAACAAACTTACCCTAGTGGCCATACGATTCCTAGCACAATCATGGCTTAAAAACTCCACACCCACGATAGCAGACAAACTGCCCACCCAGATTAGAAATACGGAGAAAAACTTCAGAAAGATTTGGCAGCCCTGGGAAACTTATTCTAATGGTTGAACACCCAAAAACAATGATAGGATAGGAACCCCTGGAGTGGATGAGGTGCACGCTGCCTGCCACTGCCCCTGCATCCCCCCACCCCTCCATTTCCCCTTACTCCCTCCCCCTCAACTAGGAGTAACTACCTGAGTCCTACCAGTGGAAACACAGGGCTGAGCCCAGTTCTGAACTTAAACCGCCATACTAACGTAATAAAAGGAATAAAGGAAGGCATATGTATTGAGGGCCAAACCCCAGCTGTAAATGGCTACACTGATTGTTTTATTCAATCTGTACAGTATGTAATGTCTGAAAATCCTGGGATCCAGCCGACACAATAAATAAAAAAAAAAAAAAATAAATAAAAAAACATGCATGAAATATAGAAGGTCAAGATTATACTGTAGTAAAGCTTCACATCCTTGCGAGTAACCCATGGACTTGTTTGTTTGTGCTAATGTGTTTTGTAATGTAATGTAATTTTTTTGTAAATTCAAAATTATGAAATTCAATTTAAAAAAAGGATTTTAAGGGAGCTTCCACAGTATAAAATTAAACAGCTATTAACCTGTCACCATACTAATGGAATTTATGTCTTAACATGTTCGTGTAAGCAGGGAAAACCACAGGACAAGTACACATTAGAGTGGAAAAACATATTAGGAATATTACAAAAGGTTTTAAAGAACACCCATTATCAGCTCATTTTTATTCCAAACCAACTGAATTTTGTTTGCAATTGAAAAAAGTTAATAAGTATTGGGGAGGGGGGGGGGGGGTGAGGGGGTTAATAAAATATTGTCATATTGACAATTGGGGATTTTGAGTTGTGCGATTTTTTTGTGAAGTTGCAGGTGAGGCCACCACCCTGAAATTAGTTTTTGCATGTTTGGATGTCTGTTTTAGAGCATGGGAAAATGAAACTGAAAGATGTTTTGGGAAGTATATAATAAATGGATTTTCGTGTTGTGGCATTAGTTACATGATCGACTTGATCAACTGGAAGTTCACTTTAGATCTTGACATAAGGGTAAGTACACACTGTACATTAGTAATATTTTTATAAAGCTCTGTGTACATTTCAATTTTAAATTATTTTAACTCAATCAGTATCTAGATGTTTCACTAAAAGTGACAAAACCAGGTTCTACTCAACCAGTTTATTTTTTGGTAATTTGTTCACTAGACAGACTTCTGTGCAAAGGGAATAGAGTGAAATGCAAAGTCTTTTTTACTTCAAGAGAGCAATCTACCTTACACATGTATTTGTTTTTTGTAATATAACCAAGTGGCTATTTACATGTATTTATTATGATACCTATTTACCGGTCTGACAATTAATATGTCAAGAAAAAAACAAAACAAAACTCCTGTTGTCAATGGTCGGTCTAAGCATCGTAACAACTTGGCAACATCATGGCAAGTGTTATGTTACAGTTAATACCCTGCACTCACTATCAGATCTAAGAGTGACTATTTATTTATTTATAAAATATTTTACCAGGAAAGATACATTGAGATTTCTCTCGTTTTCAAGTATGTCCTGGGTCCACAAATCATTGCATTGTTACAGTTAGAGTACAATAAAATACAAATACAATATTAATATACAATATATACAAAATTTAACATAGAACAGGTAGGAAATATATAATCAACCATGACAGGTGCATTCTGTTTTCAAGTATGTAGAGAGGGATCTCTTAAAGGACTTTAAGCTTAGGGAAGATTTTAATTTGTGCGGGAGGTCGTTCCACAAATGCGGTGCTCTGTAGGAGAAGGAGGATCAGGCTGCTTTCTTTTTATATTGAGGTAGACTAAGTAAAGTGTTGGTACTGGATCGGAGGTTATAGGAACTATAACCACAGGTGATCTGAAAAAATGGTCACCTTGCTAGTTGTATAACATCCATGAAGGGTCTTGGAAATTTGGGGATTAATGTCCATAAGCAAATCTAGTAGAGGGGGAAAAAAGTGGCACGATACCCCCAGTCATGATAATGTAACTTTACTAATCATATGTTTTACTGTTTAGAATAGATGAGGAAAACAATACATATATTAAAATAGTTGGTTATTGCCTCTATGTAGCTTTTAAAATGATCACATTTTTATTACACTTTAAGAACATGTGAACATTTAAGCAGAAAGACCTTTATTGAATAATAGTTTCTTTGTGGTGAGAAATTGTATATTTATCTATTTTAAGAGGTAAAGGCAGGTAGGATATTTAGATCTATATCCCCATTCTAGACATGTGCACAGTGAAAAACGTGTTTTTTCTGAATCAATTCATCCGAATCCCATCCGTTCCCACCAAAAATATATGATTTAAAATCATATGGAATGTGTTCATACAATGTTTCAGTTTGGATGAATTTTGTTCAGGGAAACGATTTGGATTAATGAATAGGGCGGGAAAAGTTGCCTCTTGTACAGCAATGCAAATGCCTACAATATTAGAAATGTTCACAAAGCAAATTCTGAGATGTCAAAATGATACTATTACAGGCATATTAAAAAAAACAAGTGAGAGAACTTGAAAAAAATGGGATTTAAAAAAATGAGGAAAATGTGAGTGAGCGACTGATGAAAAAAAAAAAGCAGTGATTAAAAAAAAAACAACGCAATGCCCTATTCGCTTCTATCAACTGCAACGAAACCACTACAGTAAAAGGCATTTTTTTTTTTTTTAAAGGGGGGAGGCAGGAGATTAGTTTATCTTAAAAACAGTGATCTCAAAAATAAAATGAAAGGCACAGGCTAGAAGACACTGGGAAATTGACAACCCTCTCACACCATCCACCCTGAGAAGAACAAAGCTTTTCCTCACATCCAGTCTGTAGAGTGAGTGCATACCCTCCAGTGTGGAACAAAACAACTTCCTATCAGCTTATACCAACCTCGTCTGTGGAGATAGCTGGCGTAGCCCCATTGCAGGACTCAGGAAGGGCTAGAACACTGCAATGAAGGGAATTGTAATAAAGGCAGGGCAGCTGAGGTAATTGTATTTACATTCCCCATAAGGTGCTGCTTACTTTAAAAAAAAAAAAAATTTCAATTGGGAAATGGTAGTTTCTTTTTTTTCTTCACTTACATTTGAAAAAAAAAAAAAAAAGAAGAAGAAAGTACAAAATACATTATAAATTAGGCATAAATATGCATTAAAAAGAGATAGTAGAAAACATATCTAGTAATTTTTCTTTCCTATTCTTTTTTCCCTTCCCTTTGCTTTCTTTATTTTTTTCCCTTCTTTTATTTTTTCTTCCATCTGTCCTTCTTTTCATTTTAAAACCATTTATTTTCTTCCCTATTTCCGCTTTTGTTCTTAGTAATCCATGTTTTCTTGTTTCAAAATTGTGCCTCATTTAGTATGTGTGGCAGACCTAGCCACTTCAGACTATTACTGTATATATCTCATGGTTGTCCTAGAAAGGCTGTTTAACCTATGTTGTTTTATGTGTTTGTGGTAAAAGGTGATAGAGGGCATTCGTATGCTAGTGGCACGAAAGCCGCTAGCATTTATATGGTAATTTCACAAACAGTGACTTTCAACACTGTTCGTGAAACGTACACAGTCCCGAATGGGAGACCACACACAGGAGGTTGTGTGGCTCCCATTAACAGATTGTTACATTGTATCATTCCCCAGTTACTTGATTCGCGGGGTGGCTGTCATTCGGATACCGACTACGCGGCAGCGGCAGCCATCTTGGATTCACTTTTAGCTTAGCGGTGTTCGTCGTCGAGTGCCTGGAACTAAAATCGTCTACTCGATGGCACGAATACAGCTGGACTTCCAGACCGTTCGGAAACACCGGTCTTTCGGTACTTTCACTCACACTATGTATTTGAGTCTTTTATGGAGAATCCATATTAAAATGTATTTTATATTTTGCTAATTGTGCTGGGATCTGAGCGGTAATCTACCGAAATATGCGCTCAGATCCCAGCTATCTACTCATGTCATTCGGTCCAATAGCACGAATGATGTGCCAGTTACATATTTTGGAATAAAAAGCTTGGTTCTGCTGTACGGAGGGATAATCCACTTAACAGGATATTCTGTGGGAGTATCCCTCTCGTACAGCAGTGCATGGTGGAAGAAATGTCCTGTATGTTAAGTTCCCCATGTAGTCCCCTACTGTATAACCCCTGTAAGATGATTAAGGAAACCCCTTGCATGGGGAATCACATAAATACTGGAGCATGTGAATAAAAACCTCAGTTGACTCCCAGAACTGTGTTTCATCCGGTTACTGGGGAATTTGGGATATTGCCTCCATTTCAACGCTTTTCTTGGATTACTTTCTTTTACCAGCGGAGATATTGGGACTTAATATTGAAGCTCCGCTACAGTATGTATCTCTAAACAGCAATAAACATAAATAAGCAAGCTTCATACTTTTCAAATAGTTTTTATTGATACATTTTTGTAAAACATAACAATATAATTTTAAAACAAGCAAATAAGGAACAATGTACATTAATGAAAATAAAAAAAGAAAGAATAAAGGTAAAAAAAAGAAAAAAAGGAGAGGGGGTGGTTCCATAATTTTTGGCTATAATAAAAGTAGGTCTGTAGTGTGTTCAATATACAGCAGAGATGCATGAATTTCTACCGAAGGTACCTTATAATATCATCTCTACCATTCTTTTTTTTCACCTCAGTTTCCCAGATATCCCATTGAAGTTTTATACAATATTGAAAGATTTGTCTTAGTGCCTGTTCATATCTTTTGTTATCAAGTATAATTGTTGATGCATCAATAAGGACATGTAACCAGAACAAAGCTCAGTCCCAAAAAGGAACTTAGTGGTGTGCTAAGGGAACCTAAAAGGGGGTAGCCCTAAGTATCATATATAAACAAACACATAAATGTCTAATGGACACAAAGGTCCAAAGAGACAAAAAGGTCTCTTATGAAGTAATTGAAAAAAAATATGATAAATATACACAATTTTATTAATATATTCAAAAAGGACAATTACAAAGGAAAACCCAAACAGATTGAAAAACCCATTAAAAGAGCCCAAATGGCTCAACAATAATTAGAGAGCAGGTGGGTTTGGGTGGCCAAGGAGGGACAGACTAGAGAGAACCAATCTAAATGAAGGGGGTATGAGGGATTCTACCAAACAGCAGTTCTATAACTTCCAGGTGCGGCAGAAAAAAGAAACTGGTCAGTGATCTAACACTATGGTGCCCATATATAGCTAAACAGGCAGCAATCAAAATAAAGGCCAACTATTACAATCATAAAAAAAATACCGTATATACTCGAGTATAAGCCGACCCGAATATAAGCCGAGGCTCCTAATTTTACCCCCTAAAAATGGGAAAACGTATTGACTCGAGTATAAGACTAGGGTGGGAAATGCAGCAGCTACTGGTAAATTTCTAAATAATGCAGTGTGTTTATGAGTGCAGTGTGTGTGTATGAATGCAGTGTGTGTGTGTGATGCAGAGTGTGATGCAGAGCCTTGGTGGGGGATGGGCATTTTTTTAAATTATTATTTTAATATTATTTTTTTGTTATATTATTAATATATTTTTTTAAATTTTATAATTTTTTTTAAATATTTTTATTATTATTTACATTTTTATTTTTTCGTCCCCCCTCCCTGGTTGTTAGCTGGCCAGGGAGGGGGGCTCTCACTCCCTGGTGGTCCAGTGGTGTGCATTGTGTAGGAGGGGGCTGGCAGAGCGTTTACTTACCTCTCCTGCAGCTCTCTTCTCCTCTGCGCCGGTCCGGTCAGCTCCCTCTGCAAGTCCCAGTGTAAGTCTCGCGAGAGCCGCACTATGACCCCGCGGCTCTCGCGAGACTTACACTGGGAGCTGACAGGGGAGCTGACCGGACTGGCGCGGAGGAGAAGGGAGCTGACAGGAGCTGCAGGAGAGGTAAGTAAACGCTCTCTGCCAGCCCCCCTCCTACACAGCTCCCAGTCTGTATTAATGCAATGTATATTGCCATAATACAGACACTGACTCGAGTATAAGTCGAGTTGGGGTTTATCAGCACAAAAAATGTGCTGAAAAATTCGCCTTATACTCGAGTATATACGGTACATCCATATTTTAGTAAACCCCCATAGCCGCTATATCATGAAGTATTCTGAATAGCTAACCTACTTCGAGATTTTTATGATTAAATGAAGACACCGTTATCAATGTTGCAACAAAAAAGTAACAAAATGCCCCTAAAGTAAACACACCTGCTGCTTTATAAAGAAAAGGTGTCCTGTTTCTAGAAGAGTCTAAGTAGCCACTATTAAACTGAACCAAATAGCCTAGGTTGAACTTGTACTCGAAGATTTCTACATAGAAGCATCCTTCAACAAAACTAATCTGGCGTTACTCCTTAACTATCGAAATACAGAAACCCTACCATGTCTCAAGACCCCTTATATAACCGAAATCCCACAATTACAACAACTGTGCATAACTAGTGCATGTGAAAAAAATTAAATAAGTGAAGCCAAAAAATAGCTCGACTCGTTTCGGCACTGTTGATACACCTTGGTCCGGGGCACTAAAAAAGACATGGCCTATTATAATTTTGTTTACCTTGTTATAATTTTGTTTACCAACATCTATCTGAAAGCCTTGAATTCATACTAGGTAACCATGAGGGGGGCTAAGTACTACCAATAAAGTATTTTATAGTGGTTTTCTACATGGCTTGAACATTGAGCAACCCCTCTCTGACCATTCTTCCCACTGTGACCCTAATTCCCTTTTTCATGTTAACATAAAATTTTGTTTAAAGTAATTGAAAGAGAAAAAGAGATTATAGCACAAATAAATTGTGTGTTTTTGCTGTGGGTAATGTAAATAAAAATTTTCACATTTTTTCAAATTTCAAATTTTTTCAAAAATGTCAGATTTATCTTGCAATGTGTTTGATATTATGGAATACTGGGGTGCCATATTATCTGTTAAATCAATAATTGTTATCAAAGAAATTATCAATATTATGCATGGATTTCACATTCCAATCTGCCAATCTGCTAATCTGCTAATTTTGGTTGGTAATAATTTAGGATAGAAATTGGCATAGCTCTAGACCATTTTGAAGTGGGCTTTTTATACGAAAATACAATATCCCATGATTTTATAGAGGTTTTTGTTAAATAGATCATCTTTTATTTTTGGGTATCCAAATTAGCTCTTTGATTAAATAAGAATGTAATTTATCAGTTTCCATTTCAAGCCATTTCAGTTTATTATGGTCTAAATTAATTTTATGGGAGCAGCTGCATTGGTTGCATAATAATATTCATTGAAATATGGCATCTCTAGTCCTCCATATTGTTTTATCAGCTGTAAGGTTGTTCATTTTACTCTACATATTTTCTTTCTCCAAATAAATTGTAGTAGAAAAGTTGAGTGTACTGTCTTGAAGAAAGACATTGGAATTGTCAAGCGGTATGGTTCTAACATAATATAGAATTTTTGGGAGGGTGTTCATTTTAAGAGATATTATCCTACCAAGCCAAGATTTTTTTCAAGTTCGCCCATCTTTTTATTTCAATTTTAAGTTAAGGCCATACCTATGCTAGGTTATACTGATGCATTTTTGATAGATTCTTGGTTAAATTGATGCCCAGATATGATATATATATATATAAATCCCATCAGTCAAATTGATATCTTTCCTTCAAATCCTCAAATACAGGCTCTGGAATGTAAAATACAAGCTTAGTTCTATTATCAAGTCCTACATTACACATGTAACCACTAGTACCCCTATTTACTACTATAAAGCCTCAAAGCATAGATTTTAGCACGGCTGACCATAAAGATATCTTTCGCCATAATTTTTATTTAATTGGTAAGAGTTTCCCTATATAAATAATTGAGAATACAATATAAAAATTGGGATTGTTTTGGAAGCCATAATATTTGTCTTTTAAAATATTTTATTAAATATAAATCAATTTAGACATATATATCTTAATATAAATCTTATGTTAAAATCAGTTCACTTAAGAAAATTATTGGAAAACATCTTTATCAGTCTATTGTCATGATCTGAATATCCTAATCTATGTTTGGTCTAAATCTTAAGGTTAAACATAACGTATGCAAGGCCTTGACTTGGTGTCACATTAATCAAGACCAAAATCTAAAGTTTTTCCATAATTTTGATCTTATTTTCCATTAATTCTCAATTAATACGTTTTTGAATCTTAGCCAATTCTAGATGTTGATTACTTGTTGGATCTAATTTATTAGATTATGCTACTTGATTTAATCGAATATATAATTTAGATTCTCGCCTCTTTTTTTAATCGCTTGACTATTCAGGTTTATAAAGTGCCCTCTCATTCTAGATATAAGGTTTCACCATTTTGAAAGAGCTTTTTGAGAGAAGTAACACTGTATGATTTCTTTAGTTAATTCAACATTGGAAGCATCCTAATAAATAATCATTTATATTCCATGTGGAGCTTTTTCAATGATAACCTGCCTCCCTCACTTCCTATATAGTGATATCATGATCTGACCGGTGTTATTTCTTATATCTATTTTATTGACATTTTCTAAATGTTGTACATTTTCCCATTTATCAATAAGTAAAAAACTAAAATTGTGTGAATGCTCCTATAGGGGAGTGAATGAGTAAAACAATCTTATATAGGATAAAGATAACATTTAATAGTACCACCAGATAAAAGACACATCAACTCAAAGCAGTAAAAATCGACAGTCATACATAGATACAAGTCTGCACGGTGGCTGAGTTGCAATTCCGTAAAACAACTACAAGATTAAATTCTGTGTGACAAGATGTATCAAATGTACGTGTACTATAAATAAGATAATACGATAATACACCTTATACTATTATACCCAACAATAATCATCATAATTTATCTCCACATTTTCCAACACTCGGTGCATTAAGTTGTGTCAAAATAGTTAATACCTTTATCACCCATAATTATAATCAATCAGTTCTTTAACACAATTAAGTGTCCTTTATAAATATGCCACCCCTAACTTTCTCTTTTTCTTTTACTTTATCATACCAAAAATGCAGAAATTCATTTGGTGAAAAAGAAGGAAAAAAAATGCCTCAAACATAATTTATGTCAAATCCTAAAGGGACACTATAGGCACCCAGACCACTTCAGCTCTTTGAAGTGGTCTGGGTGCAGTGTCCCTTTTGCACCTAGTGCTGCAATGTTAAACACTAATTCTGCCTCCTGAATTAAAAAGG
Source organism: Pelobates fuscus (assembly GCF_036172605.1). Classification (NCBI taxonomy): domain Eukaryota; kingdom Metazoa; phylum Chordata; class Amphibia; order Anura; family Pelobatidae; genus Pelobates; species Pelobates fuscus. The sequence continues at coordinate 57,687,829 of NC_086322.1, read as the reverse complement.
ACCTTTGGTCCAGTATCCAGCATCAGATTTTCCCCCGTAGGAAAGCATTGAAAGTATTTCTTATAGGGAGGTCTAATGTGCGCGCAGCATTTGCCGCACATGCACATTAGAGCCTGCTAAATGCGGGACGGAGGAGCAGCTTTGACCCAGTGCCAAGGGACACCGGCACTGGGGTAAGGTAATTAAATTAAGGGTTTTTAACCCTTTATTTACTGGGTGGGGGAGGGGGCGCGAGGGAGGGAGGAGGCTGGGGGAGCTATAGTGCCGCTTTGTATAGTACAGCTTTGTATTCCTGGCACCAAAGTATCCCTTTAATATCTATCATTATTGTAACTTTGTGCATTAGACATCAGTGACTATTATAATTTTCAAATTGTCCACTAATCTGTGCAATACATTTTTATCCAAATATTTAATAACCTTTTTTACCTTTATCATAAAAAACTCAATTCAATACCTATCGTAATCATTAATTCAACCCTGTTATTTTCCGTACGATTTTATCTCCTCTATCTTTTTTTTTTTTTTTTTTTTTTAATTCTTTATTTTTATTGTGCATAATAGTTAACAAGTCAGCCTTGGCCCGCCACGACTCCTCCTCTATCTTTTTTAATCAAACCAGTGACATTAAAATTACAAAAAAACAAAAACAAAAAATAAACAAATACATTGTATCCAATCAAAGTGCAGACCACTCATCTATCTGTGCATACCAAGCAAACATCATCATAATTTATGTCAAAATTGTCTCACACTTGGTGGACTTGGTGGTCTATAATTAGAGAAAGACATTTCTATAACTAGATCAATCAGTTCTTCAACACAATTAAAGGGACACTATAGGCACCCAGACCACTTCAGCTCATTGAAGTGGTCTCGGTGCAGTTTCCCAATACCCTTAACCCTGCAAAGGTAATTATTGCCTTTTTTTATAAATTGCAATAATAACCTTGTGGCTGTCATTGAATAATGCTTTTCTGTGGGAAAATCCTAATGCGAGCGCAGCCAGTGCCATGCATGCACATTAGCTCTCCCCTTCCAACTGACGGCGGTGGCGGAGAAGAGAAGGCGGATCCGAGCCAGCTTCGAAGAACATAGCCGCTGGACCCAGATAAGTACCATAAGGGGAGAGGGGCTTGAAACGGGGGAAGCTATAGTGCCAGGAAAACAAGCTTGCTTCCTTCACTAAAATTTCCTTTTAAATATGCTTTCTAAATATGCCACCACTAACTTTCTGCTCTTTTCCCTTTTTTCTTCTCTATCATACCAATAACGCAGATATTTGTTTGGAGAGGGCAAAAAAATATGTATTTATTTTTCATAATTTAAACATTAGAAACTACTTTGCGTCCTTCTTTAATGTCTCTGAGATGTCAATATTTATTGACTGCATCCATATTAGTAGGTCTTCTGGAGACTCAAATTGTTCCTGGTGGGTCTTCCAAAACACTTTTATTTTATTCAACAAAGCGGAACCAACAAAGGAACCGGCGGCGCAAGCACCGACGCAGTGCCTGCCCCACGACAAACACCCGTAACAAAGTTAAGCCGCAACAACCCCGTAGCAGACCAGAGGCACCCTACCCAGCAGGTCAGCGCCGATTGCCTGACAAACTACAGATGCACCATCACAACTCGGTACCTCACCACAGCTATGCCTCTGATGTCTCAGGAGACCGTGGCTATCGGGGACTGCATCTTGCAACCAAAAGGGATCGGATGAATAGGCTGGAGATTGAGGACGAGCAGGCATGTCTCATTCCTGCCAGACTTTCACCTCACATCATGCCTTGTACCATAAGTACTGCTTACTGAATGTTTATTATTTAATCAGCAATAGTCGCTCTTAATGTGTTGGTACATCTCCTCTCGAGGAGTTTTCTGTCATAGAGCTTCACTGCTAATCTCTGTAACCACCCATGCATTTTCTAATTAGTCAGTCATAGACAGAGGGACACCTCGAATTTAAACTTAAACCTGTAAAAACCAGCGTTGGGGCTGCTAACCTATTCCTGCAGTTAACAACGTGTAACCAACACTTAAACGTAAAAGCTGTCTTACCAATTAATGTAACGCAATACATGTCTAAGCTCCAGCGCAACTAGTTTTATTATTTACACGTTTAACCTAGCATGCTAAACTATTAATCACCAATGTTTACTGACCTGTTAACCTGTTGACCTGTTAACCTCATGTTAATTTAAAAAAAAAAAAAAATATGTGCTGTCTTGACAACAACTACAACTTGGAATATTATGCAAATTGCCTGCAGATGCTGTCTTGGCTATGCACGCTTGATGTAAAATTTTTGCACATGACAAATAAAGAATTATAAAAAAAAAAGAAATATGAATGAAGATACACAATAATGTCTCTTGGTTGTTTTGGGTTATATAACCTATGAACTCTTTTCATTTTACAGTCGTGTATATCAGCCTATACATTTACTCAAGAAAATTGCTATACATTTACTCAATATACATTTATTCATTTCTATACATTTACTCAAGACAATCTTTGATCTTTTAGTTTCCAGTTCTCTTACTTTCTGAGACATTTGCTTATTATCTTCTTTTGGGTCGGTATGTTGAAAATCCATATTGCAAAATCTCTCTTCTAATAAGGAAATCCTATTCACCATGTTTTTTATATTCATTTTAATTTTAGTAGAGCTATTCAATCCAAAATACCTAAACAATCTTTTAGCAGTGTCGTGGCTGAGGAAGAGGTGTTAAGATGCTGAGGTGCCATGGCACTAATGCTGATGGTAGTTTGGGGAAGTTGACCCCTATCCTTCCTTAAGGTATTCCTGACTGGTGACTGGTGGGTTGCTTTTATCATAATATAAATGGGGACAAGAATGTGTATTGTATAAGCAAACACATTTTTATTATGCCAAAAAAAGTAGTTTGAGCTGAAAAATGGATTGCTGCTTGGTAGATTTACTACTGCTGTAACACATATCTAGTGGAGTTAAATATGCTATGGAGTGGAGCTAATTGGGCAGTGGGGGCAGAGCTAAATGTAACCTGAACCCGCTGCCTGGTGTTACTGATGAAAACTGAGGTAGATGCAGCAAGTAGTCCCAGCTTTCCCAAAAACCAAACTACAGGGACTGCAGTGGCTCCACCCCACCCCTAGTGCCCTTAATGGAAAATTGTAACTGTCTGTAACTGTGTCTGTGTGTGACTGTCTGAATGTAACTGTGTGTGTGGCTGTGTGAGACTGTGTGTGACTGTCTATGTGTGACTGTCTGCCTGTAACTGTGTGTGACTGGATGCCTGTAACTTTGTATGTGACTGTCTGCGTATAACTGCTTGTGTGTGATGATCTGCTTGTAACTGTTTGTTTGACTGTCTGCCTGTGTTTATGTGACTGTCTGCCTATAATTGTGTGTGTGTGAGAATGTCTTCCTGTGTGACTGTCTGTCTGTAACTGTATGTGTGTGTGTGACTGGCTGTGTGAGACTGTGTTTGACTGTCTATGTGTGACTGTCTGTCTGTGACTGTGTGTGACTACCTGTAACTGTGTGTGACTGTCTGCCTGTAACTGTGTGTGTGACTTTCTGCCTGTGACTGTGTGTGTGACTGACTGTAACTGTGTATATGACTGTCTGTGTATAACTGTTTGCGTGTGACGGCCTGCTTGTAACTGTTTGTGTGACTGTCTGCCTGTGACTGTGTATGTGACTGTCTGCCTGTAATTGTTTGTGTGTGACTGTAACTGTGTGTGTGTGTGAGAGAGAGAGAATGTCTTCCTGTGAGACTGTCTATCTGTAACTGTGTGTGTGAGCAACCCAGCCAACACAATGGTGCTAGTTCACTGTGTTCCAGCATTATGAAATTATGTAAAACTGACACAAAGTCTTACATTGATTTAATTTTTCAAGTTATTTACAAATGGTTCACTGATAAAACACTTCTTATCACTGCAAGATGATTGGTCTGTGATTGTGATCACAGGAATTGTCAGAAAACATTCACTGCTTAACTGTCATTTGCTGTGCTTGAACAAATGGAACTGAATGAAAATTTAGAGCCGAACTGTTTTGTTAATCTTTGTTTTGTTAATTATCAATGTTACGTTCGTTTTCAGACTAAATGACAAAAATCAAAATCTTCTGTAACTTTTAACCTTTGTCTGAGAACTGATGCACAAGTCTAGTTACAAAACTGATTTAAACTTGACAAAAACCCTCACTGGTCAAAAGGCTGCCAAATCAGGCTTGAGCTGACTAAACTTGTATTGTGTGTCAATTATTTTTGAAATTTGGGGACCTGGGATTGGGGATCTGTTTCTTATAATCCCTATTATCATAGTGACATTACTATGTGCATATGTCACATATGTTACATGTTCCAAGTTTTTCTACACAGTTTGTGAAGTTTCACACTTTTTTAATACAAACAGTGCAGTGTTTTAAAACATTATCTGGGGGAAAACTAAAATGGCCGGCAGATGTAAAGTACTCAAAAACACCTTTTCCATTTACAGACCCAGTCCCACACAGTTGAAGTTTGAGTTATCTTAACAGTAAGGGAGAAGAAAGGAACAGAAATGGATGTGGAAGTTGGTAAGTAATATTTGTAAATCATAATCGTAAGTCTGAAACTACATAACTGTGAAAGCTCCAGTGATCATTTTTAAGTGAAGAGCTTGTTGTTCTACACTCTGATAATTCTCTCTCTCTCGCTCTCTCTCTCTCTCTCTCTCTCTGTCTGTCTGTCTGTCCATCTGTGTGCAAATCAAGTTCAAAATAATTTTTTTGCATGTGATTCAATGACTAACAAATGTAAATTGATTTACAACAACTAATAAAAAATGAAATGGACAGCGCAGGGCTTAGATATGTTTATAAGGTCCAGAATAACGTTTGCTTTGAGGACATAAGATTTCAATTTCAGGTTTTACCACTTAATAACTATGTCTGCTTGAAGTCAGTTTCAGTAGAAAACCAAAACAAAACATAAACAGGGTATCATAACACAATGAGAATGGAGATCAAATCAAATGGCTTTCCATGCTGTGTGTCCATGCTCAAACTAGTCTTAGATCACTTGTGCCTGTACAGAGACAACCTTTCTGTTTGCACATTGACTGCTCCCACCCAAAAAGGCAGTCCACATCCAAAATGCCAATATATGCTCTGCATAAAAGATGCAACAGGTTCAGGTTGCTTTAATCAATTGTTCCCTATTTAACTATTGAATTTTGCTAGACACATTGCTTGATTACTGAGCTGCACCTTGCTTGCCTTTCTGTGTGTTATCTAGTTGCTTTGCAGACAGTGTTTGCTAAATGTAAGCAGTTCGGTTACCAACTGTTACAGAGGCCCCTCTGTTTGCTACGAGACCGCTACTTTGTCACTACCCTGAATATTGTTATAATATTATTCCTTCTGTTACTACCTGGATACTGTTCTATCCCTGCTTAGACGAAGGAGCCCGGTTACCCATTCGTATATACGAACAGTCGACCACCCGGCCCTTGTCGTGTGCCGCCAATTAAACTCAGTCACCTTTTAAACAACCGAAAGAAATGGCAAACAACTGACCACCCTAAGTGAGGAGTGTGTCGACAATCAATCTCCCAGGCGCTGCGGTTTGTGGTTAACCACAGCCTAATTGACTGGAATCAGGGTGGTCACCGTTCGTATGCAATTGGTTGACCAGAGTAACCACCGAACCGACGAAAGAACTGGCGAACGATGACCACCTATAGTCTGGGGTTGTCCTCCAATTAACCTGCGGTTTCTGCGGTTAACCGCAGCATAATCATTTATCCCAAGGTGACCGCCGTTCGTATGCTGAACACGAGGCTGCGGCCATTTTTTTGTTGTCGAATGATCAGCAGGACCTAAGCATACAACCCCTGGAACTAGGATCGGCTACTGGTTTGCACGAATCCCGCTGAGGTGTCGGTTGTCTTATCCATTCATACAAAACCATATGAACAGACTTATTTTGTGACTTTTACACACCATTCATGAGATCTAAGCGCAATTCATATATTTTGTGCACTCAGATCTGAGCTATCCAGAGAAGGGTTGAATGGGATATTTTAATATTAAAATATAAAAGTTATGTATTTTTATGTTGTTTTTATGTGGGTAAAAAAACGTGGTATTTTCATGGACATGGAGATAATTAGATTAATGTAACCGTTGGGACCAATCATCTCCAGGGCTGGGGGAGTGTTTTCATAAGAGGCACTTTACTCCCATTGGTTGGGACATTGCATTGTCGAGTGTACCATCAGGTCCAGGGGGGTTGTCCCCTGGCCTGAAAACTTGTATAAATTACTGTGCCAGAGTACCCATTAAACCAGTTAATTTCACCCTTAACTCGCAGCCTCAACTTGTGTTGTAGGGAAAGGTGTATCCTAGCTTTGTTATAGCTAGTGGGATGTTCTACATTTACAGGAATCGTACAGTATGCTGATTGGAGTGGCGCTCTCACTCTCCAAGTTCGGGAACCAGGATATCCAAGCAGTCCAACTTCCAGCTAGCCTGGAGGCAACCGTAACACCAACTTCATCATCAGCTGCTTCTTCTATTCATGTCCTGACTATCCTCTGACATTGTCCTTGTGCCTCACTTTTGTCTCCTGCAACTTTCTACCATTCTCACCTGCCTCTCTGGATCACCCCTTTATGTCTTTTACCTCTCTGGATTCAAAACTCATCCTCCACTACCCGAGTACTGAAACTTCATTGTGCAATCTTTGATCACATACTCAGATCATCTCCTTATCCATTATATTGTTTGAGAACATTTGTAATGGAGCTCCTGCACCCATAGTGTTGTAAATCTCTCCCAAATCCCACAAGGCAATAAGTGATTATAGCAACATCAGTCGAGACTTGATGAAGGGTAAAACAACTGTTTTTTTTTTTTAAAGAACACATGTTTATTTACACAAACACCCAGCATGGGGTCAACATACAGTAAGCCCGCCTAGGTGCCTGTGTGTCTAAAGAGATAATTGTGTCTGCTCTCGGTTAAACTAATTATCTCTCGCAAAACCGAATAACCCCCAAACCACACACAAAACAACATTGTACCCCACATATTATATATCCCCGCATAAGTCTGGGAATTGGTGCTTAGATTAGACTTATCTGGGGATCCATGAGGTATTGTCCAAATGCCTAGCTTGTATCCATGGGGTATTGTCCAAACGCCTAGCCAAAAGTTCTAGCCAGCCGCTATGAAATTTCTGACCAAAAGTAGTTCCATGCGTTTGCGACCACATGCAAGTCAATTACTTGGAGCTCTAGCTGCTCGAGGCAGGAGAGCTCCCTCCTGTTCCTAGGGTGCAATTGGTCATCATTTTTTCCCTCCAAAAAAGCACCCTTTTAGCTCATTGGGAAGGGGTGGGAAACAAGGTGCAAACATGACCAGGTCGGGCGCTGAATGTAGCTAAGCCAGAGTTCCAAAGGGGAGGCCAGTAGCTCCCGCTGGCGGTGATAGCTTAATCAGGCTCTATGAAACAGGCAACCATACACAGGGTGGGGTGCACATAACTGAATGGGACAACAAGTAGAAGATAGTCTCTAGCAGTGATTATAATCCTTTGCAGGTTCTTTACATACATGTTGAAGCGAGTGCTGAGGATCTTTATGTTTTATTTGCTTAATACCAAGAGGAACCTTGTACAGGTTCATCTCTTGCAAAAACCTATGGGCTTTGGGTGAGAGCTTTAATTTAAAGAATGTAATATGGACAGATCATTGTTCGCCAATGGGGCTATTAATTAAAATAATAAAGCAGGGGGGGGGGGGGCTAGAACCACCCAGGCCCCACTCATGACCATTGTTTGGGGACTCAAATTATAATGAAAGGGGAGGGATGTAATGTCACCTTCTTGTAGCATTACTTACTTTATCCAGGGGCACTCAAAGAATGGAGACATTTGTTAGAAGGAACTAAGGATCCCATCCTCATATTTACAGATCACAAGAACCTATCCTACCTTAGTGAGGCTAAAAGACTGTCTTCTAGGTAGGCTAGGTGGTCACTGTTTTTGTCCCATTTCAATTATATTATCACCTATAGGCCAGGTGATCGCAACACTAAAGCAGACGCTCTGTCCAGACAGTTCGAAACTGCTGACAAACAGGAGATTGATGTCACTCCTGTCATTCCCCCAGACAGGATAATAGCTACTACTATGTTGTCTATTTCTTCATCCCTCTTGCAGACCATTCAGGCGAAACAAAGCATGGCACTTAGCGAGAGGCCTATTGATAAGTTGTTTGTTGATGTTCCCGAGAGACGGGAGATTCTGTCATTATATCATGATACTAAGACTGCTGGACATCCTGGTATTACCAAAACAATGTCAGCTGTTTCTCGATAATTTTGGTGGGGTTCCTTACGCAAGGATGTCACTGACTACATAGGTGCTTGTACTACTTGTGCATGTATGAAATCTTCTCGTAGAGTTCCTTGTGAGCGTTTGCATCCGTTACCCGTTCCCGAGAGACCTTGGTCTAACCTATCCATGGATTTTATTGTTGAATTACCCCCTTCGAATGGTAACACAGTCATCCTGATGATAGTAGATCGGTTTTCCAAGATGGCTCACTTTGTGTCTCTTCACAAGTTGCCCACATCCAAGGAACTGGCTCTTATCTTCGCTAGAGAAGTATTTTGGTTACATGGTATTCCCGTATCTATTGTGTCCGATAGGGGTAGCCAATTTATTTCCAGGTTCTGGAAAGCCTTTTGTTCGGAAATGGGTATTTCTCTCTCATGTTCTTCCGCTTACCATCCCCAGTCTAATGGAGCTGCTGAACGTGCCAACCAGTCTCTGGAGCAGTACCTTCGTTGGTCTGATCTGCTTCCTTGGGCCGAGTTTGCTCGGAATAACGGCACTCATGATTCTTCCGGCAAAAGCCCTTTTTATGTTGTCTATGGCCAGCATCCCATTGTTCTTCCGGCTGCATTTTCCTCACAGGGCATGCCAGTTCTGGATGAGCATTTGGCTGGTTTGCGTAATACATGGGAGCAGGTTCAGCGTTCTTTGGTGGATTACGCTGCTCGCCAGAAGGCTCAGGCTGACAAGCATCGCAGAGCGGCTCCTTCTTATGTTGTGGGGGACAGGGTTTTGATTTCCACGCGGAAAATTCGCCTCCGGGTGCCTTCTATGAAATTGGCTCCCCGCTTCATTGGTCCTTATCGTATTCTGCATAAGGTTAATCCTGTTTCTTATGCCTTGGGTCTTCCTAAGAATTTGCGTATTCCTAATGTCTTTCACACCTCATTGTTGAAGCCTTACGTGTGCAACCGCTATACCCGGCATACTCCACCTCTCCCTCCTGTCTCTGTGGAAGGTCATGAGGAATTCGAAGTTTCTGCTGTTCTTGACTCTCGTTTCCTTAGGAGTCGACTTCAGTACTTGGTGCATTGGAAGGGCTATGGGCCTGAGGAGCGCAGTTGGATTTCAGCTGATGCTGTTCACGCTCCCCGCCTTGTGCGTTCTTGCCATTCTCGTTTTCCTGCCAGGCCTGGCCCTACCCGTCCGGAGGGTGTGTTCTCAGGGGGGTACTGTAGCGTTACTTACCTTATCCAGGGGCCGGCCGCGGTCCTTTCTTCGAGCCGCGCACGCGGTCCTGCTGCTGCACGAGCCGCGCTCGGCTCATCCGACGGCTTCGGTGGGAAGGCGGGCAGTGACCGCAAGAAGCGGTCACGTGTCCTGCCCGAATCTAAGAGCGCGCCGCGGGTCTTGGGCGCGCTCTTAAAGAGACAGTGGGAGCCTAAATTGTCAAAAGGCTCCGATTGGCCCCTGTCATGCCACACTCCCCATACACTTACCTTTTGGGGGTGTGGATATGACTGGAGCCAATCACATTAGTTTAGAAACTATTTAAACTTACCTCTCCCTTTACTCCCTGCCCTATCGTGGTTTCTGTTTCAGTTCCCTTTAGCGCTTGTTGTGTTCAGTTGTGTTCCTTCGTATTGACCTTGGCTTTGTTTTTCACTACGTTATCTCTTCATCCTTATCTGTTCTGTTTGCCGGCTTGCTGTTTACTGTGTACCAGACCCCGGCTAGTCCTAGTTTACGCTGTCTCTTTGTGCTCTTGACCTCGGATCGTTTCGGGGGAGCTAACTGCGTGACTGTATGGACGTGTGCTAGGAAAGCTCCAAGCACAACCATAGCAAATTCCTATCCATTGGGCTCCAAAAAATGCAATGGGATACCCCAAACAATTCCTTTCAACTCAACTACCAACCGGCAAACAATCGAGTGGAAAATCTGGTGCGCTGACTACATTTTTCTGCGATCATGCTGATCTACAATCAGGCTCCTCAGGCCCCAACATGGCAGCGGAATCCTTGCAGGATGGCTCAATCCCATCTAGCACAGAGGGCTCTGAAATATCAACACCAAACCTTGATACAGATCTCAGGGAGGCTATCAAGAACCTGCCTTCCAAAAGTGATATTGCCAACATGCTGGGAAAACTGGAGGTATCCTTCCACAACAAACTGGAAACTCTGAGCACTAAAATACGCCACACTAATGACCACGCGAGCACATTAGAGTATGAAAGGGATTTCCATTCCACCCAGATACAACAGCTTCAGACTGCTCTACACTCTCAAACAGCTTACATCGCATTCATGCACAGGTCCCTAGATGACTTGGATAACCGGGGACAAAGAAACAATCTTAGCTTTAAAGGTCTGGGTGAAAATGACCATTTATCCTGGCAGAGGTGTTCAATTTAATTCTGGGAAGAACCCCAGAGACACCAGTGCTCCTGGATAGAGCGCTAGGAGCAAGGGGCACCCCCAAAGACTCGCCAAGGGATGTAATTTGTAGGCTACACTACTTCACCTTGAAAAAGGAGATCCTGAGAGTGTTCCACCAAACTTTGCAGCCACTCCTGTTTCATAACACACCACTGCAAATCTACCCAGACCTGTCTTGGGGAACTCTACAAGCAAGAAGGGAGCTAGGACTGATTACTTACCTTCTTCGGGACAGAAATATTAAATACAGGTGGGATTCCCTTTTAATTGATAGGGAGCCAAAGGGGCTTGTGACAAACTGCCCTTTGCCACTGGGCATTAGAGAGGACTGATCGCTAGCTTTCTGCCCTGCGACTATGGCCCTGGAATGTATTGCTCTTTAGGAATTACATTTGGGCATAATGGATTTTTGTATGCTGTTCCTGGCCCTTTAAATACTTTGGAGCAGTGTTACAACTTTTATTAAATTTCTTGGTGTAAAATAGACCGACCGCACAGCCCAAATGTTTTGGGCATGAAAATGTGCTTGCGGTCGGTCAAAAGAGACTTTTTAATATTTCTGGAACCACTGAATGGATTTTCACGAATTTTGAATATGTTGTTCCACAAGTTGTGTTGTTCATAAAAAGTTTTATTCATGTACATCGATGCTGGACAGCCTGTCCAGATCCCCAACTACCCTCACAGGGACAACAGGAGGAGGGGGTAAGTACGAATTCCCCTCCCCAGCTAACTCCTAACTTGGCCCCAGGGTTAACAGAGGAGATATTAACCCCCAATGACCCCCATGTTCCCCTGGCTACTGAGCCGGACTATGTTCCCAGTACCCCAGCAGAAGAGCTGGCATCAGGGCAGAGCGCCGCTGGCCTCTGCCCTACCGACCCCCTTGTTACAGGACTGGCCTGCACTCTCTTCACCCCAGCAGAAGCGCTGGCATCAGGGCAGAGCGCCGCTGGCCTCTGCCCCTCAAGTCCCCACAGCGTGTTGCCCCATCACCACAGCGAAATACCCAGGTGCAGTAACTGTTTGTTGTGGGTGGGCTGCTCTTGAACTTTGTTGTTGTGGGGGGCCTGCTCTGGCACTGGTTTATTGTGGGTTGGTGGATCGACTAACGTAGGCACTGACCGACAGAAGGTCAGGTGCCTGGTTAGTCTTCCCCCAAAGGGGAGATATGTGACAAACTGCCCTTTGCCACTGGGCATTGGAGAGGACTGATCGCTAGCCTCCTGCCCTGCAACTATGGCCCTGGAATGTATTGCCCTTTAGGAATTACATTTGGGCATAATGGATTTTTGTATGCCCTCCCTGGCCCTTTAAATACTTTGGAGCAGTGTTACAACTTTTAAACTGGCACTTCGAATGCAGTCGAAGTGCCGAAGTGGCCGCCATTCGACAAACGAACACGTCGACGACTTCGGCACTTCGACTGCATTCGAAGTGCCAGTTTAAAAGTATTTTAACGTATTCGAACGCGGTCAGCGGTGTGTGCAGCCAAATCTATGGAACTGTTTGCGGCTACCCAATTGCACGAACACCGCTGACCCGTACCTTCTTTGACTCCCGTTCGAATGGGACTTAGTCAATTTCTCGGTGTAAAATAGACCGACCGCACAGCCCAAATCCATGGAACTGTTTTGGGCATGAAAATGTGCTTGCGGTCGGTCAAAAGAGACATTTTAATATTTCTGGAACCACTGAACGGATTTTCACGAATTTTAAAAAAGTTGTGTTGTTCATAAAAAATGTTTTATTCATGTACTGTGTAAAATGAGAAAGTTATAAAAATGTATAAAATGTATAAGTTTTAGCTTGGAGATAATTGAGGAGATACAGTAAGAAACTCAATTATCTCCCAAGCAGAGGGGAGGGAATATGTGGGATGTAACCGTTATCTTATTGGTTAATGCCTAATTGCCTTTGGGTGTCTCCCTTGCAGGGGAGCACTGCATAAAAGCAGAGAACCTGACATTAAACAAGAGATCTTCTTGACCTTCAACACGTAGCCTTGTCTCGTTATTGGAGGGAACTGCTATATCACACTGGGGATTGCTATGCTCTGCATACTCCCTTGAGCTTTAATCACTTAGTTCTTGTTCCTGATACGCTCTCCTGGAGGAGAGGCCTTCCCCACACGGTCCTGGAGGACAGAGGCTGATTCCAGGGTGGACGGAAGACGGCGCGGCTCTAATTAAGCTACGGCAGTTGTGGAGTCTGCAGTGGTTGTGGTGTCCAGTGCAGTGCTTGTGGTCCTCGGCGCAAGCTAGGAAGCGTCCATCAACGGAAGGTGTCCGTTACAGGGCTCCACACACTCCCTTTCCTCCACGCAAGACATAGCCTACCTCACCCAAGCCATGTACAAATCCCTGATTGGTATGGTCCTGTCTCACATACAAGATTGCCACAATGACAGAGATGGCAAACGCCTTCCAAGAGACACAGACAAGAACTGGGTGAACCCTAAACCAGCCAAGGCACATCGAGAGGCCCACAACACCCATGATCACGATGCAGAAATCTGGGACATCTGGGACATACTCCGGACCCGCTACAACATGAAGCACATGTTGAAGATGGAACATGAAGATGGCCACTCCGATCTTGGACATTTACCTTTACAACCTGCGATCCTATACCCTACGAGGAACTACCAAGCCATTGCACAAGCCGTAAAGAAGACTCCTACTAAATTTTGACCACCTACTGACTTTCCCTTCCCTTTTCTCCCACCTCTCTACTCACCCTACCATGCCTCTCTTTAATTGTATCCAATTATATACAACAAAACAAAAAATTGCCCTTAGGTAAGAGTCCTGGATCAGATGGCTTCACAGCTAAATATTACAAAGAATTTGCAGGGAAACTCTCCAAGCCCTTTGTGTCAGCATACAATACCCTCCTTCACTCAGTACCCCTCCCTGACTTGGCACTTCTTTAATACACAAACCAGGCAAAGACCCTACTGTATGTGGTAGTTATCGACCGATTTCCCTGTTCAACATTGATCTAAAAATATTTACAAAAAATTTTGGCCTAAAGACTAAAAACACTATTGAGGAAGCTGGTCCACCCAGACCAGACAGGTTTTGTCCCTGAAAGAGTAACGAAACACAACACAACCAAAATGCTCAACATCATACATATTTCTAGGAGTGGACTGGTCCCTTTTCATGGAGATGCTGAAGAGTTTGGGTTTTGGACTTAATTGGTTACACTGGGTGAGGGACATCTACTCATTACTGAATGTCCGTATCAGAATAAATGGTCAACTGTCTGACCTAGTGAGAATAGGCAATGACATGATACAGGAGTGCCCCCTCTCCCCCCTCCTTTTCATCCTTATAATGGAAACATTGTAACAACCCCAACATTCACGGCTTCACTGACAGCTGCCGGGAATTCAAAGTGGCAGCTTTTGACCTACTCTTCAGGGTCCTTTCTTGTGCATGGATATCTTGGAATCTCTTTTGGAATTGGAGCTAAGATATTGAAACCATATCATAAGGAGCATGTTCTATAGACATGCTTAATACATTGGTTAAATATGGGTCTTGAAGTTGGAACTTAAATAGTTATAATTGTATCTGAAAAGTTTAGATGTGATTAAACAGGAAATTCAGAAGTTGATCTCTTTTGGGATCCTTTCATTATAGAATGATCATTGAGCAAAATGGCAAATGGCTTAGAGTCAGACCAGTATATTGAGCCCTATAAATCCATTCCTAGTATGGGGGGAGTTGAGCTCTTCATGTTAACAAACGTAATCTCTGAATACCATAGGCCATATCATGCCTTTTACACAGTCTGTGGACAAGTGACGTATTCTTTTCTAAGTGCATTGCTTTTCAGTTAGCAAAAAAACCCCAAAATAATAGATATGTTGTTCTATGCACCCTCATTTTCTATTACACAAAATACAAATTGCTCATGAGATGGATTTGTAAATTAATCAACATGTTTCCTTATTTAGGACAACTTTATGGGACAAGTCAAGATAATGAAGAAAGTCTCAAAAATATCTTTGCAAGACAGAAGGTTCCTATTTGTCTTGCCATCACTGATTATTACTTTTTTTTTGAAGATTTAAAAGTTTTTGGTTACATCTCTGAAGCATATTTGTTGGTAAGTCAAAAGTTTCTTCCTAATGTTAGATGTTTTGGGATTTCTGAATTAAAGACAACAGTGTGAGTGATGTCTTTCCATTAAAATAGAGTATAGAGACATTAGATCTCTACATCTGGCAACTTATTGTAGCTTGCCATTTTAAGGTTTAAACCAACATCTTAATAAATAAATGGATTGTTCCTAACATTTAGGTTCAGTCGGGCATACAGTTCTACTTTTTCCATTGCACCTCTTGAAATGTCTAACTAGTGTCAGGGCTCCCACTCAGTATGATTCAATTATGACAGCTCACGGGTAATGTAACCAAGTACTGATTGCAAAGTCTGATTGGGTATGCCTCCAGTTCTACCTCTGTCTTTGTATGCACATGTATGCAGTGATCAGTGGAAACTTGATGCACATTTACTACAATTCTAGCCTTTCCCCAACAGGTGGTATTTAGTAAGCAGCTCTCCAATTGAATGAATTTCAAGCATCCTTCATTTAAATTAGTTTTGAAGGCATTTAAAACTTTGTTAAAATGGATATTGCAGCTTGCTACAAAATATAAATGATAGGTATGCACACCTTATATCAGTTTTATTTTTTATTTGTAAAATTCAAACATTTATTGAATACTGAATAATAAAGAACATATTTTTACCAGTCTCACCATAATTTGTATCTACCTGATTTTAATTTGGATTTGTACTTTAGATTGGTAGTCTGCATGATTCGAAGATTGTGGCACTAAAGTCATAATACATAATACATTACACAAGACATTGTGCTGCACAGTGCTGCCCTGCTTCCCAAAACCCCATCACCTGAAGCCCATATAATGAACCTCCACTCCCATAATGACATAAAGTACACTTTCCTTTGCTTCTCTCTTTCCCCATAAATAATGCCACACACCTGCCAGTGTTTCCCTCATATACCCCCTATGCCCTTCCCCACATGCTCCAGTGCATCTCCTGACACCCCCACCCATACAACTCCTTGAGTTCCTCCAGGCATCTCCCCCATGTCCTACTGTGCATTTCTGTGCAAAATCAAAGGGCTAAGGCCATGGCAGATCATATAATTTATCATTGGCACAAGCCAAACTATTTAAAGGTACCAAAACCTTAATGGATACACCAAGCATCATAGCCACTGGACTGCCATCAAAACTCTTGAGGTCCTTTACAAAACCACTGGAAAAATACACACATTGATATTTACTCACAGATACACAAACAGAAAATATGAGAATGGGCATAAGCTAAGAGAAACTCAGTAGTTTGCCCTTCAGTTAGTTATCGCTGAGTGCCGGCATTTTGGTTCTTGACTGTCTTTATGTGTGGGATCAGTCTGATATGCAAATGGTAAAGGTTCTCTTTGTAATGGCACAAGTGAGCAAAAACATTTTTGAGACCCGAGTGGGGACTAACCGAGCTACTAAGTTTCTCTACGCTATTGCCCATTCTCAGAGTTCTCATATTGTTTGTTTTTTTCTCACATTTACACAGATACACATTTTTAGACACACTAACACAGGAGTTAGCAACCTAATGCATGGCACTCAAGGCTACTAGAGCTAAACAGTCTCCTGATTATCAGGAGTCCCAGATATCTGCTGGTGCAAACAGGAGGTGAGCGACAATCCTCAATTTGTGCATTGCAGCACTTAGAGTGAGTGGTGTCAGATAACTTCCTCTCGGCAGTTGTGAACGGGAATCCTCACTGGAGTAGAGCAGATCGCAGCAGCTATTGCAGCTCCTGCCCTTGCCCTGTACCTGGCCAGCCTGGTCCCCACTTTACCTCACGGAAGCACCCACACTGCTAGTTATACACAGAGCTGCAGAATAGGCATCCCCTTCACACAAATAATGCAAACAGCCCACACACGAACACACACAGTCCCCACATACACAACACCACTGACAATCCACATAAATGCACACAACCCAGCACACAGCCTCTCATATTCAATACTACAAGCAGCACCATACATACACACACCACCAAACTCATTGTGACATATCATCCACACACACAATTCCACAAACATCCCCCATACACAGCCAACATTCATAGGTATTATAAACAATATCACAAACTATGCATTGACCTATACAATGCAACAGCCCACATACGCACAAATACAATGTTACAAAGTAACTACAGCACCCATAAAAACCATAAGCAGATTATGGCAAAATACACAACTCAATTTAAAAATATAGGACCGACACGCCAAATGTCTTGTTTTGGCACAGTATTACTAAAAAGTTGCCTATTCCTGCACTAACAGATAAACACTAGCATATACACTCATGACAGGTACCACTTTCAAGGGCTAAAGGAATGGAAATGTTTAGCCTTGCGCATATACCAAAATACACAGTACCACATAGATACACACTGCTACACACATAATTAGATACACACACACTGTTACTCACATACACACTGCTGCACACTAGACTAGAACACATACAGACAGACACCCAAAACATTTATTTTCATCTATGTTTTAGCCTCACTCCTTTTCATCTACATTTGTGCTGCAGGAAGGCGCTTGACTGTGGTGCTGTGGGCTGCTCTATGCTAAATGCAGTATGGAACTTTCCCTGTCTTCCCGTACAGCACGCTCCTCATGTTGGGAGTAAGTGATCTGACATGATATGGCTGCCCTCATAATCACTACAGCTCTGTATAGTGAATATGCTGTAAAAGCCCATGGACATAATCTGCTACTTCAAATCATCTGTAATGGTCTGACAATGGCCTGAGCTCTCCTCAATACCCAGTGACCATCCCTTTCTTAGTCACACTGATAGAGCAGAATATATGCTTTTTCATGATCAATGTTGATTTTGTCCACCTGGACAACAGTGATGAGCTGAGAGGCGTGAGGCAGGTTAGAGGCTTAGAACGGACACATAGTGGTGCCCTGAAACATAACCACTACACCAAACTGTAATGTTTATGCTGATTTGAGTAAATTTCTAATATATATATATATATATATATATACATTGTAGTAGCTTGCACTCCAAGAAGACTTTTGTAGTGCCCGGTGCTGGTTGTGGCAAAGGTAGATATGGGTGTAGAAACAATCGCACTCCTGGGACTTGGTTGAAGTAGTAAAATTTAGCTTTTATTTATTCCATATAAAATATCAACGTTTCAGCTCCAACATGGAGCTTTCATCAGGACAGGTAACATGTAACAAATGTGCAGACAAGAGAATATATACCCCAGATCCCTCCAAAACAAACTGAACACTCGAATTAAATTAAATATGCACCACAGGAGTGTACTTACTGAATCAGTGTCCGGATGTAGCACAGCTATATATATACTGATTGAAAAACAGTGTTGGACTCTCAAAATTGCTAGAGAACAAATTCTAGGAGCTGAGCAAACAGATAAAAAAATGTGAATGCACTTGTTTTTCATGTTTATGTCCATAGTTCCAAAACTGTTATCTGTTCGGTACCCCATTGGCGATTCAAATGTCTTTTTAACATGGACTGAACATATACTTTCTCCCCATAGAAGTCATCGATAGTCACAGAGCCTGCCTGTAAAGCTGTTTATAGATGTCTGTGCTGGATACAAGAAAAGGAAAAGCCACTTAAAGATTTCTTTGATATTCTGTTACGTGAACTCTACATAGAAAGATTTCCGGATTTAAAACTCATCTTAACAAGTAAGTCCCTTATTTTGTTAAGAAGCAGAATAACATAACAAAATGTGAGCTAGAAAAAAAAAAACAATCACCGAAAAAGAGATGAAAAGAAGTTACAGCAAGAAATAAACAATTTGAAAAAAAAGCATTAAGCCTTAAAGGAACACTATAGTCAACTAAATTACTTTAGCTAAATAAAGCAGTTTTAGTGTATAGATCATTCCCCTGCAATTTCACTGCTCAATTCACTTTCATTTAGGAGATAAATCACTTTGTTTCTGTTTATGCAGCCCTAGCCACACCTTCCCTGGCTATGATTGACAGAGCCTGCATGAAAAAAAAACAACTGGTTTCACTTTCAAACAGATGTAATTTACCTTAAATAATTGTATCTCAATCTCTAAATTGAACTTTAATCGCATACAGGAGGCTCTTGCAGGACCTAGCAAGCTATTAACAGGGGATAATAAAATCTTAACAGAGTTTGCAATAAAGAAAGCCTAAATAAGGCTCTGTTTACAGGAAGTGTTTATGGAAGGCTGTGCAAGTCACATGCAGGGAGGTGTGACTAGGGTTCATAAACAAAGGGATTTAACTCCTAAATGGCAGAGGATTGAGCAGTGAGGCTGCAGGGGCATGTTCTATACACCAAAACTGCTTCATTAAGCTAAAGTTGTTCAGGTGACTATAGTGTCCCTTAAAAAAGGATTGCTTTGAGCTATACACCTATCATTCTATATTGCACCTTACTCCCTGGTCTGAGGTTCCAGTCTTGTCTACAAGTCTCCACAGGACGCCCAGATTGCATCAGTAACTCTCAGATATAGCAGACAAGTGATAAGGGAGGAACTGTCATAAAATAATATTTTAAAGGAACACTCTAAGCACCAACAGAACATTAATTTTATAGATGTGCTCATTTATATGCAGATTTTTTTGGCATGCTCAAATCTTTCCAGTTTTTGAACAACAAAAAATGGTTTGCAGAATGAGGCACCGTAAGCCTGCCTCCTTAGCCACGCCCCCTCATGCCAGAAATACCTCCTTTTTAAAGAATGCACACAGCTCAGTCACTGACAGTACTGAATGAACAGTCTGATAAACCATAAACAGGTAGAGGTATGCTTTGCTCTATGATTCCCTGAGTGTCCTCTCCTTCCAATGCAGGTTGCTTGGTAGTTCAGGTCATTCAGTACTGTCTGTGGCTGAGCTGTGTGCTTACATTTAATAAGGAAATATTTTTTTTCTGGAGTGAGAGAGTGTGGTTAAAGAGGAAGGCTTATAGTGCAGACAAATGTATTTGTTGATGCAAAAACTATAAAGATTTGATCATAAAAAACACAACATATTAATGAAGCCAAAACCTATCAAATACATGTGCGTAGGTAGAGGGTATTGTGTATGGGCATGGCCCGTACCCAACCATTAAACCCCAACCACTTATTTTCCTAAAATAAACAAACCACAGACTTACTTGGAGAAAATAGGCCACAGCTTTATTAAATATATAAATATGTATAAATCTTTAAACTTTAACTTTATAACAAAAAACATACCATATACATAATTTACTCAGTAAATATATATTCGTCACTAAATACCACCTTGCTAACCAAAAACATTCACTTGGGCATCTGCATGCCCCCTTGTTCCAACCAGCAAAATGCCTTTCCTGGGCCTTCCATTCTCGTAATGCTAACCACTTGCTGATTATTGGCTCAGTGGACACATCTGTTATTCATAACTGTACCCAAGATTACCCATCCACTTTCCACGGACCGCTGGTCCAACCCCCAGTTGACAAGGGCCATATACCGCAACACTGTGACAAAAAACAACACAAACCACAAACACAAATAAGAAACAAACAAGGGGAGGGAGGGTGGGAAGCTGTTACCAACTGATAATTAAGATGGCTGCTATTCTGTAAGCTGCCTACCTATTTATACTGTCACACCCCTTTAGCCCCTAATACTACTCCCACCATTCAAAGAACTCCTTACCATTGTATCTATACACTCCCCCTCACACTCACATGTCCCTAACTGCTATTCAATCTATTACAGTGAAATATATATATTTTTTTTCAATGCAAGCTATTGTGACACCAGTGAGTGAGTGGTGGCACTGGGCAAGTGGGCACCGTATCCACTGTGAGCCTGACACAGAAGCTGGCAGGCAGGCAACTGCAATTACATTAGACAGAAAAAAAAAAAAGGCAGACTGATGTTCTAGCCCTAAAAAGGGCTTTTTGGGGTGCTGTCCTTACAGCAGAGATCAGATGAGTTCTTCAGGACTGTAGTGGACACTGTATACACTAACCTAGCTATCCATTTCCCTATCAAATCAACAGCAGCTACACTTTCCCTCCTCTCACTAAGCATGCAGCTTGAGAATGAATCTAAAATGGATGCTGTCCAGTAGGTGGGAGGGTCTGCTAGGGAGGGTGTGCTGCTGATTGGCTGGAATGTGTCTGCTGACTGTGAGGCACAGGGTCAAAGTTTACTCAATGATGATGAATAGGGGGCGGATCGAACCGCGCATATGTTCGCCCGCCGTTGCGAACGCGAACACGCTATGTTCGCCAAGAACTATTCACCAGCGAACCGTTCGGTACATCACTAATGATAACCATGTGAAGCAAAGGATTTACAATTTACTTTAAGGGGAATCAAGTAAAATAGACACTCTGAAAGTAACATCTACATCGAGGGGTGCACTAGTGAGTGCTATACAATTATAACATCTTGTGAGTGCAATTAATATTAGCTTTTGTGATTTTTGAAAACAATATTATGCTATGTGCTATTTTTGATTTTAGATAAGCTGTAACCCTAAAATACTGTACTTTGTATGAATATTTCATATGTTGGTTAATAATGTCAGTAGAACTCATGGCTGAGGAAGAGGCATTAAGATGCTTATAGGTTGTGGCACTACTGCTGCTTGTGATTTGGGAAAGATGATCCATACCCTCCCTTACTTTCTTCTTCTGACAAACCAATTCTGATGGCTTTGTTTTTAATAACACCTACTTTCTAGTGGGGATATGAATATATGTTGTGTAAAATAAGACAACTTTATTAAGTTAAAATAAAGGTTTGTGAGGGGGCGGGGCCGGACCGCCGAGCTGGACGGTCGCAGGGATGAACAGCTCCTGCAATCTTCTAAAATTTAAACCCTAAACCAGCGAATTTCAACTTACAAGCTGACCGACAGGAATGACCAGCGGCCCAAAGGA
The DNA here is from genome assembly GCF_036172605.1 of Pelobates fuscus. Lineage (NCBI taxonomy): Eukaryota > Metazoa > Chordata > Amphibia > Anura > Pelobatidae > Pelobates > Pelobates fuscus. Next base: position 57,666,046 of record NC_086322.1, on the reverse strand, counting down.
GGCACTGGATCCGGGGAGAGGCTGGCTCCTTGAGCTACAGTCCCCTGGAGGAGGAATCGTTGAAGCCCCAGATGGGGCCTACTCCGGCGGTGAGTGGGGCGGACGGCCGCTGCCCCACAATCCCACCTAACAATGCCTGACCTCAGGGCCCAGAGCAGAGTGGTACCGGCCCTGTTCCCCCCCCCTCTGGCCCAGGGGGGTGATCCCGGTCCTTGCCCTGGGACACCGACCGCTACAGCACAGTTAAGGCCCAGTAACGAGACCACCCTGATCGGCGACCTCTGCACCTCATCCAAAATGGTGGACGCCATGTGCGCTAATGGCAGAGGGAAGGGATACTCCTCACCTACACACAAGCCTGACAACATTGCAGCATCTCAGCAGGCCAGAAGCCGGCGAAGCGAAGAGGGCACAACGAGACAGCAAAACCCTACCTATCAGTCGAGAAGAGATCTGGTCTCCAACGCAAAGCGCCGCACGCCCCTGCTGAAAAAACCGTGATGCACACCTGACAGCCGGCATGCAGCAGCAGATCGAGAGGAGGACACGGAGGACACGGGCGGAGCAGAGCCTCACATGGCTGTTTTGCCCCGCTGAACTAAACCTGCACACTTTGGAGGCTAGACAGGCGAGATCCAGCACCACTGACGGACTGACCTCACCAACCGGACTGGAACTAGGCCGCAAGGGCCCCTGAGGCCTGATTAGACTCAAAGTATTTAAGGTTTCCTTCTTCCTGCTTTATCTCATTCAATCTTTCAAGACAAAGCTGTACACTTCCCTCGCATGACTGAATACCCCACTGGCCGGGACTGTAGATACCCACTGAGGGTCATCGGGTAACTGCAAACACAGGACCATATCCTGCCACAGGCCTTCCACCATGCTAGGCCACACAGCAGCACTCACCCAAGCTAGTTTAACTTACTTCTCTCATTGCTAGTGGCTTAACACTCCTGTTATTATGCTCCGCTGTTTTTATATCGCTTTCTATGCTTCTTCTCTTATCACAGATAGTTAAAGCTGTACACTGGGTATCAGGGACCAGAGGCAAAATATTTCTGATGTGTAACTCCAACATGATCAAACACGAATCTCACTCAGATCTTCTGTTTAAAATGATAGCTCAGCTTGTTATGTAAACTATAAAAATGTGCACAATCCTCCAATGCTATGATACGAATTTCTGATGTATGTTATTGCTACCGTCATGGCACTTCAAATCTGTTTGTCATTCTCTGCACAATAAAAATAAAGAATAAAAAAAAAAAAAAAGAAAAAAAAAAAAAAAAAAGAAAATAAAGGTTTGTATGGAAAAATCGTTGCTGCTTGGTGGATTTACTATATTGTAACATTAATTATGTTTGACTTAAAAGGAAAACTAAAATACTAAAATACTAATACACTAATATAGGTAGGTACTCCCCATGAATATTATTATTAGGCCTGGGAAGTTATGCTTAGTCCTCTCCCATGAATATTGTAAACGTTCCCACCCACACGGATTTGTGCTGCCACATGTTACACCAGAGATGTACTGGTTTAGTCTGATATGTTGTACCACAGGTTTGACAGAGAGAGTAAAACGCTGGGGTGATAAAGGACAACCTTTGCAGGTTCCATTATGGACATTCATCGTGTCAGAGAATAATCCCATTGAAGAAACTCTGGCACTGGGGGTTGCTAAAGAGCCTTAACACTCATTATGAAGACTTCAGAGGAACCAAATCTTTTCAGTGTAAAGTGAAGTTTCAGTTTACTATGTCAAATGCTTTTTTTTTTACATTAGTCTTTTATTAAAACAGAAACAAAGGTATACAGTATATTGTATTTTATTATAAATATTAGGTTTATTAATTAGAATATTCTTTATTTTTATTTGAACAGAAAATACAGCTGGACAGTATGTAATTGCACCTCGTGTTTCCAAAAGTAATGAAGAATGTAAAATATTTTTTCAATTGCAAAAAGTTGCTATTTCTTTTGCTATAAAAACTACTTTTCCGTTTCTGAATGGATTGCAAGATTTATGTATTCTGTCAAAAATGGAAACCATGGTGAGTATGCCTTTATGTTATTAATGGGGGACTCCCTTTTGGAAATCATGCTACGGAATAAAACAATGAAAATTATTAGAACCTATATCCTTTATTTTAATGTGATGTCAAGTATTCCTTCAAATTTATATTAAATAATTAACAAATAACACTGCAATCCAGTATAATCCAGGACAAAGCCAGGACACACATTGCAATTGAGGAGGAGAAACAGAAACGTTGGTTTAATTGCTTCTCTTTATGCTGATTGACAGATGCAAAGGATAGAACCTATAACAATAACTTACATAGAAAGAGTTATTAACTAAAGTGAACTGAAAGTGAATTTAAAATTTCAGGCCAAAATAGCCAAACTTGAAGCATAGCTGACTGACACACGTTTACCAGTTAATATTGGCTTTAAATTTGCAATTTTCTTTGAATTCACATTGAATTATATATTTTTTTAATAACTCTTCTAATTGTATCTTTCGCACATTACAAATGCATACTACCAAGTTGCTCTTCATGGAAAGCCAGTGATAGGCCTTATACTATGAACGCAGAGAGAAACAAAGCCATGGGGTAGCTGATGATAGAGCTTAATAGAGACAATGACTCCTTCTGTTATTTAACAGGCTCTATTCCCATGAATTGCAGCCTTTGTAGTGCCTGGGCAACAATAGCTGACAAGTAAGTAGTTTTTAAAGTTTCATAGATATGTCCCCATCTGCCACATGGCAAATGAGGGCATAAGAAGGTTTTCAAAAATCCCTTATATAATATGGGGTCTTATTGCTAGTGCTAATTTTTAGGGCAAATAGTACTTAACATTATCATTCACTTTAAGAGAAAAGGCAAGTGAATGATAATTTACGAATGTGCATCCTCGATGCATTCAGTCTGAAATTTTAGTCAAACAGGTGCTTTGGTAATATTCTGTATCTTATACTTTGTATAGGATTCAGATGCGAAAACAGTGATTTTAATCGAGACACCGAATGCATCAGAGTGATTGCTGCAGATTTGCTCGGGCTGACCGTATTTGGCTTTAGTAAATATAAGAATTGCCATTGCGGATGGAATTTAGTATTTTTACCTGTAATTTGTCCATCCGGACAAAATTCGTGTTTTTTTTTTTTGTTTTTTTTAATGTGTGGGAAAGCTTAATTCTTCTCAAGGTAGAAGAGGTATGTGTGTCATTATTTGCCCACTCATATTTTCCTTTCATTTTTTTCATATCTCCTTTTTTCAAACTAAATTGACTCATGCTGCTGCTCCCCGTTTTTCATTCATACAAGATTGCAAAGGGGACACAATTCTCTAAACAAGTTTTTTTAAACTAATATATATATATATATATATATATATATATATATATATATATATATTTATATTTCAGACATGTACCTGCCTTGTGTGGTTTTGTTAGTGTTTCTATATTACAGACCATGGTACTTTAGTCATCATAATTATCTCTTGCACACTTAACTGTGCTCCCTGTGTCCCCCCTCCCCCCAAATTCCCCTTCCTTCCTTCCTCCCCCCAAACCCTTGTAAATTAGTTATATATACTATTCTATCATTTTACTCAATACCTTTCTTTGTTTTATTATTATAACTATATTATATATATATAACGCCATCAAATTCCGCAGCGCTTTACAATGGGTGGACGAACAGACATGTAGTTAGAAAGAGAGAGAGAGAGCCTCTTATGCTCAGTATATTTTATTTATTTTACAATTCTGTTTTTTGTTTTTGTCTGCCCAATTGGGGGTTGCGATCTTATATCTTCTTTTTTTCCCCTCTCTCCTCATTTCTGGGGGCTCTTTAATCTGAGCCTTAGCTATACATGATTTAATTATTGCATGAATCAGAAGATGGATAAAGTAACCATAATGGTATTTGTTAGATTATCATTTCCAGTTTACATATACATGTATCCCAGTCTTCAATTTGGGTGTATATGTTTCCTAAATTCACCAGGACGCCGTTTTCCATTCTTGCTTGCCATATGACTTGAGATATTAATTCTTGAGTGCCTTGTATTGTCACTGTCTTTCAGTTTCGTGCTAACATTAGTTAAGCTGTTGTAATAAATGTAGGATAATCATCAATATTTTTTTTTGTCATTTTTGGCCAATGCAGGTTTAATGAGATCACTTCAGGCTTAAAAACTAATTTTATTTCTGTTAATTGATATATTATATTGGTTACTTCTTTCCAAAAGTTATTTATTGGTATGCAATGCCACCAGCTGTAGATTAAGTTACCTTCGTTAGAATTACATTTCCAACATCTGTCTGAAGATTCTGGAAAGATTTTTTTTAGGCATTTCGGTGTCAGGTACCATCTGTTTGCGAGATGGAATTGGGTTTCTATGAGATTTAGAGAATGTACATCTTTATTTAATTTGTTTAGAGAACTTATCAATTCTTCTTCTTCTATTTGTACTTGTAGTTCTTTTTCCCAATAATTAATAAGTTCTATCAGTTTGTTTCCATTTGTTTATAACTTTTGCGCATTTTGCCATTAGATTTCTATAGTTCTTTAATTCGAATAGATGTTTGAGGGTTATGATTTTCTCCCCCTCTTATTGGAGAAGGTGAATATTATTTTTAATACAGATATAATTATATAATTTTAACTCAGACTTGTTTGTGCAAAATTCAAATCCATTAAGCTAAGCAATATTGTAGCCATTTTTGCACTGCAGTACGCCAATAGGTGTCTTGTTCCATATGCCTTGTTCCCTATTCACCCTATTGACTGATTTTCAATTCATCAAAAAAAAAAAAAAATTCCTGGACAAACACAATTTCTTGCCTTGCAAAAGTCTGGTTTCTGTTTCTCCTTCTCCAAAACAAAACAAAACAGCTCTGGCTGTTCCTGGACTTTACTGGATTGCTGTATCAAAATTAGTGATTATAAGTGATATAAGTTAAAAGTGATTTTCAATGTTTTATTCAATGGTGTGATGTCCAGATGGGTGACATTTCCCTTTTAGTTTACTATGAATGCAAGTAACAGCCATTGTATGTTTTATAGAAGTTACAAGCAGATGAGAGGTCCAGTCATCGAGTGGTTTATGAAAGCCTTTGTCTTATTCAAAAGAAGCAAACACAATTTAATATCTTTTTTGACTACATATTTCAAGAATGTTTCCTAAAATTATTTCCTGACTTGAAGAACATCTTTCAACGTAAGTAACTTTTTATTTAAATCAAAGAGCGATTTTTAGCTAAGAAACAAAAATAATATTTCCTTGTAACCATATATGTCAGTGATCTAACTGACACAGAAATGCCAGAATGCGAGAGGGTGTTAGGCTGATGCTTGGACCGGTAATCCAGGTGAATGACTCATTGATCTTATAGTAATGCTGACTCTTTATTAAGTGTTCTTGCATAGCAAGACCACTTAATGTTATCTCACATATATATTATTATTATTCTTATTATAGCCAAATTTACCACCCTAACTCCTCCCACAGTTTTTACACTACAAAGACAGTAATATACTGAAACGTGCGGATTGTTCCCGATTGGATTGCTATTACTTTGTGGAACGTTTCGCCGAAAGGTTCACGGAATATCGTAGTTTTTGTGGCGAAATTGGTCCCATAGGAATGAATGGCAAAATGTTCAAACCTAGAGTGGGAGCTGGCAAAAGCAGAAAAATCAGGACATGATTTCTAAACTGCCCCAACTCCCTCATTTTCAAGCACACCTACACAAATTGTATATCAGCTATCCCTGCTGCCACTAAAAATGTCCACGGCTAAGCCATAGTCCTGATAGTTTTCACAACATGACCATTTGTTTGCAACTCACGCCGTCCATTGACATTCATTGAAACTCCACTCTCGCCAGCTCAAACTTGAAGGGCAATTGCTAAACTGTGACTTCATTGTTAATATTGCAGAGACATACTATGCATCAAAATGTAGGTATGGGTCTTGTGATTCTCACAATATAACGCTCTTTGATGTAGGATGTATAGTTTTTAAAATATGACCGTTTGGAGATGTCAACCGCCAAAATACTCTGACCTGTGCCAGGCTGGAGCAGCAAGTGATGTCATAGACAGGGCCTTTTGTACACCTGTTAATGTTTTTATAAATGTATCTTTTAATGTAACTGTGAAGCACTTTGGGCAACAACGTTGCAATTAAATATGCTATATAAATAAATAATAACAGTCACTCCTCCCACTTGAGTTGTAGACTACTGGTGGAGGCAAGAACACTTCACACAATTTCCCCAGAAATTTTAGCTTTTCTAGTTATATAACCATAACTCAATAAGAAAAAGAGCCAGTAATAGGGTGATTTAATGGACAACTTTGCTCAATAGCAGCACATGAAAGAGAGCAAAAAAAAGAAAGGACCAATATAATAGTGCAATACGTAATAGTGCAATACGGTAGTAGACTGTATAACATACAACATATAAGTCTAAAAATGCCAACTGAAATTGTATAGAGCTATAACCAGCTCTGGATAAAACAGCATGCGGTGGTAATATATCCCTACTTACAGGATATCCCTCAGACAGTAAATCTGTTACGGGTGGCGGTACGGAAACCAGAACCCTGAGTGCCTGATGATGATGATGGGATTCTCAGCGTGGAAATTGACTTTCAGGGCCTGGTGCAGGGTAACCACACGCCCCCAGGTGTTCAGCACCAGGGTTCGTGCGGCCACATACCAGGGCCCTGATGCAGCTACTGCGGATCCCAAGAGCTAGGAGCTTGATGACATGCAGACCTCCCAGGAACTGGATAGGGAGAAACAAGGCAAGACTAGAACAGGCACCAATCAAGATAACAAGACCAGACTAGAAGAACCCAGAACCGGAGCAGGACAGAAAGCAGAACCCAGAACATGTACACAAGACATGAGGGAAACATGAACAGGGCAGGACAGGACTGTACGTGAACTGGGAAGACAAAATAAAACAAGACAAGAGATCCAAGGCAAAACAAGAGGAGACATAACTAGGTACTATATATGTAAAACATTGCAGATTTAGACATACATAAATGGTCAAGATGTATGCAGCCCACCACTGCGCCAAAGTACTCCAAGTATAGTGGGTCCTAACTGCCTAGATATGCATGACTAAATAAACAATAACACACACAGTACTTACCTGCAAAGAAAGAGGCAGAGGACATGAAGCAACTGCCTGCAGGAACCAATTGAAACAAAAGGATTAATGGAAAAGGAACGGGTGTGGCAACATAAAAACAAACATTTAAAGGAATCCAGGAGACTGGGAATTCCATGAACGGAATAAAGGAATGAACCCAGAAAAAGCAGCATAAAGAAAACCAGACATATAATAGAAAACCAGAAAAAAAAAGAAAAACTAAACAAGAATTGTAAAAATGAGTACTGGATACCAGACGCCAAGGCCAGACATCCCCGCAGAACAGAACAGGATGTGACAAAATCACAGCAGAATAGTGGTGAGGTAGATCATATGAAATGACAAAAGGCTGCCAATAGTGCTATCTATATAGGTAAGTGTAAACAAAAAAGATAGAAATATTTTTACAACAAATGGAGCATTCCAGGGGTTTACAGGTAATCCTTTTTCATCAGGTGTGCTGCATTCGGTATTTCTGGACCTGTGTGTGCTGCCAGGTGTGCTGCCTTTTTGGAGTCTGGACCTAATGTGGTCCTCTATTGAGTAGTGTTCTCGAAGAAATCTACCTATCATCACACAGACCAAGTGTCATATTTTTTTATGAAATCTGACCTGTACTTGCCTCTGTCCAGTGTGAAGATACAGTTGTGCTCAAATGTTTGCATACCCTGGCAGAAAATGTGAAATATTGGCATTCATTTTGAAAATATGATTTATCATGCAAAAAATAGTATTTTATTGAAGGATAGTGATCATATGAAGCCATTTATGATCACATAAATGTTTGCCTCTGTGACAAACTGGGCATTCGAGAGGACTGATTGCCAGCATCCTGCCACATGACTATGGCCCTGGGGTGTAAGGCCCTTTAAAAACAATGTATGGACATATTGAATCTTTTGGGACACTTTTTCTGTCCTTTGAATCCATGGGAAGGTGTGCCTCTTCCCCTCCCCCTGTCTCCCTGTTCTCCAGCAGGGCATTGTCCCAGGGACACTGCCAAAACAGTTGGAACTGGCTGTTTTGTCCCTCCTCGGTCAAAATATGACTTCCACCTATCTCTTGAACCACTTAACCGATTCAAGTGAATTTTAGATACGTTTGTCCCCCAATTATGCTGGTTATTAAAATATATGTTTTATTGATATTGCATGTGAACTCACAAAGTAATGAAAATATATAAAAAGTGTAACTTTTCAGCTTGGAGATAATTGAGTAGATACAGTTTATTAACTCAATTATCTCTTAAGCAGAGGGCAGGAATTCACTGTAACTGCTGGGTGTGCTCTATCGTCATCTTGTGTATGATTGGTTGCTGTAACTGTATTGTCGGTGCCCCACAAGGTTCAGTGGGTGGTGTCTAACCTGTAAAATCCTGCATAAAAGCAGCAATAAATGCTCAATGGAATCAGATCTTCTTGACCCTCAACACGTAGTCTTGTCTCGTGATTGGAGGGGACAGCTATACTCACACTGGGGATTGCTATGCTCTACATACTCCCCTGAGCTTTAATCACTTAACTCTTTTAAGATCTTGTTCCTGATACACTCTCCTGGAGGAGAGTTCTTCCCCACATGGTCCTGGAGGACAGAAGCTGATCCAGGGTGGACAGACGACGGTGAGACTCCAATTAAGCTACGGCGGTTGTGGAGTCTGCGGTGGTTGTGGTGTCCAATGCGGTGCCTGTGGTCCTCGGCGCAGGCTAGGAAGCGTCCATCAATGGAAGGTACTCGGTCGGAGTACGAGGAGTTCCGTTACAGCCTCCTTTTTAAATAATAATGATAACAGAAATAATTTAAATGGCCCTGATCAAAAGTACATACCATTGAATGTTTGGCCTTGTTACAGACACTCAAGGTCACACACACAGGTTAAGAGAGAAATTAAAGGTTAATTCCCCACACCTGTCCATTTCTAAATTGCAATTAGTGTCTGTGTATAAATAGTCAATGAGTTTGTTGGCTCTCACATGAATGCACTGTGCAGGCTAAATACTGAGCCATGGGGAGCAGAAAAGAACTGCCAAAAGACCTGCCTAACAAAGTAATGTAACTTTATAAAGATGGAAAAGGATATAAAAATATATCCAAAGCCTTGAAAATGCCAATCAGTACTGTTTAGTACTGTTTGCACTTATTAGGAAAAGGAAAATTTGGGTGTAACAGATCACCTGGCACCCCGACTGGGTACCTCAGTTGATGGGTGCTCCTCGTGCTTCCCAAGAGCTCCAAGCACTCCACTTGACACGATAAGCACGAACCATCGCAGCTTGGTTGGGGTCTCGCCGTCTCCTACCCACCCTGGACCTACAACAAGGCTCCAGGTTCCAGTGGGTGAACCTCTCTTTCCCCAGAGAGTGAAGCAAGAACAAGCTCTTTCAAGAGCTTAGTGATTATTCAAGAGAGTATGAAGAGCATAGCAATCCCTTGTTGCGGATTCCCGCAATAACAGACAAGACTCTAAATTGAGGGTGAAGTAGAACTGATTTAATGAGCACAAAGGCATTTCTTATATACAGTTTTCCCCACAAGGTTACCACCCACGTGGACCTTGTGGAGCACAGTAGTGATGTTGCAAACATAAAATTTTCCGTTCGCGAACGGCGAACGCGAACTTCCGCAAATGTTCGCGAACGGGCGAACCGGGCGAACCGCCATAGACTTCAATAGGCAGGCAAATTTTAAAACCCACAGGGACTCTTTCTGGCCACAATAGTGATGGAAAAGTTGTTTCAAGGGGACTAACACCTGGACTGTGGCATGCCGGAGGGGGATCCATGGCAAAACTCCCATGGAAAATTACATAGTTGATTCAGAGTCTGGTTTTAATCCATAAAGGGCATAAATCACCTAACATTCCTAAATTGTTTAGAATAACGTGCTTTAAAACATCAGGTATGATGTTGTATCGATCAGGTAGTGTAAGGGTTACGCACGCTTCACAGTGACAGACCAAACTCCCCGTTTAACGCACCGCAAACAACCGCAAACAGTCCATTTGCACAACCGCAAACTCCCCATTTGCACAAAGTTGGATACCGATCGATGGTTCGATATTCTGAGCCCTCTCTTATTTACTGTACACGACTATTCGATATTCCCACAAATATTATATAGCATTTTATGTTTGTTTGAGACCACCTTAAAAATATTGGATAGCGCTAAAAATCATGATCACTATATAGTTTCTCTACAAACCTCTAAAACGAACCAAACTACTCATCCATCCGCTATACCACTTTATCCCACCTAGAACTAGTGCCCAGTTAAATTACTTGACTCTTAGTTACCCACACTCAGTCATGCCACACACATTTCACCACTACTCTCGCTGAATCCCTCTGACTACGGCTAAATTCATCTTCTACATCAGAACACTACTCCTAAGATTGGGTTATATCCATGTCTCGGGTCTTTCGTTTAGAATAGGGGCAGCTTCGGTCTCCTTCAACACTGACACTCCAGTGCATATTATTAAAAGATTGGGCAGATGGAAATCCTCAGTCTACAACCGATATATTCCTCATCCCGAGAAAGAAATGAGGAAAGCTTTTAAAAGCTTTTAAAAGTTTGGCTTTGTAAATTGGATGCAATAAGTGTGTTTTTCTTTAATACCTTTTCACCCTCTTTGCATGAACCCGATTTACATATATTACTAATATGTTTCTGAACATATATATTACATTATTCACTCACTCACTCTCTGGGCCGGCCTAAGACATCATGATGCCTAGGTCCAACGATAAATGACTATGGGGGATAATGTATAATAAACACAGGTTACTGGCTATGGGGGTGATAATGTATAATAAGCACAGGTTACTGGCTATGGGAGGATAATGTATAATAAACACAGGTTACTGGCTATGGGGGGGATAATGTATAATAAACACAGGTTACTGGCTATGGGAGGGATATTGTATAATAAACACAGGTTACTGGCTATGGGAGGATAATGTATAATAAACACAGGTTACTGTCTATGGGGGGGGGATAATGTATAATAAGCACAGGTTACTGGCTATGGGAGGATAATGTATAATAAACACAGGTTACTGGCTATGGGGGGGATAATGTATAATAAGCACAGGTTACTGGCTATGGGAGGATAATGTATAATAAACACAGGTTACTGGCTATGGGAGGGATAATGTATAATAAACACAGGTTACTGGCTATGGAAGGATAATGTATAATAAACACAGGGTACTGGCTATTGGAGGGATAATGTATAATAAACACAGGTTACTGGCTATGGGGGGGATAATGTATAATAAACACAGGTTACTGCCTATGGGGGGTTAATGTATAATAAACACAGGTTACTGGCTATGGAGGGATAATGTATAATAAACACAGGTTACTGGCTATGGGATGATAATGTATAATAAACACAGGTTACTGGCTATGTTGGGATAATGTATAATAAACACAGGTTACTGGCTATGGGGGGATAATTTATAATAAACACAGGTTACTGGCTATGGGGGGGATAATGTATAATAAACACAGGTTACTGGCTATGGGGGGATAATGTATAATAAGCACAGGTTACTGGCTATGTAGGATAATGTATAATAATCCTCCGAATTAATCTAAATTGTATGCAGTCTAGGAGGTGGGAGGGCCTGGGAGGGAGGGTCTGCTGCTGATTGGCTGGAATGTGTCTGCTGACTGTGAGGTACAGGGTCAAAGTTTACTCAATGATGACGAATAGGGGGCAGACCGAACATCGCATATGTTCGCCATCCGTGGCGAATGCGAACAAGCTATGTTCGCCAGGAACTATTCGCCAGCGAACTGTTTGGGACATCACTAGAGCACAGGACACAAAGTCACAACAGCCAATCAACACAGTATTGTACAGTTAGACACTCCCAGCTAATGTACACAAACCCTCCCCACTGCCTGTGATACAATTACCAAACACAATGGACTAACTCAATTACCACAGGCAGAAAATATCCAGTTTAACCAAAGTCCAGAAACACCCCAAAACAACAACATATCCCCACAAATACATCCCTGGATAGCCCTGATCCGGATGAACAACAAATCCAAAAATCACCCAGATCAGAGCAGGGGTTCAAAAGTTTTATGGAAGTTACATTTGACCGACCGCAAGCATTGCTTTCATGCCCAAAATAGTTCCACAGATTTTGGCTGTGCGGCCGGTCTATCTTCTCCTCTATCCTGGAGATAATTGGCTTAAGTGGCTGTGGTAAGCCAATTATTTCCAGGTACAGGAAACTGTTACAAAAACCACATAAAAATACATAACTCATACAATACAATGTTTAACCTATATGTCCAACATATCCCCAGATAGCTTGTATCTGAGCGCTCAATATGTCCGAACAGCGCTCAGATATCCCAAATGCAGTTGGATCGCCATGTGGTTAAAGTTGTCTCTTTTGACCGACCGCAAGCATGGCTTTCATGCCCAAAATAGTTCCACAGATTTTGGCTGTGCGGTCGGTCTATTTTCAATGTGAAAAGTGCACTATAGTAGGGTGTGGTCAGAAAATAGCAAGGGCTGATGGGAGATTGAGGAGGGACAAAGCAGCCAGTTTAAACTGGTCTGGCAGTTTCCCTTGGACAACGCCCTGCTGGAGAAACAATAGGAGAGGAAATAGGGGGGCGGGGGGAAGAGGCACATTTTCCCATGGATTTAAAATTTAAAAGTGTTTTAAAATCCAATAAGCTCAAGTAGACTTTTTAAATGGCAATACACCCCAGAGCCATAGTTTCAAGGAGCACAATACAATGATACTTGAATAAAAATGAGCTGCATGGTTGAGTTGCTAGAAAGAAACCTTTACTGCGCCAATGCCACAAAAAAAGCCTGATTACAATACACCTGACAACACCTTGGCACGTCTCAAACTTCTGGTATATTCTAATTTGGAATGACAAGGCCAAAATAGAGCTTTATGGTCACAACCAGAAGCCCAATGTTTGGAGAGGGGTCAACAAGGCCTATAGTGAAAAGAATACCATCTCCACTGTGAAGCATGGTGGTGGCTCACTGATGTTTTGGGATATGGCAGGGGTGTGTGAGTTCTAAAGGCATAGGGAATCTTGTGAAACTTGATGGCAAGATGAATGCAGCATGTTTTAAGAAAATACTGGCAGTTTACATTCTAACAATTTACATTCTTCTGGAGGATATAAGCGTGTCATATCTCTTACTCGTTTCTTTCTTGTTTTTCTCAGTTTTAAAAAGTGCAGTATATCTTGACTTCATATACATGCATGTTGTTAGCATGTGTTATGTTAGGTGTCATTGTTCAAACATGTAACTAACGCTGCAACCCAAAAAAAATACTGCACGCTGTCATTGATGCTAAAAATGGCAATACACAGAGGCCATTTAATTTTTTACTTTGTTGCCATGTTTTATTTTATGATTGTGCCATTCTGCTATAACCTACCGTTGAATATGAATCCCATAAGAAATAAACATAATGTGTTTTGCATGCTCACTCATGTTTTCTTTAAAAATGGTATATATATGTTGCCAATTTTCCAAGGGTATGCAAACTTTTGAGAACAACTGTAATTTTATGGCCACTTTGCATTGATCCATACAAATGCTGGCAGTTGTGCCTGTTATTCACCTTTTGCCACACATAAACTACCCTTCTGATCTGTGGTAGTCTTCAGGTATTTTGCATTGATCTGTGGTAGCCTTCAGGTATTTTGCATTGTCCATCAGGCTTCTATAAATGCTGCTTTATCGCTGTGAGTAAGCTTTGGATTTCATTCTATTACTTTGGTTAATGGTCCCTCTATTTATTGTGTACCTGATTGTTAAGAGTTCTGGTTCTTGTCTTTGTCTTCTTACCCTGGATTTTCATGCTTTGTGGGTTTTTTAATCCTGGTTTGTATTTTGACTGCCCTATTTTAATTGTTAATATTGGACAGTACAAATACTTCTAATTGAGAAACATTGTAAACATTTGAAAGCAATAGAAATATGAAATTCGAAAAACAAAAAAATAATAAATACAACTTTTTACGTAGACTATAGATCCAAGGTTCAGAAAGTGTGAAGTTTTAAAAGAATGATTGTATCTTCCTGTGATTATTTTATGTGTTCTTTTATTATCTAACTTTAGCTATTCTAATACAGGAGTCTGCATTGCACTAGAAGGCAATTAACAGATACGGAGCTAAGAACTTCTGAAGTAAACACACTCTCAGAAGATCTTGCTTTGAAAATAAAACCTATATTTCAGGATGTGTGTAAGGAGGCTTTGTGAGTCAAAGTCAGGGGAGTAGTGGCTAGGGCTGCAGAAATAAAATGGTTTAACTTTTAATTGGCGGAGATTAGATAATCTACACCAAAACCACTTCATTAATCTAAAATAGTTTTGAGGCTTAGATTGTCCATTTAAACAAAGTATTTCTTTTAAAAATATGGTCAGTTTTTGTTGTTTATAATTTCTGTGTGTTTCCTTCTTTGGTAGTTTGTATTTTTTTTCAAATTAACTAATCAGATCAAAAATATAAAAATACTTATCTCCTACTATCTATACAGAATTCAACACAGATCCAATGCTTGTGGATAAATATAAGACTCCCACTTACACTGTAGATGAGAGATTGAAGAAAACATTTCAACAAAAAAAGGTTGCAATTTCTTTAACCATATCACAAAAGTTCCCTTTTCTGAATGGATTGCAAGATTTAGATTTTTTATCAGAACGTGAATCATTGGTGAGTATTAATATTTGATGACCAGTATTCTTTTACACAATTTCCACACTTAAAAAACCTTGCTCATTATTTTTTTTAAATATTTTGTTGGGGAAAAAAAAATAACTTCTTACTAAACTCCTCTAAAAACTATCTCTAGTTTCTCATGTAAAATATAATTTCAAGTTGTATCTTTTAATAAAATAAGCCAGTATTTAGAATAAAAAATAATAATAATAATAATAATAAAAAAAAAAATATATATATATATATATATATTAAAATCACAAACAAAGGGAATGTGCAAATCATTATTCTTCTCTTTTTTCGTATATTGTATTAATTGGTCCATATCTAGTTTTTAAGGTTTGCTCCTTTATCCAAATACTTTTTACAATAACTCTTCTCTAAAAGGTCCTTTTTCAGTTTCCCAATTTGTTTTCTGTTTTTTTTTCCATCACTACAATTCGTCATCACTCTAATAAACTGACTTTTGTGTATATCTTTAGCCAAAGATAGATAAAAAAAAAACATTTTTGTTTTAATTTCTTCTTGATCAATATATGTAATTAGGTCTGAAAAATGTATTTGAAATTGATCCCACACTGAGGTCAAAGATATTTCCTAGTTGGTTGAATTTAAATAATCTAACAACGGTCAAGATCGCCTTTCTAAATAAAAATTGTCCTCTATGTACTATTCTACCAGTGCATTGTTTGCCCAGTCAATACAAGGACTGGACTAAATTGTGATATCAACTGTTAAATTCTTAAACCAATCCAATTATCACATGAAAGAGTTTAGCCCAATGGTGTAAGTTCCAGAGAAATGATTGTTCACCTTTAAATAAAATATGTATTTAAAATAACAAACGCTGTCTGTTTTTGATAGACCTTGCAAGCAGATGAAAGGACCATTCATCGAGTGGTGTATGAAAGCCTCTGCTTGATTGAGAAAAAAGAAACACGATTTGAAACATTTTTTGATTATATACATCAAGAATGTTTCTTAAAATTATTTCCTGAGTTACAGAACATCTTACAAGGTGAGTGTTTTTATTTAAATTAAGGAGCCATGTAGTATTAAATTCCCTTAATACATGGTTTAATATTATGTATGTATGTAATGTAATCCTGGTAAAATGAGGGTACCTAAGTTACATGGCACATTGGGTGGAAATGTATTTTGCCCCCCACCCAAAACTGCCCCCCGCACTCTCTAATCCCCTTTTGTTAGGGAAATTACAAACTTACACTCTCAATCATATACACATGGACATTCAAATTCACACAAACCTACATTTATATACAGGGCCGGCCCTAGGCCATTAGGCGCCCTGTGCGACAAGACTTCACGGCGCACCCCTGCCCCCTCTCCCCACCATGTTGCCTGTATACAGTCACACACACAGGCACAGGCAGACAGTCACACAAACAGTTACAAGCAGACAGTCAGACACGCTCAGTTACAGGCAGACAGTCACACACACACACAGTTACAGGTAGACAGTCACACATGCTCAGTTACAGGCAGACAGTCACAGAGCCAAACTGTCATGCCTTAACTATGGTATCCTCTTACTTCCTGGTTCCACGGAGCCTAGCCACACCCCTTTATGACACGGTCTGCCTATTTAATCTGACTGCACCAGCTGATCAGGGCTGGATTATTGAACTACGTTCCTTACTCACAACCCGGCTACAACTTCATGGTGAAAGCCTCTGCTACCAGACCGGACTGAAAGACTCTGCAAAGTTCCCTTCACCTCTCCTCATCCACGACTAAAGATTAAACACTCTTCATACGCCTCTGAGGAGATCTCGGGAACCAGTGTTCTATGTGCCGGAAGCTAAGTAAAACCAATGTGATAAGAGTTGCATCTAAAAGCTGTTATTACCTGTCTCCAAAAGTCCTTCGGTAAAAACAATCCCGTTACAGCTAACTTCAACTCATACTTCATATCAGTTATCTGCATCTGTCTTGCTTCAGTTAAAGTATGGAACAGCTATTGTAATTACTTATCACCTAAACCGTTAACTCTACTAAGAGACTCTTTATTGATTCAGTGTCTGCAATTTACTACCGTTTACTCCTTAAAGCTACAGTGCCTGTAACTGTGGACTTCAGTTATCATTTACTACTTAAGGCTTCAGTACCTGTAAATTGGAATTAAAGTCTTTTCCTTTTACTTTCGTTAATAAAAATTCAACTATACGAAATCTGCAGTTGTGTTCCTTCATAACAAATGTTTAAACGTGACAGAATAATCCAGCCATTGTAATGGATCCAGCAGATTTCGATTCTACTATAACTACGCTGAATCAAAGAGTTGATACACTAACCCAAGGTGTGCAAGACCTGCAAGTCACTAACGAAAGACTTCTCACTTATGTCAGAGATTTACAAACTCGTACTCCTCATACTACTCTGCTCTCGGCTAGCGATCCTGCTGTATGTAACCCTGAAAAATTCTATGGTGATCGTTCCAAATATAAGGAGTTTTTTTATTCCTGCAAACTATTGATTGCTTTAAAACCTAGAGCTTATCCCACAGAAAGATCTAAGGTTTTTTCAGTTATTTCCTTTCTAAGAGGTGAACCTATGTTCTGGGCCCATACCTTTTTGGACAATGATGACCCCATCTTAGGCTCACTGGATGAATTTTTTGAAGCCATGTCTCTTCTCTATGAAGATCCTAACAAACAAGCTACAGCTGATTTAACAATCCGAACACTACAGCAAAGAAATAGACCCGTTGAAGATTATATTGCTGAATTCAAAAGATGGGCTGTTGAAACGCAATGGAATGACATCACATTGCGCAATCAATTTCGAATTGGGTTATCTGAAGCTGTAAAAGACGAACTATCTAGAACAGAACTCCCTACTACTTTGAACGCTCTAATTCACTTATCAATCAGCATTGACAGAAGATTAAGAGAAAGAAAGGCAGAAAACGCCCTTTTTCATTCTAAAGACCGAAAACCTTTTACTCCCTCAAAAGCTCCAGCAAAAACTTCTTTACCAAGTGAACCCATGGAATTAGGGGTAATAAGAAGTCCTCTCACTCCTGCAGAAAAGAACCGAAGACGTCAATTAAACCTATGCATGTATTGTGCCTCTCAAGATCATCTGGTCTCTGATTGTCCCTTACTAAAACGGACAAAGGCCGGTCGACAAGCCTATACCTCTGCGATCTTCAGTGCACCCCCCTCAACATCGACCACTCCGTTCACACCTGTATCCCTTGTAATACAGTGGGATAAGGTGAGAATTGTGACTGAAGCTCTCATCGATTCTGGTGCACATGGAGTATTCATCGATTCAACCTTTGTAACAAAGAATAAAATTCCTTGTGTTCAAAAAGCCATTTCTGTTCCTGTTAAAGTGATTGACGGCTCCTTTATCTCCTCGGGACCGATTCTTCATGAAACCATCCCTCTAAAGGTAACCACCAATCATATTCATACTGAATTTCTAGTATTTGATGTTATTCCATCACCTCTCTATCCCGTTATAATAGGGATCAATTGGTTAAGGAACCACAACCCTCAAATTTCATGGTCTCCTTTCTCTATCACCTTTAACTCACATTATTGTAAAGAAACATGTTTACAGCAAATTCCTATTTTTCAAACCTCCAAAGAACCAACCATACCTTCTTGTTATTCAGACTTCTCAGATGTCTTCAGTAAAAAAGAAGCTGAAACGCTCCCGCCTCATCGTTTCTACGATTGTCCTATAGACCTCATACCTGGTGCCCCAGTACCTTTTGGGCACATCTACCCTCTCTCTGAGGCTGAATTACAAATTCTCAAAGAATATCTAGATGAAAACCTACGGAAAGGGTTCATTAGACCCTCTAGTTCACCTGCTGCCTCAAGTATGTTTTTCGTAAGAAACAAAGACCAGACTATACGTCCTATCATTGATTACAGAGCCTTAAACAAAATAACAGTTAAAAATCGTTATCCTCTTCCCCTCATAAATGAACTGGTTGAACGATTGAAAACTGCTACCATCTACACTAAGCTTGACCTTCGCGGGGCATATAATCTCATCAGGATAAAGGCTAATGATGAATGGAAAACTGCTTTCCGAACAAGATATGGCCTCTTCGAATATCTGGTGATGCCTTTTGGCCTCTGCAACGCCCCTGCAACTTTTCAACATTTCATAAATGATATCTTTAGAGACCTATTGGACGTCTGTGTCATCATTTATTTAGATGATATTCTCATATACTCCAACACTCCTGAGGAACATAGTGTCAGGATCGGGACAGGGATCCAACACGCAGAGTACAAAGAGTGGAAAGGTACGTATACCGGGCCTTAGAATGGCCGGACTAACGTACCGAGAGTAATAGAGAATAGTCAGAGACAAGCCGAGGTCGAGGGAACGGGAAGACAGATAAGCGAGAGACAAGCCGGATCAAGGGAGAACAGAGAAGCAGGGAAGTACAACAAGCCGAGTCAAAACCAAATAGAGCAAACTAGAATACCAGAGCACTGAGTGACTAGACAAGCTAGAACCACGACAGGGCAATGAGCTGAAGAGAGAAGTAAGCTTAAATACCCTGGCTCCGGATGGTAAGCACGCCTCTGACAAGTGCCGATTGGATATCGGACACTTGAGTGACAGGTCGCTCGTGATAGCGTCATGACGTCACGTATTGAGCGTCCTGCTAGAAAAGGACGTGGATTCCTCGCGGCCGGTGTTTAAGTGGCTGGATGAACCGCGAGGAACGGAGGAAACAGCTCGCCTGGACGGATAAACCACCAAGTCTCTACCTCCCTTAGAGGTAGAGGCCTCAGGTACCCTGACAGTACCCCCCCTCTCAGATACGCCCACCGGGCGGAAGGAACCGGGGCGAGATGGGAAGCGGAGGTGAAATGCTCTGCGAAGGCGAGAAGCATGAACGTCCTCCTGAGGTACCCAACTCCTCTCCTCAGGACCATATCCCCTCCAGTTGACCAGATATTGCAATTTTCCCCTTGAAATTCTGGAATCAACGATGGAGCTGACCTCGTACTCCTCCCGACCCTCCACCTGAACAGGACGAGGCGAGGAGACCTTAGAGGAGAATTTGTTGCAAATAAGAGGTTTCAACAAGGAGACATGAAAAGAGTTAGGAATGCGTAAGGCAGGTGGCAGAGCAAGGCGATACGCAACCGGATTGATACGAGTGAGAACCCTGTAAGGACCTATGTAGCGAGGAGCAAATTTCATAGATGGAACTTTTAGTCGAATATTCTTAGTACTTAACCATACCCTATCCCCAGGAACAAAAACAGGAGCCGCTCTTCTATGCTTGTCAGCGTGTTTCTTGAACAACGAGGAACTATGTAACAGAATTTGCCGAGTCTGATCCCATAATTTCTTCAGGTTGGCGACATGATCATCAACCGACGGTATCCCCTGAGAAGAGGAAACCGAAGGAAAAATCGAAGGATGAAAGCCATAGTTCATGAAGAAAGGGCTAGAGCGAGTTGAATCGCAAACAAGGTTATTGTGTGCGAACTCCGCCCAAGGAATCAGACCGACCCAATCGTCCTGGTGTTCGGAAACAAAGCAACGCAGATACTGTTCGATCTTTTGATTGGTACGTTCAGCAGCTCCGTTAGACTGAGGGTGATAGGCCGAGGAGAAGTTCAATTTGATGCCCATTTGAGAACAAAAGGATCTCCAGAAACGTGAGACAAATTGAGAGCCTCTATCAGAAACAATCTCCGAAGGAATCCCATGTAGGCGAAAAACCTCTCTTGCAAAAATCTCCGCCAATTCAGGAGAAGTCGGAAGTTTAGGTAATGGCACGAAATGGGCCATCTTAGTAAATCTATCCACCACCGTGAGAATAACAGTCTGTCTCTTGGAAGCAGGTAAATCAACGATAAAGTCTATGGACAAACAGGACCAAGGTTTCTCAGGAATGTCCAAGGGGTGTAACAGGCCACATGGAGATGCATGAGGTAGTTTAGTCTTGGCACAAGTTTCACAAGCTGCGACGAACTCCTCAATATCTTTTCGAAGTGAAGACCACCAGAAATCCTTGGATATCAAAGAGTATGTCTTGCGAATACCAGGATGACCAGCTATTTTACTTTCGTGAAAACATTGTAAGAGCTCCAGTTGAAGTTCAGGAGGAACAAAGTTTCTTCCCTCAGGAGTGTTTCCGGGAGCTAGATGTTGTGACTTCAAGATCTGGTCAAGTAGCGGAGAATGAATTTTGAGACTGGTATTAGCAATAATATTGCATTTGGGTACAATGGAGGACATAAGTGGTTCAACTGAAGCAGAGGGCTCATATTGGCGAGATAGCGCATCGGCTTTAGAATTCTTTGACCCAGGTCTGTAAGTCAGAACGTAATTGAAATGGGTAAGAAACAACGACCAACGAGCCTGCCTGGAGGACAACCGCTTAGCCTCTCCGATATAAGACAAATTTTTGTGGTCAGTTAGAATGGTAACAGGATGTAATGTACCTTCCAATAAATGTCTCCACTCTTTCAAAGCCTTGATAACCGCTAGTAATTCTCTGTCACCAATGTCATATCTGCTTTCAGTACCGGTCAATTTTTTAGAGAAAAATCCACATGGATGTAATGGTTTATCAACCCCCAACCTTTGAGATAGGACAGCACCTAAACCAGTCTCTGATGCGTCTACCTCAAGTAGAAAAGGCAGAGAAGTGTCGGGGTGAACTAAAATTGGAGCGGAAGCGAAAAGCTCCTTGAGAGTTTTGAACGCAAGGAGAGCTTCAGTAGTCCAATTCTTAGTATCAGCCCCCTGTTTGGTCATATTAGTGATAGGTGCGATAATGGAAGAATAGCCCTTAATAAAGCGCCTATAATAATTAGAAAAACCAATAAATCTCTGTACGGCTTTAAGACCTTTGGGTAAAGGCCACTCTAGAATGGATTGGAGCTTATCCGGATCCATCTTAAATCCCTCCCCAGAGATCACATA
Source organism: Pelobates fuscus (assembly GCF_036172605.1). Lineage (NCBI taxonomy): Eukaryota > Metazoa > Chordata > Amphibia > Anura > Pelobatidae > Pelobates > Pelobates fuscus. The sequence goes on along the minus strand of NC_086322.1, from coordinate 57,644,185 downwards.
GCCGAGAAAGGTAACCTGGGTTTGATCAAAGCTACATTTCTCCAACTTGCAGTACAAGCCATGCTGGAGAAGCTTGTGCAAAACCCTCCTGACTTGCTTGTGATGAGTCTCAATCTCACTAGAATGAATGAGTATATCATCTAGGTATACAATGACGCAATCTTGCTGAAATTCCCTAAGAACCTCATTTATCAGATCCTGGAATACAGCTGGCGCATTGCATAACCCAAAAGGCATAACAGTATATTCATAGTGACCATATCGAGTATTGAATGCCGTCATCCACTCATGTCCCTGCTGGATTCTCACCAAGTTATATGCCCCTCTGAGGTCTAACTTGGTGAAAATTGTAGAGCCCTTCAAACGATCGAAGAGTTCGGTGATCAAGGGAATCGGGTAGGCATTTTTAATGGTTATCTTATTCAAGCCTCGATAATCAATACAAGGTCTCAAAGAACCATCTTTCTTTTTAACAAAAAAAAATCCAGCCCCGGCAGGGGAGGAGGACCTCCTGATGAATCCCTTGTCTAAATTCTCGTGAATATACTCCTCTAGAACTGAGTTCTCTTTTGTAGATAATGGGTATACATGACCTCTGGGAGGCATGGTACCAGGGAGTAGGTTAATTTTGCAATCAAAGGACCTGTGTGGGGGTAAGGTATCGGCTTTCTTTTTGTCAAATACTGCCTTTAAATCTAGATACTGAGGCGGAATTTGTGTCTCTGTAGGATTGTCAGAGGTAGTCGATGTGTTAGTTAATCCGAGAGGTAAGACCTTCCGCAAGCATTTTTCTTGACAATTCTCTCCCCACGAAACTATCTCCCCTGACTCCCAATTAATAATAGGGTTGTGTCTCCTCAACCAGGAGTACCCCAGGACTATGGGAATAGACGGAGAAGAAATGAGCATTAAGGATATATCCTCTTTATGTAGGATGCCAACAGTTAAGTTAATCGGTATGGTCTCATGGAAAATAACAGGCTCAAGTAACGGTCTACCATCGATGGCCTCAACAGCCAGTGGTGTCTCTTTTAACTGGGATGGGATAGCATGCTTGGCAACAAAACCCTGATCTATAAAGCTCTCAGCAGCTCCAGAATCGATTAGTGCCATAGTCTTTACTACTCCCTTCTCCCACCTCAAAGAAACGGGTAACAGAAGCCTGAACTCTTTGTAGTTGTGAATAGAGGACAAAGTAGAAACACCCAAGGCCTGTCCTCTAGAGAAACTTAGGTGCGAGCGTTTCCCGAACGATTAGGACAATTTAGGCGTAAATGTCCTCTGACTCCACAATACATACATAAACCCTCCCTTCTTCTGTACTGTCTCTCTCTCTCTGTGAGATGAGTACTGCCTATCTGCATAGGTTCAGAAATACGTAAGTCCTCGAACTCAGAATTTTGAAAGGTAGGCGCTAGTTTAAAGGAGGGTCTACGGGTCCTATCTCGAGTGTTCTGCCTCTCTCTTATGCGTTCATCAATACGAGATATAAAAGAAATTAAATCCTCCAAATTCTCAGGGAGTTCTCTAGTAGCGACCTCGTCAAGAATTACATCTGATAACCCATTCAGAAACACATCTATATAAGCCTGTTCGTTCCACTTAACTTCTGCCGCCAAGGACCTGAACTCTAGTGCATAGTCCACAAGTGTTCGATTGTCCTGTCTAAGGCGCAACAGTAATCTAGCTGCATTGACCTTTCTGCCAGGAGGGTCAAAAGTTCTTCTAAACGCAGCTACAAAGGCATTATAATTATAGACTAGTGGATTATCATTCTCCCATAAAGGATTGGCCCATCTCAGAGCTTTCTCAATGAGTAAAGTAATAACAAATCCAACCTTCGCTCTATCTGTAGGATAAGAGCGGGGTTGTAATTCGAAATGGATGCTAATCTGGTTCAGAAAACCACGGCACTTCTCCGGTGACCCGCCATAACGTACTGGTGGGGTAATACGGGAAGAAGCACCTACAGTGGCTACCTCTAGACCTGAGACTGCAGGAGAAATAGAAGGAGTACGTGTCTCCTCAGGTGGGTTACTAGCACGAGACAAAAGTGCCTGTAGTGCTAAAGCCATCTGATCCATCCTATGCTCCATGGCGTCAAACCTGGGATCAGAAGAACCAAGCTGACTGTTTGTACCTGCAGGATCCATTGGCCCTGTCGTAATGTCAGGATCGGGACAGGGATCCAACACGCAGAGTACAAAGAGTGGAAAGGTACGTATACCGGGCCTTAGAATGGCCGGACTAACGTACCGAGAGTAATAGAGAATAGTCAGAGACAAGCCGAGGTCGAGGGAACGGGAAGACAGATAAGCGAGAGACAAGCCGGATCAAGGGAGAACAGAGAAGCAGGGAAGTACAACAAGCCGAGTCAAAACCAAATAGAGCAAACTAGAATACCAGAGCACTGAGTGACTAGACAAGCTAGAACCACGACAGGGCAATGAGCTGAAGAGAGAAGTAAGCTTAAATACCCTGGCTCCGGATGGTAAGCACGCCTCTGACAAGTGCCGATTGGATATCGGACACTTGAGTGACAGGTCGCTCGTGATAGCGTCATGACGTCACGTATTGAGCGTCCTGCTAGAAAAGGACGTGGATTCCTCGCGGCCGGTGTTTAAGTGGCTGGATGAACCGCGAGGAACGGAGGAAACAGCTCGCCTGGACGGATAAACCACCAAGTCTCTACCTCCCTTAGAGGTAGAGGCCTCAGGTACCCTGACACATAGAAAACATGTCAGATGGGTATTATCAAGACTCAGAACTCACAAATTATTCGCTAAACCCGAAAAATGTGTTTTTCACGTCAAAGAAATAACCTTCTTAGGTTATGTCATCTCCCCTCATTCAATAGGTATGGATAATTCAAAAGTCGATTGTATCATCAACTGGCCTGTTCCCTCTACAGTAAAAGAATTACAGCGATTTCTAGGGTTCGCCAACTTCTACAGAAAATTTATTAAAAACTACTCTGAAATAGCTCACCCACTCAATCAACTTAACAGTAAAAAACATCCCTTCAATTGGAACGAGAAGGCTCAAACTGCCTTCACTGAATTAAAGAGAAAATTTACAACAGCTCCTATTCTTCAACTTCCAAATCCTTCATATCTTTATGTCCTTGAAACGGATGCTTCGGAAATTGCAATTGGAGCTGTCCTTTCTCAACACAAAACTCCTCAAGAACCTCTTCATCCTGTTGCCTTCTTCTCACGATCATTATCTCCTGCCGAAAAGAATTATCCTACAGGAGAAAAAGAATTATTAAGTATCAAAGTGGCTTTAGAAACCTGGAGACACCTTCTTGAAGGTGCTCAGAACTCTTTAATCATATATACTGACCATAAAAATCTCGAATATCTTCACTCCAATAAAACACTGTCTGCTCGACAAGTGAGATGGAATCTCTTTTTTTCCCGGTTCAACTTCCAAATCGTCTTTAGACCTGGGTCTAGAAACAAAAAGGCTGATGCCCTTTCCAGGATCCATAAAGACACTCAAATTGAACCTCCTTCGCCTAAAGTCATTGGAATCTTATCTTCTCTTATTGATGACATTAAAGATCTCAGTGAAGATGCTCTCGAACTTCCTAAATCAATTCAATTATCCAAGAAAAACGGTCTTTACTACTTCAAAGACCGGATTTACGTACCTCCCTCTTTCAGAATTAAAGTACTCGAATTTATTCATGATTCTCCTCTGGCAGGTCATCCAGGTATAAAAAAGACCCTTGAATTGTCTAAAAGATACTATTGGTGGCCTCGTCAAGACCAAACTATTGAATCTTATGTCAAATCTTGTTCTGTATGCCAAAGATCAAAACATGCCCATCATCAACCATTTGGTCAATTATTGAATTTACCAATTCCTGAACGACCTTGGCAATCCGTTTCTATGGATTTTCTGGTAGAATTACCTCCTTCTCATCATCATACCACCATTTTAGTGGTGGTAGACCGCTTCACGAAAATGTCTCATTTCATTCCTTTAAAGAAGTTACCCACATCCTCTGAACTTTCGAAAATATTTCTTGATAACATAGTCAAACTTCACGGACTGCCAGACGAAATCATTTCAGACCGAGGAACTCAGTTTACCTCCAAATTTTGGAATGCATTATGTGCCACTCTTCATATCCAACGTAAACTATCATCTGCATATCATCCTCAAACAGATGGACAAACTGAAAGAGTCAACCAATGCTTAGAACAATATCTACGATGTTATTGCTCTCACTTACAAGACGATTGGATAACTTGGTTACCTATGGCAGAATTTGCATACAATAACTCTTTTCATACCAGCAGTAAAATGACTCCATTTTTATCCAATTATGGATTTCATCCTTCTTCATTTCCTGCTCAGACAGTTTCTTCATCTAATCTCTCCGATTCGAATCAAATCTCTCATATGTCCTCTTTATTCAAGAAATTGCATGAGAATCTAGAATTGGCCTCCTCCAATCAAAAGAAGTTTTTTGATACAAAAAGACAACCTTCACCTTCTTATAAAATTGGTGATCTTGTCTGGCTTTCCTCAAAGAACATCTCTACAAATCGTCCATCAAAGAAGTTAAGTTCTCTTTTCCTTGGTCCTTTTCCAATAATATCGGTTATCAACCGTAATGTTGTTAAATTGAAACTTCCACCAACTTTAAAGCTACATCCTGTTTTTCATGTGTCCTTGTTGAAGCCTCATCATCCTGACCCTTTCCAAAGAAATGTCACTACTTCTCCTGATCCCATATTGGTCCAGGGTGAAGAAGAATACGAAATTCAAAGTATACTGGATTCAAGGATCCATCGTGGCTCCTTACAATACCTCATCAGATGGAAAGGATATGGAATTGATGAAGATACATGGGAAAACTCCTCTGTCGTTCATGCTGACAAATTGGTTTCCAATTTTCACAAGCGTTACCCTTCTAAACCAAGTCAATAGCACCCAGAGGTTGCTCATTAAAGAGGGGGTACTGTCATGCCTTAACTGTGGTATCCTCTTACTTCCTGGTTCCACGGAGCCTAGCCACACCCCTTTATGACACGGTCTGCCTATTTAATCTGACTGCACCAGCTGATCAGGGCTGGATTATTGAACTACGTTCCTTACTCACAACCCGGCTACAACTTCATGGTGAAAGCCTCTGCTACCAGACCGGACTGAAAGACTCTGCAAAGTTCCCTTCACCTCTCCTCATCCACGACTAAAGATTAAACACTCTTCATACGCCTCTGAGGAGATCTTGGGAACCAGTGTTCTATGTGCCGGAAGCTAAGTAAAACCAATGTGATAAGAGTTGCATCTAAAAGCTGTTATTACCTGTCTCCAAAAGTCCTTCGGTAAAAACAATCCCGTTACAGCTAACTTCAACTCATACTTCATATCAGTTATCTGCATCTGTCTTGCTTCAGTTAAAGTATGGAACAGCTATTGTAATTACTTATCACCTAAACCGTTAACTCTACTAAGAGACTCTTTATTGATTCAGTGTCTGCAATTTACTACCGTTTACTCCTTAAAGCTACAGTGCCTGTAACTGTGGACTTCAGTTATCATTTACTACTTAAGGCTTCAGTACCTGTAAATTGGAATTAAAGTCTTTTCCTTTTCCTTTCGTTAATAAAAATTCAACTATACGAAATCTGCAGTTGTGTTCCTTCATAACAAATGTTTAAACGTGACACAAACACACAGTTAAAAGAAAACAGGCACACACAGTTACAGGCACACAATCACGAACAGTTACACACAGCAGACAGTCACACATGCAGGGAGGCAGTCAGACACACACAGGCAGGCAGACTGTCACACACACACACACACACCACACAGGCAGGCAGTCACACACACACACAGGCAGTCACACAAACAGGAAAACAGTCACACAGTCACACACAAGCAGTAAAGACAGTCACACGCAGGCAGGCAGGCACACACACACAGGCAGTCAGATATACAGTCACACACAAAGGCAGGCAGTCACACAGACAGTCACACATACAAGCAGGCAGGCAGTCAAACAGACAGACAGTCTCTCACACACACACACACACACACACACACACACACACACATACATACAATCATGCAGACACACAGGCAGGCAGTCACATACACACAGGCAGACAGACAGCCACACAAAGGCAGGCGGGCAGACAATCACACACACACACACACACGCAGTCAGACAGTCACACACAAAGACAGGTAGTCACACAGACAGTCATACATACAGGCAGGCAGGCAGACAGTCACACATACACACACACAGGCATGCAGATAGTCACACAGACAGTCTCACACACACACAGGCAGGCAGTCACACAAACAAACAGGCAGTCACACACACACACACACACACACAGACATACAGACTTACCTCTTTCCATTTTGGCTGGAAGTGGAGTGGATGCACTTGGTTGTAGTCCTTCTTTCATCCCTCTTCCTGTGCAGGGGCTTTGGGTATTAGCCCCGCCTCCGCCTTACAATAAGCCCCGCCTCTGCCGGCCATTAAGCCCCGCCCCCTATGCCGCAATTTTTTTTTTTAATAGATCCCGGTGGAGAATAATTTATCCTCCACCCGGGCACCTATTTCCCCCCCCTTGGTCCAAAGCTCGCACACCCCTAAGGCCGGCCCTGTTTATATACACAGGGTTTTTTAACCCCTTCTGCACCACGGGACTTGACGGTGGGGGGAAGCTATAGTGCAAGGAAAATTAGTTTGTTTGCTGGCACTATAATTTCCTTTTAAGGTTGGACCATGGACAGAGCACATGTTACAGAGCTTTCTGCTTGTTCTTGTAACCTTAGCATAGCACTATGCATTCCTGGTGTCCTCTGAAGCAGAACCTTAGGAAACAAACTTGGGATAGCGGGACAGGATTTAAAAATTGGTACTGTTACACCAGATTCAGGATAACCGGGAGGTCTGCAATTCTCAAAGCTTGGGTTATGGTGCAAGTGGGTTACTTGTCACTGTGTCCTATAAAAATAGTTCATAACTGCAGTAATTTGAAAAGAAATTGCTATAGCAACACGACTGCCCCAAGACTGCGACATCAGAGAAAGCTTCCCCAGCACTCCATGAAGCATGACTGTGGGTCTGACAATTATGAAATACAAACATACAAAATACCTCCTGCATATTACACTATATTGGTATTTTTCTTGTTTGTATTTCATAATCATCGGACCAACCCCCATCGGAACAAGAGACGCATCTAACATCCATAGGCGGGGATTGTACTGCCTGGGCGCATATAATTAGAGCTCCTTGGCAGCTCTAAATATTGTAAGTGCATTTCCTCCTTTTTATTTCCAATAGTATCCTCAACTTACTACACCATATAGTCTCCCTCTGTGCATTTGTCATGTTTCATATACGAGTATTCCCACAGGCACTGCTACCTTCATCTACACATACCATAACTATGTAACTATGTAAGTTTCCTTGGGCAGTGGTGACAGACTAAAAGAATCAGCTGATATGCTAGGTCTACCTCTGGTTTACTATTGAGAAGAATGCTTTAGAACGGTACATACCTAATGCTATCACCGGCACCCAAGGAAACTTTTTAATGATTTTTCTTTTTTGGAGGAGGGGGGTATTTCTTTTCACTTTTATGTGTCATTTGTGATTTTTTTTTTAAAGTTAACTAAGAATGGTGTAAATTTCTCTCCTAATATCTATACAGAAAACAAAAGAGATTGGATGCCGTTAGAGGCTAATTGCTCCAGAATTGAAATATTTCAGCATAAAAAGGTTGCAATTTCACTTGCTATAACACAGCAGTTCCCTTTTCTACATGGATTGCAAGATTTGGGTTTTCTATCTGAACATGAATTGTTGGTGAGCATTATTATTTGTTAAGATTATTGATGAGTATTTATAACATGTTGAAATAGTCCACATTTGTTATATTTTTAAGTTCCTTTATGGGCTCTTTGAATTGTACATTTTACCATATGATCTTTCTGAATGGTGTGAATAACTTTTATTATTTTTATTATTATCTGCATTTATATAGCGCAAACACATTATGTAGCACTTTACAATATTATAAGAGGGGGAGACATAAATGAGATATTACAAAAACTTACAGGAACAACAGGTTGAAGAGGACCCTGCTAAAACGAACAGTCTAGAGGAGGTGGGGTATCCTTGTGTAGAGAATGACATTTTAAGTTGTTCCACCTTTATTACGCTGAACAACGATTATTTATATGATTTTACCTTGTGTGCAAAATATGGTCTAACAATCTGGCTAACAAAATCAGATTGCTGCATCTAGCTTTTCAGAATTCAGTATTGTGGATCCGAGGGAAGCCCAACAGAAAATATTGCTGAACTACTCCGCACCATTTTCAGCCAGGTGCTGGGCGGCCAACAGTTACCCCGTCTAGGCCTAGTGAGAGACCATCAAGCCCTGAGACCACCTCCAGCATCTGGCGAGCAACCAAGAGACATAGTATGCTGCCTGGACAATTTTCAGCTAAAGGAGGATGTGCTGCACAGTCCGTTGCATGAGCCCACTTTGCATGGATGGCCAAGCCATTCCTATTTATCAAGACCTGTGCCGCTACACCTTGCAAGCCAGGAGGGCCCTGCGCCCAGTCGGCAGGCATTCAATACCGCTGGGGGTACCCCTCCTCCTTACAGGTACGCCGAGGTCAAGACACCCTGATGGTGCGTAAGCCAGATTATGTCCCTGGATTCATGCGCTACAGACATTCTGGACAAAAGCTTATAATACACGCCCCTTGGGGCGCCGACCACACCGACTTATCCTTCACGCCGCTAATGAATACACGTCACTTTTCGAACGGGGCAGATGCCCACCAGAACTGGGACTAATGGGTTCTTGCAGTTTCCATGGCAGGCAAGGAATACACCAAGGCATGATAATACACACCCCTTTGTCACCTTTAGCCTCAATCCACAGCCGGGACAGGCTACAGACATTCTGGGCAAAAGCTTATAATACACGCCCCCGGGGCACCAACCCCCTCGCCGCCCTATAAATTGGCAGATTACCACATGAGGTCGACACAGGGACAAACCCCCACTCACTAAAGAGAGGAGACGAGAGTAGAGACCTAACAGCAAAGTCAGGAGAGGAGCAGGTCCCAGATCCCAAATTGAATCCCCCTTGAACACCCAACATGGGGCAGTCGTGACTTCAGGCCTACACCAAACCTGCAGGACACGCACATCAGAGAGCAACACGACTGAAAACATGAGGAGACCTCACTGGTTGCATAGATGCACTGCCCACATCGCTGTGGAGAGGTGCGATGAACACACACCCACACAAGCCATATAGAGGTAGCCCCAACACATAGTCTCCACACCAGTAGGCACCAGCCTGCAAAACACACTAGGCACACACCGTATACCGGGAAAAAGCGGCAAATCCACTGGAAGACTAGTGTTAGACGACTAAACCCCCCAACAGGGAAAGGACATAGCGTAATCCAGAGATAGGGACACCATTTAACCCTGGGATTCACCTCAGGCAAGTAACGATACAGACCCCGAGATCCCCAACGACCCGGACCCTTGTCCAGTAGCCTGAGCTCACCCAGTGATGAGAGGCAGGCACCCCGATCCGTGGCCGATTCGTCTCGCCACACCGGCTATCCACTGACCACCACACCTTCTCACAGCACCCTGCACCCATCCCTTTGCTGATCTTGTACACCCTACATGCACACATGTACTCTATACAAAAACATGCTTACATTCAAATGCAGAAACACTGCACACAAATATAACCTTGGAAGGATGGGCAAATGGTAGATCCTCTGCTAGCACAGCATCAACATAAGTTGTATGACAGATGGGGATCTACCTTTTGGCCACTCTCGCACTAAAGGAGGGCTCAAAACCTTTTTACACCATGGCCCTCTCTGCATTAGTTCCACCACGGGATTCAGGAGAGATATGAAATGGTAACTCCCACATTTATCATAGATTTTTCCCATCCTTAAGTATTATTGTAATATTTCCTTCTAGCATATTATTACTTCATGTATTACTGTAAAGAATTGAGTTATACATCCCTGCAAAGTAAGGGCTTAATTCTGCTACAAACATCCTGTAGTAACTAAGAAATACAATATGTGTGGGATTCAGCTGATGAATCTAAAATCAAATGAAATAAAACATAGCATAACACAGTTTTAGAAATGTAATATTTCCTGCTATAGATTGCACTCACAGGATGTTGAAAGTATTTGCACTCTATTGGTGCCTCCCCCGATGTTTTGGGGGGTTAGTATCTCCCTCTTAGGATCAAGTGTCACCCGGTATCAGGAACCATTCAGGACGGAGTCTGAGGTAGATAGGTAAAAAAGGAGGTTTATTGGTATAAAAAGTATAAAAAGGATTGGTCTTACGTATTTCATCCACCAGGGGACTTCCTCAGAGACCAATATACAGTAAAACACAGTGAGTAGATAATGCTCGCAAAAAAACAGCAGCCTATTACAATCCTGTAGTAACTAGCTGAAAAGACATCTGGACCTGGGCTTTTCCCCAATGGTATTGACCTAATACAGTAATTTGCACAACCTTGTCCTCCGTTATCAATTTATCTAGGTTCTCTTGCTCTGCCACTGTCAATGACCTGGCCAGATTTTATTTTTATATACTGCCTTATGCTTTCCACCACCTGACCTTGTTTCCCTAATTAATTGTTAGTCATTTATTATGTATAATATATACAATTATTATTTTCAAATCTTTACAACAAAAACATATCTATATATCTATTTACATATTTAAACATGCCATTTTGTCCTGTGCTTGTTGTGTGCTTCTTACTTAAACTTCTATTGGCTACTATTTGTTTTGTTTTATTGTAAGATTGGTGGCGTTGCATGCACAGCAAACTAAATAATATTCTAAAAGGACCTTATTCTAAAAGGACCAGAATAAAAGACAATAAGGTAAAAAAAAAAAGTCCCGACCATGACAAAAAATACCTAGGAAATGGTACACATGAGAAAAACAAAAGAAAATGAATACATAGGTATTAGTACTGAAGTTTGTTTTGTAAAACAAAATGAAAACAAAGTCAGTTACATGTTCAAATTAACATTGATTGTCTGTCTTTTTCATAGCTGCTGCAAGCCGATAAGAGGTCCATTCACCATGTGGTGTATGAAAGTCTGTGCTGGATTGAGAAGAAGAAAAATTACATTGACACCTTTTTTGATTACATTTTTCAGAAATGCTTCCTGGACTTATATTGCAAGCTAAATGACATCTCACAACGTAAGTTGCAATGTAATTTCTTAAGGTGTAGTACTTTCATCAATAGGAACAATGAGAATATTAACCAATTCTTGGATATCATTTTAATCATCTTGTATTGAATTTGGTTTACAGTGTACACTTTATAAGTAATCTAAATAAAATTGTTATTTTTTTTAAAACCCAGTAAAGGCATACAAAATATATTTTTTAAATGGTTCAGCATTTTTGGAATACTACATTATAAATCTTATTATTTCTCTTATGCTTTACTCTAAGCATGCATCTGGCTGCTCTTTTTTAAAATGTATTTTTTTTTTGATTTGCCCAATAATAACTGATGCAAAAGAAAATGAGGTCTCTAAATACAGTTAAGTTGTATGTATACCTTGTGTGGGTGTGTGACGAAAGCACCTTCGTCACTGGGATTTGGAGAGGCCTGCTTGCCAGCCTCTTGCCCCAAGACTATGGGGCCTGCAAAAAGACTGGCTAAAAAGCGACTTCCATGGGGAAATGTGCCTCTTCCCCTCCCCTGTTTCCTGTCCTATTGTTATCCAGCATGGCGTTGTCCCAGGGACACTGCCAGACACTTTGAAACTGGCTGCTTTGTCCCTCCTCGATCTCTCATCAGCCCTTGCTATTGTTTAACCCCATGACGATCCAACTGTTTTCGTGAGATCTGAGCACTTTTCGGACATATTGAGCGCTCAGATCCAAGCTATCTGGGGATATGTTGGACATATAGGTTAAACATTGTATTATAAGAGTTATGTATTTGTATGTGGTTTTTGCAACAGTTTTTGGACTTAGAGATATTTCCTATACCTGGAGATAATTGGCTTACCACAGACACTTAAGCCAATTATCTCCAGGATAGAGGAGAAGATAGACCGGCCGCACAGCCTAAATCTGTGGAACTATTTGGGGTATGATAGCTATGCTTGCGGACGGTCAAATGTGACTACCATAAAACATTTGAACCCCTGCTCTGATCTGGGTGATTTTTGGATATGTTGTTCACCCAGATCAGGGCTATCTAGAGATGGAGGATTTATGGGGATATGTTTGTGTTTTGGGGTGTTTCTGGACTTTGGGTAAAAATGGATATTTTCTGCCTGTGGTAACTGAGTTAGTCCATTGTGTTTGGTAATTGCATCACAGGCAGAGGGGAGGGTTTGTGTACATTATCTGGGAGTGTCTAACTGTACAATACTGTGTTGATTGGTTTGTGTCCTTTGTGTCCTGCGCTCCACAAGGTCCACGTGGGTGGTAACCTTGTGCCTTGTGAAAGGGTCACTAGGTAGTTGGTACATATTAAAGTAACATCCACATGAATGCCAAGACCCAAGGTTTTCCAGCAGAACTTTGTCAAGAGCATAACAGCCTCCACTGGCCTGCCTTCTTCCCATAGTGGATCCTTCTGCCATCTCTTCTCTAAGTAAATGACAAACACACCCAGCCACCCACCTGATCTAAATAAAACATAATTCATTAGACCAGGCAATCCATGGTGCAGTTGTGTTGTTTACACCCCTTTGAAGGTGTTTTTGGCAGTGGACATGGGCCATCATGGGCACTCTGACAGGTCTTTGACTACACAGCCCCATACACTGCAAACTGCAATTCACTGTGTGTTCTGACAGCTTTCTTTCATGGGCAGCATTAACCTTTTCAATAATTTTAGCTACAGTAGCCCTTTTGTATGATTGGACCAGGTGGGCTAACCTTCACTTCCTACATGCATCAATGAGCTTTGGGCACCCATGACCACGACCTCGATTCACCAGTTTTCATTCATTGCACCACTTTTGGTAGGCACTAGCCACTGCATCCTGGGAACACCCCACAAAACGTTTTAGAGATGATCTGAAACAGTCGTCTAGCCATAACGATTTGTAAAAGTCACTCAGATCTTTTCACTTGTCCATTTCTCCTGCTTCCAACACATGAAATTCAAGAGTTGACTATTCACTTCCTGCCTAATTTATCCCTTTCCTTGACATGTGCCATTATAACAACATAATCAATGTTATCCATCTGTCAGTGGTTAATGTTGTGGCTATCAGGTACAAAATGATAGCACTCCAAGAACTTGCTTCAAGAATAAAAATAAAATGTTAAAACAAAGCTTTTATTTAGACTTGCAGATAAAAAAAATCTAAATTTTCATTTTTAATATAAAACTTTTATCAGGACACACTTGATTGCAGGTAACCTGGTGTTGGGGAAAATAACTTATACAACACCAATTATACATATACCAATGGGTATATCCTCCCCATCCATAATTAGACTGGAACCTTATTAAAGAAAAAGTTATAAGTAACGACTCCTACCTCTTACATTCTCAGTCTTGTTTCCATCAATATCCTAGGTTGGGATCTTTGTGCTGCCATGGTCTATGGCCATGAAAAAAAAAATATGGTAAGTGGGAAAACATTTCCCTTTTCCTGGCCATATCCATGACAGCACAACAATGTGTAATACCCAAGCAATAACCAAGGGAGGGAAAGAAATACACAATATTTTCAAATTATGAATGCAAAGTTATGACACACACTTCATAAATACATTGAGAATGAAAACTGATTGCCCACTATTGCCACATTTTCAAATTGACCAGCTCAAATATATCATAAAATAGTCTGAAAAAAGGTATTGGTTTATACATTCTAGGGAAACCTGGCCACTAATGTTTAAGGGGGGGAAATGGCTCTAGTGGAGAGCTAACACACCTTCACGTACTGTAAGCTAGGGCTTAGTAGCCTGAAATAGCCAAGACTATTCATCTGCTGATGGCTTTCCATTAGGATAGAAAGATAAACAGACTATAAGAAGAAAGCCATATATCACCTCTATAGAATTAGATCATAAGACATCTATCTAGGACAAGATGAGAGTTTTATTACTGAGTTTTTATTCTAGTCAATAGGCTTTTATAGCTGGAAGAATCATTTCTACATTAATACAGAGAGAAGAAGTCACTTTATGACTAAATATAGGAAAAAGTTGAGGATTATTCTATATGTCGTAAAAGACAGCAAAGGGTTCTATCCTTCTATCCTTCTGTCCAAAGCTAATGTAACAGATAGAGCTAACTTAATAGTGAGCAATTGAGCAATTAAGCAATTGAAGAACTTAGAACCTCCTTGGTAGAAATAATTTGAATGATCCCCTAATTAGAAATAGACCAGGAAAGAAGGCAACCCAAATCTGTAAAGGTAGCCAAGGATATACGTTTACCCTGATCTTCAGAAGAGAGCTGTACCGTGCATGAACTGTGTCAAACTGTGTTCCCAGCTATACCCTGAACTGGGAGGGAGCAAGGTGACTACAGCAGACATTTATCTTTAACCATGAAGATTTAAAAATGAAATGTCCTTCCACTGCAATCTAAGAAACATCTGGTGATGTGAGGCAATTGGTTCAAGGAAATAAGCATCATGCAATCTATGGACATCATCCAATGTACTAGGAATAATGCCTTTATATTGAAATATATTCAAGAATCCTGTAAACTTACCTAGATCTAGAAGGATCTCCATCCACCTGTTAGAAACAGAATCTTTTTTACTTTGCTTTTCCTCTGGGGGAAGAATGACAACTTTTCAAGGTTGAGCTCTATCATACTCTTTTCCTGGTGTGAAATATCTGGGTCCTGGAAGGAAGGACCAACAGGATCAACAGGGTCTCCTGAACCTTTAGTCTTGAAGTAGGGAGAGCAAAAAACAAGTTGCAAGAGAGTACCGAGAATGGACAACACCTTAATTAGCCTGCCCTTTGGTAAGGTCTCCTGAACCTTAGGTCTTGAAGTAGACAAGCTTTCCTGCCATCTGTTATTCTCTTGATACATTCATCTTTCCTCCCTAATACACAAGTATGTCCCGTAGAGGCCCCTGCGCTCTGCTGAAGACCTACATCTATCCTCTGTCCGTACTCCCACATCTGATGCTTGCCTCCAAGACTTCTCCAGGGCTGCACCTTTTCTGTGGAACTCCCTTCCCTTCTCCGTTAGACTTTCACCCAATCTCCACTCCTTTACAAAATCTTTGAAAACACACTTTTTTCAGGAAAGCATATAATTTAAACTGTTAGCGGGTTTTCATCTCTCACCCCGCTCCCATGACCAATTAAGGGTAGAAGGGGTTATATCCATATATATGCTCTGTATGTGCATGTCCATTCTGCTACCCCTTGGTCACTAAGGGAAATAGGGTGATGGCATAATCTTGCTACTCCTAGGGTCACAGCAAGTAAATCCATTGGAAAGTACAAGATAGCAGAGTTGTATGTTAACCTTTTCAGTGACGGAATGCTAGTAAGTTTCACATTAACTCTTTCAACAATGGACTGTTTGTCAATGTCAAATTAATCTTTGCAATCCATGTACTCTGCATGTGCATGTCCAGCCTGCTACCTCTTGGGTACCTCTTGTGATATAATTGCAAAGCTCCAAAATTACCATTTTGTTTGTTGTTACCTTGTGATTTTGGCATACTGATCTTCAGATTGTGTGATTAACAGCAATGACAAAAGTTTAGCTTGGTTTTAATGGTCAAACTTCGGTAATCATTATCTAGTGAAATCTAATGAGCTTTCAAATATCTGCCTGGGGATATTGATCATTTCTTGGATTTTGCAATGTGATAAAGTTCAAATGCAAAATATAAATGAAAATGAAATTATTGTGCATTCGTATATGAAAAAATCTAAAAAAGAAACAAGGTTGCTGCAATTGTTACTATCTGCAAATAAATTCAGCTACGTATAATGCTGGGTAATGGCAGATGATTCTTTTTAAAGACCATCTCTTTTAACAAATCTAAGTTTTATTGGCCTGTTAGCATAGTGCACCTTGAAGACTAAATGTTTGAGTGAAGATTTACCATAGAGTGTTTAATGCCACGATGCTTATAACAATTGTTTAATAAACTTCCACCTTTGTGTTACAGAAATCAAGGCACAAGATGACCCTGTGAATAAATGTCCAGCCAATGTTATAGAACTAGAACAAATTTTGAGCCGAGAGAAAATTCGCTTTTCCAATGTTATTAAAGAACGTTTTCCATTCATGAATGGCCTGCAAGACAGAGGAATTCTAACTGAACTAGAATTACTAGTATGTACTAATAACTGCTCTGCATTTTTAGAAGCTGTTTTTTTAAATTAAACTAAAGTTGATGATATTCACTAAATGTATTAAAATAACAGAGTATTGCAGTATGCAATGATATCTTTATTGGATTAACATACTTAAAAGAAAAGCTTTCAAACGTTTTCTTCTTTTTTTTTTTCAGGTCTGAAGCAATACATTGAGTATTGCTTCAGACCGGAGGAAGAGAGAAATACTCTCGAAAGATTGTATCATGTCAGTCCAATTAGAAAGGTATCAATTCATACTGCAATACTCTAGTATTTTGGCATCTTTTCTATTGGACTAATATGGCTCATCCAATCTACACTTAGTATGTACACCTTTATAATACTAGGTAAGACCCCACTTTGCCCCCCATAAAAGTCTGAATATTTCATGACATGTGTTTTGATCTTGGAATATAATGTTGAAGTCATTAAAAAATTTACACCAGTAAATGTTTTATAGGTATTAACAAGAATGTAAACAATATTTTTAGGTGTTGTGAAGGATGGGTGTTCCACACTGTTATTGGTTAACATGCAATACACATTTAGCAATAATAAAAAAAAATAAAAGGCACAGAATACATGTCAAAGTATTAACCCCTTAAGGACAGCGGGTGTTCTATGCCGTCCTTAGGGAACTGGCTCTAAATGCCGAAAGGGCGGCATAGAACGTCCCTGCCGTCCAGGGTACTTACCCGGTCGCGGTATGGGGACTTGAGAGCCCGGGGAGCCCCCTCCATTCTCTTCACCCCCCCTGGGTCATGTTATCGTGAGGTCCTTGCAAGGACGTCCAAGGCATTGCCAGCAGGGGGAGTGTATGTAATGACAGGTACTCCCCCTGCTGTCTGAAAAAAAATAATTAAATACAGTTTAAAACAGTGTAAAATTCAATAATATATACTTAGATCATATATATATTTATTATATATATGATCTAAGTATATATATATATATACACATATACACACATACACATACAATGATATTGATTAAATATATATATATATATAATTATCATTATATATATATATATATATATATATATATATATATATATATATATATGTATATATTTATATATTATATAAAACAAACATGTAAATACGCTAAAAAATAAATGTAAAAAATAAATAAATAAAAAAATATATATGTGTAATTTCATTCTAACTATATTCTAACTATATTTTAAAATTAATATATATATATATATATATATATATATATATATATATATATATATATATATATATATATATTGATATCAAAATACACGTAGAACGAAATAATATATATACAACCCAGGCCAAAAGTCCAGAGAATTTAACTTGCTAGCACTATATTTAACCCTGTAACTTTCCAAGACACCAAAAAACCTGTATATGGGGGGTACTGTTTTACTCGGAAGACTTCGCTGAACACAAATTTTAGTGTTCAAAACAGTAAAATGTATTGCAACGATGATATCGTCATTGAAAGTTAAATTTTTTGCATTTTTCACACACAAATGGCACTTACACAGACGATATAATTGTTGTGATACGTTTTACTGTTTTGAAACACTAATATTTGTGTTCAGCGAAGTCTCCCGAGTATAAAAGTACCCCTCATGTACAGGTTTTATAGTGTTTTCAAAAGTTACAGAGTCAAATATAAGGCTTGCATTTCAGTTTTTTCACATTGAAATTCGCCAGGTTAGTTATGTTGCCTTTGAGACCGTACGGTAGCTCAGGAATGAAAATTATGATGGTATACCATTTGCAATAGTGGACAACCGAAGGTATTGCAAATGCCGTATGTTCAGTCTTTTTTTGTAGCCACTTAGTAACAAACACTGACCAAAATTGGCGTTCAAATTAGTTTTTTGCATTTTTCACACACAAACAAATATTGACACTAACTTTGGGCAGTGTTTGTGACCAAGTGGCTACTAAAAAAGACTGGACATACCCCATTTGGAATACCTTGAGTTGTCTACTTTTGCAAATGGTATGCTATTGTGGGGGTGTGGCGGAACCAACCTCGCCACTGAGAACTGGAGAAGCCTGGTTGCTAGCCTCCTGCCCAGTGATTATGGTCCCTGGGAGATATTGCCCTTTAAGGGACTGAATTGGGGCTTATGGACTGCTACCATAATGTACTGACCCTTTAAGAACTACTTTTGGGCAGGTGGATTGTATTATACTGTCCCTAGCTCTTTAAATACTTTGGGGACAGATTGGTACTTTTGTATATGGCACTTTGGACACATTCGAAGCTGTCGAAGCTGTCGAAGCTGTCGAAGCTGTCGAAGCTGTCGAAGCGGTCGAAGCTGTCGAAGCTGTCGAAGCTGTCGAAGTTACCGAAGTTACCGAAGTTGTCGAAGTCGTCGAAGTGGCCGGTATCGGACAAAGGACCACGTGGCGGCGGCCATTTTAACTTCGAACACTGCCGACCCTTAACATCAACTCCACTTCGACACTTCGACTAAAGTCGAAGTACAGGCACACTTCGAATGGGACTTAGCCGTTTTTATGCCAGGAATTGACCGACCGCACAGCCCAAATCTATGGAACTGTTTTGGGCAAGAAAATGTGCTTGCGGTCGGTCATAAAAGGACTTCCGTGTAACTTTTGATCCACTGGAGGGATTTGCCTGAATTTTGGAAGTGTTTATGTTTAAAGTATGCTGAGTCTGAATATGTGATTTGTATGTGAATGTGATGTATGGTTTTGAAGTTACAGATATTGTGTAAAAGTTATGTTTTAAACGGTATAATAAGTGGATTATCTCTCAGGCTAAGGGGAGGGGATGTGTGGGTTGTACCATATCTCGGATTGGGTATTTTATGCCTCCCCCTGGGTGTGGCCTGTATGTGTGAGATGGAAATAAAAGCCAGGCTGGATGAGCCAGTCGAGAGTTCCTGTTTTACCCTCAAAGTGAAGTGTCGTCTCATTATTGGGGGAAGGATTTATTGCATGCTGTTCCAGTTGACTGCTAGGAGTGTAAGCCTATTCGTATGGTTCCTATTCAACGGTCTACAGCATTCATATGCTTGAGAAGATTCATATGCTGAATCGGTTCGGTTATTGTGGTGTCTGCCAGAGTGCTTGGAGTCCTCAGGAAGCGCTAGGAGCATCCATTAATGGAGGTACCCGGACGGGGTGCCAGGCGATCCGTTACAGGGGGTAATTCTTATTCCTGGCTACCATACGGTCTCAAAGGCAACGTAACCAATCTGGCGAATTTCAATGTTAAAAAAACGAAAAATGTAACATGCTATATTTGACCCTGTAACTTCCCAAAACACCATAAAACTTACTGGGGTACTGTTTTACATGTGAGACATCGCTGAATACAAATATGTGTATTTTATTGCAGTAAAAGCAAACAGTTCTGACACATATGTGTATTTTATTGCAGTAAAAGCAAACAGTTAGAATGTCACATAGAACTAAATATTATTATTTTTTTATTTGTTCCCATTTTTTTATATTTTATCACATATTAAATTATGTTTCATACCTAAATATTTGATGTTAAATGAAATCCCTGTTTCCCCTGAATAAAAGTATATATAATAAGTGTGGGTGCACATAAAATGAAAGAGGCGAATTACGCCTGAACAGACATATAGCACAAATTACAGTTTTTGTTTACGTTTTGTTTTGATCACAATGTGTAGATTTGGCTCAGTCCTAAGGGGTTAAAAGCACAGAAAAAATGGAAATAAAAAGAGTGCTTGTAATACAGAAATTAGTAATCTGGCTCTTATAATAGAGGGACTAAAAGTATGTATTAATAATCAATGGATAAAGCCACAATTAGTCAAATAAATAGCTATAAAGCTGGAATGGAGGGTGGGGGGGTCACAACTCCTCCCTGAAGAAACAAGTATATCAATATCACTTGTAAAATATAAGATGAAAGGTTTCCAGGAGCTAAATTAAAATAAAATTCTATAGTAATATAATATATCAAAATAAATATAGTTCATATACACTCAAAAAGAGATTAGATACTAAGTCCTGAGTGAGTTCAAATACCCATATGCACAGCTCAGTGTGATTACCCTTTTGCTACATTCTTGTGGACTATTGGGCTGCTATTATGTATCTATAATACTTTGTTCTCATTTTTTCACACTAATGAGATTCAACCTATGAACTTACTCAGGACTTTCTTATCTAATCTCTTTTTGAGTGTATATGAACTATATTTATTTTGATATATTATATTATTATAGTATTTTATTTTAATTTCGCTCCTGGAAACCTTTCATCTTATTTTTTACAAGTGATATTGATATACACATTTATTAATGCATATACAAATACATGGGGTCTATGTGTATATGAATCTCTGTTATGCCTCTATGACATCTTAAAGTGTGTAACCTGTGATTTACAATAATGTTTTAAATTGATGCCTCTATACACATACTTTTTTTTTCTACTGTAGTTACAAGACCTTGTATGATTACTAATTATGTGATTACAGTATTCCATTATGCCTGTTTGAACTACAGGAACTTCAAGCAGATGAGAGCACTACTATGACTGTTGTGCATAAAACTTTGAGCCTCATCGAAAAGAAGAAAGACCTAATACCATATTTCTTTGCCTATCTGTCTCAAGACATCTACCTTGAAAAGTTTCCCAAACTGAAGAATATTTTGCAGAGTCAATTACAAAGTAAGTGCTACTGATTACTTCTGAGCACTGACAGCCACCTTACATTATTGTAGCTGCTTATACAACTCCCCAAATGGTTGGTTTAAATTGTAGGTTGACTTGCCCTGATTTGGTACAAGACTGATATACTCTGGTTATGGCATATGGACAAGCAGAAATCTCAAAAAACTATTAGGCTGGATTGTGAACAATGCCAAAAATTAACATAGTAGTGAAATGGGATACAGTTTATTTTCAAAAACATATTACAAATGAATAGCAAAATAAAAACAAATGAGGAAAAACACCACCTTCTTTGAACAGGAGAACTGCTGGTAGCGTAATTCCAAGTATAGACCTTTTTTTACATTAAAAACATAGTAACAGGGGGGCGGGGCCTGGCCGCCAGCCGGATCAGACACGCTTTGTCTGAGCTCCTGCCTCGGAGCCGAAAAACCGGAGCTAACGGCGGGCCATGGCTACACAACAGCTTGAAAATGCGAGCATAACACCACCCATGCGATGAGGATTCCAGAGATACCTGATGGGTCCCCCAAGGCACTAAAGTCACCCGATCGAGGCCTGAGGCCTACGGGCTTGAGCTCGGGTGAGACGGCCGCTCACCCAGTTCTCTGGCCGGCGGTCTGCCACCCCCTCCCCCCTCTGGGCCGGGGGGGTCATCCCGGTCCCCACGGGCGACCACCTGTGTACACGGCTACATCTCCACTCTGGCCGGGCGCTGTGAAACGGACAGCGAGTACCAAGATGGCCGACGAACAACTAAACGGCACAACCGCGAGCAGCGCACAAGCAAGCCTGGCTGTAACCTCGTGGCGGAGAACTGCCGCGGCTCCCAAGCCCACCTGGTGACACCTGCGTCAACAACGGAAGGGAATGCGGGGATAGAGGGAGAGCAGAGGAAAGACAGGACCCCCCTGGGCACTCCTTATCAGACCCGAGGCTGGCACACAGAATGGGCCCACCTGGGCTGAAGACCGTCGGGGATGGAACCCCAGAGCACTGACCGCTTATGCTGACTAAGACACACAGCAGCCCCCCCACAGGGGAAGAACTCGGCCTCCCACGTGAGTCACCCGGTTCGCGGACTTGAGGTGCAGGCCTTCACACAAGCCCGGGGCTATAGGGGGGACTTGGACAGACCCTGCCCCGCACACTCGCATTTTCCCACACACCCAAACCAGAGATATGACACGGGCTGGGATGGGACTTAATACCTCAAGAAGCATCTACACGAGGCACTGCAACCCGCCGAGACAGCAGTACCATGCCAGACTGCACATATTAACCATGTCTAGCCCGAGACACAGCCAAAGATGACATGCTTTTGTTTTCTAACCTGTTTGTTTCGCAGCCCAGCTTAGCACTAACCTCTAGCACTAACCATAAGCATACTTGTATTACATAGAGTAGAAAAGCCTGTAACCTATCTAGCAGAGAAACTAGTATACCGTAATATACATAGCACTGTACTCTTTGAATTACTCCTATTGTGATCACCTACCTATACTACTTATCATTTACTATTTAATCGAGAGAAGCTTGTTTGTTTCGCAGCCCAGCTTAGCACTAACCACAAGCATACTTGTGTTATACAGAGTAGAAAAACCTGTAACCTATCTAGCGGAGAATCTAGTATACCCTACCATGCATAGCAATGTAATCTTTGAATTACTCATCTTGTGATAACCTTCCTATACTACTCTATGTATACTGGTGAAGCGTTGGACTCTAATATGTTATCATCCAAAACTAAAAATGTGCTGTATACTCCTATGCCACGTTATGTTATAACTGTTTATTACTGCTTGGAACTGCTATTGTGGCTGACCGAGCCTATTGTTATATCACGCACAACAAAAATAAAGAATTTAAAAAAAACAAAAAAAACATAGTAACAATATTACAAAACAACAAAATTCAAATACACCAGCAGTCTTTTGTGTATAAAGTGCTCCAGATACGCCAGTGGTAAATAAGGAGGCATAGTCTTAACTATACGAAAATTACATGTAGAGCCAATTAGGAGGCTCCATTTTTGTGAGTATTGATTTGTACACATACTTCCAATTTACATCTTAAAGCGATATTACGCCATTGCATATTTTCTTTTTTGTTTGAGAGATTGGTCAAGTCTTCTGGAATCTAAAAAGAAGGCCATAAGGCTAATATCACCAGAGCTAGGTCTATTAGCTCTTGGATAAGTGAGTGAGTCTACACAAGCACTTTATATTTATTTTCTTAAAAATACTAAAGATTCTGTACTATTGTGTATTTTTTATTATATTGCAGAGATTGCAATTTGAACATCACAAGTAACAGCAAGTTAAGTTGTATAATCTTTAGATGTTTTTGTCACATATAATGGTGCTCCATTTAGATTTTTCTTGGTTTGTCACATATTTTGTTTTAAATTGTTATTGGGAAATTCACACATATTGAGGGGGAGCAGCTGTACAGTTGTATCTTGAAACATATCACTTAGAATATTCACTTATTTATTAACTACGCTTATATAGCACTTTTATGTTTAGTTTCTTTAGTATAAAAATGAGGAGACTTAATTTAAATGCTCATCTGCTAATACTACCAACCAAATCATCAATTATAGGAGTCCTATAATATATAGATCTTCTCAATATTACAATATAAGTAATACGATATACGATTTATGATATACAATATACTATTTTTTACAATCATATTATACATTTTCCCTTCATTACAAGTCCATATTATCCCTAAAAAACACGAAAGCTTACAAATAATATAAAAAGTATATAATAACAAAAATCAGAACCATGTAAAACTAAAAAGAGAGGCCTAAAAATGAAAAGCACAGACTGAAAGAACCTCATAGGGTGAAACACGTTTCAGGACGGAGGACACAGACAAATCGTTTATACATTTTGTTGCTCAATGCACGTTTTATTTGACTATATATTTTGCACTTGATCTGGCCATGGAAATTCATCTGCATATTCCTGGGAGAGTGATACTTATTAAAGAAGAAAGGCGCCACCCTAATTGACTTTAAGCTGGCTGTACCTGGAGCCAGGTTCACAGGCTTCATTCAAGGTGAGCTAATAAGCTTAAAATTGAGAGGCTGTTTATTTCTAAAATCTACTACACAAGTGTGTTTTTTTATTTGTGTACTCTTGCAGGAAAAAGCTAAAGAAATTAGGTGGTGTGCAGCCTTGAAGGCGCAGAAGCATTTGCGATTAGAGCCACACAATACACAGTATAATACTCATAGTATATTTTGTTTTATCATTTCAATATTTCACTATCATTTGTATGTTGTGTTACAAGTTTTATATGAGGACCCCCAGGTGAAACATGAGTATCTTTATTGAGCCATTTTGAACTCTTCACTCACACATTTATTTGGAGTAAGGGTTACACCAAATATTTGTACACTATTACATATGTTTTGACAGCTGACACATTTTCATTAAGTGCCAACACACACGCACCATTTCCACTTTTTTTTTTCTTTTTTGTAAATCCATGTTTCTGTTTTGTAATTCCACAGATGATACCACTGAACAGAGGTTGGGAAATAGAATCAGTAAGGAGCCAGATATCGATGAGTCAGGAGTAAACGGTGTACTACCAGGAATAGACCAAGGTCAGGATTACAGAGGTACGGAAATTTGAACAAACTATCTAAGATCGGTAATTCAGAACAATACAGAGTCAAAAACTAGACAAGGTCAAAACCAGGAGATCAGGAAAACTATATATATATATAAATATATATATATATATATATACATATATTATTTTTATTTATTATTATTATTTATGTATTTTATGTATACAACAGCAGATGGTATAGAAAGTTAAAAGTTAGCTTTTATTTTACATTTTGCAAAAAAAATCTACTTTTTAGTTTATCAATTAAATAAATCCTGATGAAAGTTTAGTTGATAAACTGAAATGTTGATTTTTTATTTTTGCAATATGTAAAATAAAATCTAACTTTTAACTTTCTATACTCACTCTCAATGTTTTAGCATGGAGATGAAATAAAATCAGATATGGGGATGTTAAGAACATTATATCTTTCAATAGATCCCCTTTTGCATATTGTATTGCCCTTTGTTATTTTTATTCCTACTTTTGCATCTTAATGCCTTTTTTGTGTTCTTCTACTGACTCTTGTGTCTCTTATCCTCCTTATTCATGTCTTTCCCATCTATAGTGTGTCATATCCCCCTTTGTCTCTCTCCTGTCTTATAAACCTCCTTATCTGTTTCATAACCCTTTTTGTGTATCTTACCGCCTGTGTCTTTTACTCCTCTCCCTTTGTATCCCTAAACCGCCTGTGTCTTTTACCCTTTCTGGGTTTCTTAACCATCTGTTGCTTACTCAAATGTGCCTATTACTCTCCCACCTTGTTGTTGGGGTTGGCTAAAGGAAAACAGGAGTAGAAAGTGGGAAGCATGGGTTAAAATCCCACTAGAGCCAGTCGGAGAGTGCTTCCTGACATTACCACCACCACCTAATGGAACACCTGTTTCCTGTCAGTCTTGCCAGGAGAGCTATTGTGAAACCTTTTGACTAAGCGACTATGGTCCAGTTCTGAGACCCCATTCGGGAGTTACCCTGCACAGCCACCATTAGCAGCTTTCCCTCTGTAACCCTGGTTCGGCACGTTCCCTTCATTTGAATAGAACTGAGCGCTAGCTCTCTGGCAGCCGTTCTCATGAACAAAACTACAAACGGTCCTCAGCGGTACTTAGCCATGACCGTTATGAAACTTATTTCATGATAAGGACTTTGTGGTTCCCCAGTCACTTCTACTTAACCGTGAATGTTATGGAACAGTTTTCGTCATGAGGCGACCTTGCGATTTCCAGACAACTTGGTCCGGAGTTTTGAACCACTTTGCAACCCGCCAGGAAAGCAGTTTTTGGAGGCAAGGAGCCTGAGACAAGGGGGAACTATATCTATCTGAGAGCCAGACAGAGCACCCCATATTTCGGTTGCAGGAGCTCCCGAAAGTTGACCGACAAAAGCACCAAACGCTCTGGAGCCTTTTGAGCCAGGACCACGCAATCGGCCAGTCAGAACTTTGACACAATGGTGTTTCGCCTATGCTGCATGGATCTGAGCACTATTTGGACAACGTGGGCCTCAGATCAGGGCTGCTTGGGTATGTAGGACCTGTGGGGCTGTTATATGTTTTTAGATGTTTTGGGGTACTTGCATGTTTTTGTGTTTGGCTCTCTGTTCCTGGGAGATAATAGCTTACCGGTCTTTAACTCAATTACCTCCCAGGCACAGAGATCTCTGGAAGGGTCTTGGATTGTATTATTTGGAGACCCCCCGGTTGAGGGTTGTGTATATAAGAAAGCAACGTGGCCATAATAAAGCAGTTCCTTTTTACCCTTCACTCAGTCTGGACTAGTGTTTGGGTAGATCAGCTATACTCTCTGCAGGAGAGCTTAATCACTTGAAGCTGTAGCCATGACCCTGTTGCAGGGTGGGAAGCGATGTTGAGACCCCAGCTAAGCTGTGGCGACTAGGGGCTGAAGCCGGCTGTTCGTCACAGACATTTCCTATTAAAAGTACCTTATTTACACTGTTTAAATTGCAATGGGGAATTTTAGCAATCCTTCTTTAACAAGAAGATTGTGGCTAAGACCTGAGTGTAGTCCTTGTTTTTACATGTTATTAAATCCCTGATATTGACACGAATAGGGTCCTTGCAAGCATGAAATCGAGGAGACTTAATTTATATGCTCAGTTCATTTGCTAATATTGCCAACCAAACCATCATTCAGTCTCTTGTTTTTATTCCTTCCCTATTTGGGAAAAAAGAGAAATTCCAGTTCTGCCGTAAATCTACTAAATGGTGAGTTGTGAACCTGCTTTCACCAGTGTGTTCTCTTAATCTGATTTTTAATCATCTCCCACTCATTTCAACATAATGGAGTCAACATGGAAAATCCAGTGTGAAAATAACATGTTTGTTGGACTTTAAGTGAATAAATCTTCTTCGCACTCCATTTACAGATCTTACATGCTGCACATCCACCACAAAAAAAAAAATATTTTTTGTATATATTGTTTTTATTAGAGTTTTCTTTTGTAAATTTAAGAATTACAACAGTTAGTTACATGCATAGTTAAATACAGTTAGCAATGTTACAAGCATAATAATAAAGTTTCAGTAAAAGTTACTTAACATAAAAATATATAAGATAAAAATAACACAAAAAAAAGGGAGACCCAGGTGATTCTAATGGTTTGTAGGCTTGTTGAGTTTAACATCTCATTTTTGGAGAAACTGCTTTGTGTTTGTAGCCAAATGATTAGACATTCAAGTAAGTTAATTGTAAATAGTCAACCACGTACAACCTCAGGGGTAGTTCATTATAAGGGTTGAGTACTTTAGAGTGTGGGGAAGGCTGGCAGAGAAATACGTGTTTGGTACAAGGCTCCCACGTATGTAGATATTTCCCATATCTTTTCTCCAATTACTATTTCAGTTCCTCGTATTTCCTTTTTTTTATTTATTTTATTTTTATTTCGTTTTTGCGCATTGAACATATTGAATTATAAACTGTGGTTAGACAATAGTCTTTAAAAGGAGAAATAACATTATCCATAATACATAAGACATTTTACATAATACTTAATACATAATACATAATACATAATACATATTACATAATGCTTACATACACGTCGTTGGTAATACAATTGTGGTTGCTTGTGGTACAAAACCGATGTATTTGTTATTTCATTATATGGTGGGTATATCCGTGGGATAACCTGGTCTAGGATTGAACCCGTTATATTTCTAGGTTAGTTTGAGCCCAACATAAAGGAGTTCCATGGGTACCAGATTGATTTATTTATATTAGATTTGCCTAAGGAAGACATCCTCAAATCCTCCATTCTGCGGATTGTTTCAATTTTCTGAAACCATTCTCTCCTTGATGGTCTCGTGTTGGTTTTCCAGAGTCCTGCAACAACTAGTTTAGCTGCAGTTAGCAAATAAAAGATTAAGGAGTTTTTAAATTTAGGTATCGACAAGGGAGTATGATAGAATAAGAGTGTCTCAGGACTAAAAGGTAAACGGATACCGCTTGTCAGTTCCGTGACTCTCTGCACTTCTCTCCAAAATCCCTCCACCTTACTACATTCCCACCAGATGTGTTTGTAGGTGCCCTTTACTGTTGTGCATCTCCAACAATGAGAAGACACGTTTGGGTCGAATTTGTTAATATCCACAGGAGTGGTGTACCATTGGGCCAGGAATTTGTAGTTTATTTCTTGTAGTGCTATGCTAGAGTGGGATTTCATCATTTTATTGAATATCAGTGTCCATTGAGACTCTTCCACTGGGGAGAGGAACCATGTGCTATTTCGTATCGTGTACCATGGGAGATTACCATTAGTGTTTTTCTGTAACATGTGATAACATGTGGAAATTGTTTTCGTTCTAGGTGGAGAAGAACACATATTTTCAAAGCGAGTGGGCTCTCTAGGTTGCCATGTAAGGAGCCCTTCAGTAGACAGAAAATGTTTTATCTGGATGTATTGGAAAGTTTGTGTCAACGTGGGGTGTGTTAATTCTTGGAAAGTGTTTAGTGGTAGAACGCCACTTGATGACATCAGGTCTTGTAGCGTTAGGCCTCTATCCCTGGATTTAGGTATTATATTGGCCAGATATGGAAGCTCGTTTCCCAGGGGGAATTTTGGATTTTGTGATATTGGGTAAAATGGGGAAGGTGTTGGTGAAAAGTCAGGATATGTATATATCTTTTTCCACGTATGTAGAGTGGCCGATATTGTGGGTAAATCTCTAGCTAACCCTCCCTTGTTTCCCGATATAATCCAGGGGAGGGATTTCAGAGGAGTTTGTATTTGAGATTGTTCTATGTATACCCATGCTTTTGTATTGCCCTCTTTGGACCATTCCAGGATCCTTCCTAGGTGTACAGCCTTGTGATAGTTTTGTATGTTGGGGCAACCCAGGCCACCTCCCGTCTTAGGTTTGGTCAATAGGCTAAATGCAATTCTCGGACGCCTGTGCGCCCAAATAAATGAGGTGAGCATAGATTGGATGGTTCTAAAGAAAATGTTGGGGATATGTATTGGAATTGTGTTCAGAAGATATAGAATTCGTGGTAGGATGTTCATGGAGATAATGTTTATTCTCCCCATCCACCTGAAGTGCGGTCTGTCCCACCTATCTAGATCTTTTCGGATTGTCGTTATGAGGTCGGGGAAGTTTTCTTTGTAAAGTGTTTTGTGTGTTTTGGTGATATTGATCCCTAGGTATCTAATAGCATGGGGGGCCCACTGAAACGGATAGATTTGTTTTAATTTCTCAACTTGATTTAGAGGCGTGTTGATGTTAAGAATCTCGCATTTGTCAGTGTTAATTTTGAAGTTGGAAAGTGAGCTGTATTCTTCCATTGTTTTTGTTAGGTGAGGTAGGCTAAGTAAGGGATTCTCAATCGTGAAAAGTAAGTCGTCAGCGAATGCCGAGACTTTGTATTCTTGTTGTTGCACTTTAATACCTCTAATGTCTGAGAGGTGTCTGACTGCCTGAAGTAGGGGTTCTAGTGTTAATATAAAGAGCAGAGGGGACAGGGGGCACCCTTGTCGTGTCCCATTGCTTATGGTGAAGGGTTTGGAAAGTTGTCCATTAACTTTAAGTCTGGCTGTGGGTTTTGAGTAAATCGCTCTTATCCATTGATTCCATCTTTTGCCGAAACCTAGTGTCTCAAGTGTGTTGAACATAAATGTCCAGTTTACCCTGTCAAATGCCTTTTCGGCGTCTATTGACAGGAGTAGTGTTGGGTGTGGGTTATGTTTTGTAGCGTAGATTAAGTTTACGATTTTAGAAGTATTGTCCTTTGCCTCTCTGGCTGGGACAAAGCCTGCTTGGTCGGGGTGTATCAAATCCTGGAGAAAGGGCTTAAGTCTGGTCGCTAACATTTTTGTGAATAATTTTATATCCACGTTTATTAGGGATATTGGTCTGTAACTTGCACATTTTTCTATATCCTTTCCTGGCTTGGGTAATAGTGTAATGGTTGCCTCTAGAGCTTGGCTCGGAATATGTTCATGGTGAGGAATCGAATTTAATGCCTCAAGTAGGTGGGGGGTGAGTTCCTGTCGGAACATTTTGTAGTAGGAAGCCGAGAAACCATCAGGTCCTGGGCTTTTGTTATGCGGTGTTTGTTTGATTGCTATGTTTAGTTCTTCTGTTGTGAATGGTTCTTCTAGAGATTTTGTTGCTGCTAGAGGGAGGATTCTGTCAAATTTGTTTTCTAAATAGTGTTTAATATCGTTGGAGTTGTTTTTTTGTTCCTTTAAATTATATAGGGAGGTGTAATATTCATGGAAGGTGTCAGCTATATCTTCTGTCGTGTGGGCGTACGAATCGTCTGATCGCTTGATTTTAGGAATATACGTGAGTGTTTGTTTTTGTTTCAAGGCATTTGCCAGGAATTTACCGCATCTATCCCCTTGGGCATAATGTAGCTGTTTAGTCCAAAGGATTGATCTTTTCGCGTTATCTTGTAGAAGAGATTTAAGATCAGTTCTCAGGGCCAACAGTGTGCGGTAGGTTGCTTCTGTCATATCTGTTTTATGTGAGCTTTCTATTTGTGAAATTTGGTCTTGTAGGTCATCAATTTGTTTGTGTTTTTCCCGTTTGATTTGGGCACCCCATTTGATCAGTTCCCCCCTGACTACTGCTTTATGTGCTTCCCATTGTGTATATGCGGTAGTGTCTGAGGTTTTGTTTTCTTTGAAATAAAACTTTAGCACTTTGTTGATTGAATCTTTAACCTTTTTTGTTTGCAGTAAATTGGGGTTGAGTTTCCAGGTCCCTTTGGGGCGGGGGAGAGATGGTATGGTCAATGTGAGGTGTATTGGTGAGTGATCAGACCACGTTATCGGTCCAATGGATGTGTCAGAAACTAGGCTCAGATCTCTGTGTCCTACTAGAAAATAATCGATTCTGGAATAAGCTTTGTTGGGAATGGAATAGTAAGTATAATCCTTAGTTGTTGGGTGGAAGACCCTCCAACAGTCGGATAGTTGGTGAGTCTTGATAATATGCTGCATTTGGATCCTAGATGCATTGAGATGTGTGCTCTGGGTGGAGGTACTGTCCTTTTTGGCGTCTAGGGAGACATTAAAGTCTCCCCCTATAATTAGTATACCGTTTGCAGGTTGTTTGATTTTTGCCATGATTTTTCTAAGCGTCCCGCACTGGTGTTTATTTGGGAGGTAAATGGCTACTAGTGTGACAAATTCTGCCCCTATGGTTCCTTGTAATATAATGTATCTCCCTGTGTCATCTGTTATGTGGGAGGAATAGGTGAAGGGGATGTGCTTGCCTATTAGTATAGCCACCCCTCTTGATTTGCTGAGATTATAGTTATTATAGTATATGTTGGGGAAGTTTGGGTGTTTAAGTTTAGGAGCGTCAGGGCCCTTGAGATGTGTTTCTTCAAGAAACGCTATGTCTGTTTTATTCTTCGTTAACTCGGTTAGTACCATTTTTCTTTTCTCGGGGGTATTCAGCCCTCTGACATTCATAGAGCATATACGGAGGGAGCCCATGGTTGGGTAAATTCCTTTACACAATTTCTGTATTTAAACGGTGTATATGTTGGAGCTGGGTGGCCAGGTGAGTTTGTGCTGCGTGTATTAAACCCACGGAACTGGGAGGATTTCGTACGTGTGTGTATGTAAGCAAAGAGAGGCCAATATTTGGCCGAACAGAACAGAGTATTATAAACAAGATAAACAAATATCAATAACTATATACAAATCGATTTCTTAAGTGTGTCGAGTTTGACGTACTACGAGAAGATGTTCAGCAAAAGGTGTGAACCTTCTCGTGTGATTATAGAGGTTTACTTTCTACGCGCTACTAAAGCAGCCGGGGGGTCTGTCTTGTGTTAGACCTCTATCAAGGAGACGGTACCAGGCCTGGGAGTTACCAGCAAATATAACTGGTACAGGAAGTGATTAATTTTATGATGTGAATTTCTTTAATTTAGTGGGTACCGCTCAGTGCCCTATTGGGCTGTTAGCTGTGTCCTGAGGGGACACTGGCACTGTCTAGTTGTTGTTGGTTCGTTATCTAGTGGGATTGCGTGTCTAATGACGCCTTAGCTGCTAAGTAGCATCCCTAGTGGCGAATTAAAGACGCATTACGTTCACAACTGGTCTAATTCTAATTTAGGGCTTATTTACTGTTCAAATGGTTAGTTTTAGGATGGAGGGGCAGCGTGTGTTGTCTGTAGCATTATAGGATATGC
Organism: Pelobates fuscus; assembly: GCF_036172605.1. Lineage (NCBI taxonomy): Eukaryota > Metazoa > Chordata > Amphibia > Anura > Pelobatidae > Pelobates > Pelobates fuscus. The sequence continues at coordinate 57,611,810 of NC_086322.1, read as the reverse complement.
CGCCTGTTAGGATATCGGGTGTTTTCAAATACATTGAGTGAATATACAGCATGCATGCATTTGATACAACAGTACAGTTTAGAAGGCTAATATAATAGTTACTATCACATTATTCATATATTTGTAGATCAATTCAAACATGTGGTAGTCGTTTTTCATAGTTACCCTTTCCCAGACTGAGGGTTAAGCTTGTGTGGTAATAAAGTTCTACCGTGTCTCTCGGTTATAGTGTTGAGTCTTTTGTCCCTATTGTTGTGCAATATTATCAGTTTATCTTCCTCGGGGTCATCTGGTGTTTTCTTGATCGCAGAAAGGGCGAGTCTGGTGGTGACTTCCATGAGGCTCTTTTCCGTGTGTCCGCTGCTGGGATGGTTTGTCTTGGGTTTTGTGGCCTCAGTTTTTCTGGTTCGGACACATCATACCAATCTGGTATATCTATATTAGGCAGTCCTAGTCTGTGTGTAAAGGTGTCCACATCTGCAGCCGACGTTAAAGTTGCTTGGATGCCCTGGTGAGAGGCTGTGAGGGAGAAGGGGAAACCCCAGCGGTATTTGATATTTGCTTGTTGCATGGCCATGGTGAGGGGCCTTAGGGTTCTCCTACCCCTTAAAGTCATCCATGCCAGATCTGGTAAAATCAATATTTTCGAATTATTGAAGGTTATGTCTGTAGTGTCTCTGGCGTTTCTCATTATAGCCTCCTTTTCTGTGTAGTAATGTACTCTGCAGATTATGTCTCTGGGGGAGTCCTGTGGTAGGCCTTTTGGCCTTAGCGCCCTATGGGCTCTGTCCAGTATAATTGGGGTGTCTTCAGGTCTCTGTAAAATTTTGTTAAACAGGGATTGGAGTATTTGTGACAGGTTTTCAGAGTTTCCCTGTGATTCTGGAAGCCCTCTGATTCTGACGTTATTCCTCCTCCCCCTGTTGTCTAAATCTTCTGTATTTTTCATGGTAAACATAATTTTAGAATCAGTTTTCATTTGGCTTTGTTCTAGTTGAAGGATTCTGACTAGCATCTGGTCTCTGTCTTCCTCTAGGTCCCCCACCCTAGTGTTCACTTGCCTGATATCTGCCGACAGCGTGGAAACTTGGTCTTGAACGGCTGATTCCAGCTTAGATATCATTCCAGCCAGCTCTTCTCTTGATGGTAAGTGCTTGAGTGTTTCTCTGATGCTAGCTAGGCCATCTGATATTTCGTTGGATGGAGTGGGGGCCTCCGGGGCTGTGCATTGTCGAGCGGCCTCGTGTGTGGAAACGGGTGCCGCCATCTTGTCTGCTAGGCCTTCTCCGAGGATTTTTACCGTGTCTCGGAAGTATTTATCGAGGCCGGTAGAATTTTTCGGGTTCTCGGGGTTGAGGGTGTTCGTGGCCGGGTCGGTTTTCCTTTTGTTGCCCATTTAGTGCCTAAAGATGTGTTTATTAGCCAGTTCTTTTATTTCGCCGGTCGGGAGCTCCGAGCAAGTGCGACCGCTCACATCGAGTATCAAGCCACGCCCCCAGTTCCTCGTATTTCCTAATTTGTTCGATGGATAAATACCACTCTATTAATGGATGGATACCACTCTATCTCACTGGTCTTACATGTTCCCAACTTGCCCCTTTACAGTCTATAATGAATGCGGCGGCGAGGCTCATCTTGTCCGCAGCTCCCACGCCTCCCCTTTGTCAGTCCTTACATTGGATACCATAAGATATAGGACTCAATTTAAGAATCTGATACTTGATTACAAATCTCTACACAATGCTGCTCTGACCTACTTATCCTCACTAATACACAAATGTGTCCTGTCTAGGCACCTACGCTCTGCCGGAGACCTACGTCAATCCCCTGTTTGTACTCCTACCTCTGATGCTCACCTTAAAGACTTCTCTAGGGCTGCACCATTCCTATGGAATGCCATTCCCCTCTCTGTTAGACTTTCGCCCAATCTCCACTCCTTCAAAAAATCTTTGAAACCTTACTTCTTTAGGAAAGCATATCAATTAAACAGCTTTCCCTCCCTGCTCCCTGATTCTGCTCCAGCAACTGTCATCAAAACAAAATACTAAGCCCTAAATGAACACTATCCTAGCACCATATGATTCGTCTCCCAGGTTTGAATTTGTGTAGGACACACCAATATTAAGTACTGTGAAGTAGTGTTGGACTTAACACAATATAGCCATATGGTGTAAGTGAATCCCAATATTTGTTTGCTGAGCTAGGTGATTTTAAGAAGCCTTATAGAATTTAGAAATTTATTTTTATATGTGTGCTGTTTCTTAATCTGTATTATGTATACATTTTCGTCACTACGGCAGCACCATTCCTGCAAGATGCATGTTCTGGATGTGCCCCCAATTCCCTTTTGTCTTTACTATAAAAATGAAATAAAGGCTGATCAGTGTCCATGCCCAGGTATTTCTCAAGATGGAACACTATACAGAGATAACCTAATTGATCTGAGCACCTCTCAGTACAACACACACATTTTTACCTATAATTCCATAAACATTACATGCTGGGAAGGAGCAGAAGTAGAGGAACATAGATATCCTGCTGGAGTTAGAAACAGCACCAAACTATATTCTGTAGTAACAAACTCTATCATGACTCTTGGTGGAAAGAGAATTTGAAATCAGAAGAAGTACATCAACTAATGAAAAATAACTTAAACAAAAACTAATGGCTAATATCACTATAGGCCAACTGAGAGCAGATGCCCTGCTAAGTGAATGGAACACAGGAGGAAAACAAAATTGCTCAGAGACTTGACACCATGGGACACTTGCACTAAACCAAAATGTATAGCTTTAATAATAGGGACACTCTGGTCACCATCCAAATCTAAAAGTTGCTATGGTGCCAGGAAACCCCTGGGTGCACTCTTACCTGAAAGGGTAAAACCATTCCACAACGTTGCCTCCAGCACCAATCAGCAGGTCCACCAGGCGACATCCGTCTTCTGAATCTCTGTTTCAGGAAGCGCATAGGTAATGGTTGCTGCTGATTGGCTTAGAGTGGTCAGCTGATGCCCGGCGGCACTCCACGCTTTCTGAAACTGAGATCAGAAGCCAGATACTGCCTGGGGAGCTGCTGATCGGCACTGAAGGCAACCACTGAAGTATGGTTTATCCCTGAAATGTAAGAGTGCACCCAGGGGGCCTACTGGCAGCATAACAGCTTAATTTAGTTGAAATTGTTATTTTAACCGGAGTGTCCTTTTAACTCTACATATTATGTGCATACTGGCAAAGCAAGAAACCCCTGTAATATAACTACAGAGACATTGGTAACAAAATGAATCTTTATTTGGTTCTATTCCAACTGTAGTCTACCATTACACTCCTTGCTCTCTTTGGTATGACAATACCAATCAAGACTTCAACTGGCAACCTAAAGTTGTTGATCAAGGGTTCTTGCTTCATTCCAGACTTCCAGGAATGTGGTGCATAATAAAAAATTATAATTACTAAGGTAAATTATGCTGTTTATTCCCTGTATCGGAAATGTTTTAGTGATGGTATAAAATATACAATAGATACTGTAATTAATAGTATAAAAAAATTAATAATATTTAAATTCAAAAAAAGATAGACCTTGTGACTATCTGAAGTGGAATCCGAAAAATATTGCTGGAATGCCATATGCAGCTGCATCCTGGCCTACAAATAATACTTTTTTAGACAAAATGTATATTGGCATGCCAACTATTTTTCCAGATTAATGTACATTAAGGCCTCTGTCTCGCAGTAGACGGAAATTGCTCAATAAATCATATTCCTTCATATATACTGGACAAGTACTTGTAGATGCAATCCAAGTAGTGGCCAGAATTTTTGGTCTTACTAGTGAAACATTACGCAATGGCATTATAGTACTTAAAGAACATATGATTACACTAACAATAGCAATAATGAATGAAGTACCATCTTTAAAAGAAAGAATCCACTACGATTACTATCAAATCCGAAACTACCCGGTATTCATTTACGTTTGCAGTGATATGATTGACACAAATCTGATTAACATAAGTGGAAGATAATATCCAATCAAGGAGCATAACTATTAATGTGAAAAAAAAATATTATAAGATAGGTACAAGGAAAATAGATATCTCACAATGCATATCAAAAAGGATCAAAACATGCTGGTAATGTACAAAAAGTTATCAGAGGTACTAAGTAGTAAGCAAATACCTAAATATTAATGTAATAAGTAATTGATAGAGATATCAAATCCTAACAGCCACCCAAAAAATTAATAATAAAAGCACAAATTCCTTGTGGTAATGACCCTGCAACATCTACTGATTGTTTAATCGATATTGAACAAGTAGAAAGTGGTTATTTGTACTTTGAACCTCTAGGAAATGGATCATATATAATTATGAGTTCATATTCTGGTTGTAACATACCCCCATTTCAACAAGACATAGCTACAACAGATTATGATATCTGTTGTTACAGGAACATGTTAAAACTCCCTATACAATTAAAATACATATACCTCCAATATCTGTAAAGCTACCATTTATGAATGCTTTTTGGGCTCATTTACAAAAATTCTAAATCACCTTACACTCCACCCACAAACAAGTTGAAAACATACTCAAAGGCATTCTATAGTGCCAGGAATACAAACCTGTATTCCTGGAACTAAAGCTCCCTCTGTCTCCCTCGCGCCTCGCATCTGGGTGACTATAGTTTCCATTTAAAAAAGTGAGATTAACATTGTTAAGCATCCAGTTTCTTGAACGTGACTTCTAGTGGTGGAGCTACCACCCATGCAACCGGTGTGGCTGCTCTGGGGCCTATATGCTTTGGTGGCCCATCAGGTGGCCCATACACTTAGGGCCGCTCAATGGTTATAAATTGTAATATCTGTGCCTGGGAGGAAGTGACAGCCAGTCACTTCGTCCCAGTTTCAAACATAGCGCCACGCAGGAGGCAGAAGGGTGGCTGGAAATTTTAAAATTATGAAATGTATGTGTTTATGTATATCAGATTGTACGTGTATGTATCTATGTCAAGTTGTGTGTATGTTTCAGTGTGTGCATCTGAGTGTGTGTGCGTCAGTGTGTGTGTGTGTGTGTGTGTGTATGTGTGTGCATGCATCTGTATGTCAAGGTGAGTATATGTCAGTGTGTGTATATATGTGTCCGGGTGTGCATCTGTATATGTGTGTGTGCATTTGTGTGTCAGGATGTGCATCTGTCTATTTGTATGTGCATCTGTGAGTAAGGGAGGGCATGTGTGTGTCTATATGTCAGTGTGTGTATCTGGGTCAGAGTGTGTGAATGTGGCAGTCTGAATATCTGTGTATGTGTGTGTCAGTGTGTGCATCTGTGTATCAGAGTGTGCATCTGTGTGTGGGTTTATATGTCAGTGTGTGTATCTGTGTGCCGGGTGTTTGCATGTGTCAGTGTGTGCATCTGTGTTTCAGGGTGTGCATCTGTCTATGTGTATGAGCATCTGTGAGTTAGGCAGTTCATGTCTGTGTCAGTGTGTTAATCTGTGTCAGCGTGTGTGCATGTGTCAGTCTGTGTGTGTCAGTCTGTGCATCTGTGTGTCAGGGTGTGTGCATTTGTCAGTGTGCATATGTCAAGGCGTGTATCTCTGTCAGTGTGTGTATATCTGTGTGTGTGTCAGTGTGTATATGAATTTGTGTGTATGTGTCAATGTGTTTATATGTGTGTATCTGTGTGTTAATGTGTTTGTATATCTGTGTAAGTATATATGTGTGTATGTGCAAATATCCAAGCAATCAAACACCAACACAACATGCAAACACACTCCTGCAATTTAACACAAATATTACATACAAACACACCACTGCATTCAAACTCCAAAATTATATACAAACACACCCCTTCACTCAAACAACAATACTATACACAATTGTACATCCACATTTAAAAGCCAGCATTACATATAACCACACACCTGTAAACACAAACATTACAAACACACCGATGTATTAAAATACAGACAAGCACCCATCAATCAAACACAAACACTACACACAAGTACACCCCAACATGCACATATATGCTCTATACAAAACATGCTTACATTCTAACACACCAGCCCTGCTCACAAATGCAACCCTGCAAGGATGGGCAAATTGTAGATCCCCAGCTGGCATAGCATCATTGGAGTTGTATGACAGATAGGGATCTACCTTTTGGCCACTCCTGCACTAGAGGGGGGTCCAAAAAACTTGGTAAGTCACTTGCCCCAATTTTATCTACAGTAGATTTTTTTTTTCCCCCAAAGAGTAGCCAAAACTTTAGCAAATATCGGTAAAACTGGTTTTGGAACAGGTTTTGGTATTTTAAACTATTAATGATAACGATAGTTATATTTTTACTGATCGTAACTTGGAGGACAGTTTCTCAAATCCCTAAGAGAACAAAGAAGAATAAATCATTTTCATATCTATCTGTTTCCAATTATCAACTATTCCAGAGAGATCTTGAGAGATAATACAAAAAAGATAATTTTTTACATTTAATGAGATTGTGCAAGGAAACTACCATTTTACATATCAATGTAAAAATACCACAGGTACTTTGCTAATTCAAATAATCCCTATATATTTAGGCCAATATCAGAGAGATTGTCATTATTTCTATTCAATCTATATTCATTATAGGTGATGCTGAAAGAAAATCTGCAACCAATTCTAGCCAAATACCCAGATGTCCTCAAAACTCCACCTCCAACAATTTATCTGAGGAATCTGATATACAACAGTTCATTGAAAAATTTAACCTATCCCTCTTTCCAGGATCCGTACAAGCAAGTTATGCCCCAGAGTTTGAGGACCTTCTTGAATCTTAAACAACATCCTTGCTCAAAACTTTTAACCAACCTCCTTTTCAATGCAAAGATCAAACAAAATATGTTTTTTTCAGATAATGACCATGATCAAAGACAAAAACGCCAATTGTTTTAGTCTAGTGATAACAAATCAGGGTATGTCACATTATCTTTTGGTCATTGCCTTGATGGTTTGTCAAGGTCACGTTTGTTTTTCTGTTTTTTTTCTTAACATGAACTGATTTTAAACCTAGGTCTAGGATTAAAATCAATATATATATATATGTTTTGATCAATATTAGAAAAAGGCTGATGGAGAATATGTTTTTGCAACTGCATTAATACAAGACTGAGAGATTCTCTTGTACAATCAGGAGGGTATGTTATTCTATTTTACTTATAATGCAAATATATGCATTTAACTTTATTCACTCTGCTTTCATTATTATAATGGATTGTAAAAAAATTATATTGTCTGTATTCATTTATATACAATAAAATATTTTAAATACAAAAGATATTGCTTCCAAATCCCTATTTTTATTGTATTCTTAATTATTTATATAATATAAAGAGAGAAACGTATCCATCTGTATAACATTTGTGCTAAATTAGTTGTACAGTTAGCCCTGATAAGTTCTAAGTAAATAAGACAATATAGATGTAATATGGGTATCGCTGTGATCACAGGTTGGGGATATTGCTCAACCAGAGACCAAATAGAATAAAATAATTAACATTTACCTACTTAAAGAAGGTATTGGTATGGATACAACCATATAATATAACTCTATACAGCCGTGCTCCAAACACCAATATAGTGGGATATACTTATGTAAATAAATGGTATCAAAAACATATTTCCAAGTGACTCCAAATAATGTACCAGTACATATTGAAAGAAAAAATCATAACAAATAATAGTGCATCCCTATTTATAATAATAGTATAAAATATATTTGAAAAGCTACCACTCACATCCTAAAGAGCTGACCACACAGCTCACTAGATTGCATGCGATGGATAAAGCCTCTTAGAATGGTCAAACTTTATTTATATACTTATGATTAAAACCAATCAGCGAAATTAGAACTGCTTACAAGATTTTGGTGGTGAAAATATGCGGGCATAAGCATTTTGTTAACTAAAAAGTTATTGCAGAGTATTCTCTCAATTCCGCGGGGACCTCCGTTTGGTACTCCCTCAGCCCACCTTATGATGTCAGTACATTTACATCAACGTGTTTCACATTCCGGCTTCATCTGAAATGGATCTCCCATCTTTATGAAGGATGCTGAAGGGCATTTCGTACTCCTCCATAATAAATTCCAATTGGATAGATTTTCAAGTCTATAATTGACATACTTTGTTACTATATTTCATTTAAAGTTCATTAAAGTTTGTTATGTAATCAGCTATTAAACACATTCATTGTGGATATTATTATTATAACTGCAAATAAAACTCATTGCGAGTCAAACATAAAATAGGGACATTACAAGCACTACTTATAAAAATATTAAACACTCAGTGTAACGGCCACCCTGGGTATCAGAGGGGTGTATGCCATTAGAGACGTCCTTTTCCCTTGAGAGGAGCTGTGCTGCAATATTCTCCAGATGTCATCTCAGCCGAGCCAGCAGTAGAAGGTGTAGTAGAGTTCTTACAAGAGCTCGTATTTAGCTGTGAAGCAGGTTCCCTACAAGCACGAGACAAGGCTATGTGTTGAGGGTTAAGCCGAACTGAATCTTTGGGCCATGCTGGCATTTTATGCAACTTTTCCAAAAAGGTTGCCACCCAGGTGGACCTTGTTGGGCACAGAGAACAGCCAATAAACATAAAGTCACATAATGAAACACTCATTCATTACACAAAATTCCTCCCCTCTGCTTGGGAGATAATCGAGTTAATTACTGTATCAACTCAATTATCTCCAAACGAAAAAATGGCAATTTGTAACCATTTTCAGAAATACCATAAAACCATATCCAAACCCCATAAATCATATATTTTCTGATAGTCCATAGTTAGGGGAACAACATGTTAAAAAATCATGCAAATCGGTTCAGGGCTTCCGGAGTTATATGGAAGTCCAGTTTATGCCCGGCCACACACGAGGCTACTGCCCAAAATAGTTCCATGCATTCAGCTGGTGCGGCCGGTCTCTTTCATGCCTTGAAAAATGTCGAACAATAGTTCCCATAAACGTTTGTGCATGTGATGGTCGTGTGCCTCTTCATTCGTATGATGTTTCTACCGAATGCCACCTTCTTCGAATGAATTATCACAAATCTAAGTGATCCTGGAAGTCTCAGCGGTGTTCGGGAGATCGAGTGTCCGGAAATAGTTCCAGACACTCGACGACCAAATTCCGCTGGACGCGTTCGACAAAACAAGATGGCCGCAGCCACGTGTTCATGCAAACGAATCGACAGCCACCCAGTGAACCACTTAAAACGTTGGGGTTGCGGTTTGGCATAGAGTCAAATTAGTCAATTGGCGGCACACGACTGGCTTGGGTGGTCTAACATTCAGTAAACAAACAAATTGGGTATAGTTTGTTCGTTTTTAAATTCGTATGTGGTATAGGTGCAGGGTATTGCAACAAAGAGTTCAAACATTAACAACATTGTAATCCAAACGAACAGGGCATTTGTTACACCCAGTACTGAAGTTTTTACACATAAAAACCCAATATAAAATACAAAAACAATAAAAGTCACATTATTTAAGAACAGAGGTATCTAATATATATTTTGACAAATATTTTAAAAAAATATGAATATAACATATATGATTTATATATTTCCTAATAGGGAAAAAGACACAATATTAAGTGCCATGTACTGGGTGACCACATCAAATATATCGTAATGGGGCAGGCAGAGATGGGATTTTTTTTTTTTTTAAATACCTCAAAAAAAAAAAATTATATATCTATATATATATATATATATATATATATATATTTGTGGTCAGGGCAATATTGCCGTAAGAGTTAGATAACACATAAGTAGTAGCAAATACCATAGTTAAAACACCAGTCGGTTGTGGTGGGAACCGACAATGCAGTAGGCCTGTAATAAAAAAGGGCAAAAAGAAGTGCACCATACAAAATGTATTCATTCTACAATACATCAAATCCCTTGGATAATTTACGAAATTCCTGACGAATATCTTTAACTGTTTCTGGTATATATAAGGCATAGGTGGATGATTTTCAGCATCTCATTACTTTGATGATATGTGCTGGAACATGATTAGAGGAGGCAGATGATGCTGCCCCTATGAGGAAACAGTGGCCCGAGTAGTAAGTTAAATTAAGACCAAACCTTGTTAATAGCATGCGAACATAGAGCATACATTTGGCAGTAGTGAGTGTGGAACCATGTAATTCTAGAAGTGGTTGGTGTGGTAGTTTGCGAATGGTGCTGAAATATTTGTCTAATACCTTAACTGGGCATCATTTGTTATAGGTATGGTAGAAGGGTATGACGACCGGGCGTCCCACCTGGCTAGTTTTAGAGTGGGAAAGTGAAAGGATGTAGTGATCTCTAGCTTTATGGATATTTGTAGTTTTAAGGTAATCTGTGGAAGTTAGATTAATAGAGGCGAACTCACTTGGTTGTAGTAATCCGTAAAAAGCTAGGTATATGGCGGTTTTAATTACCATATTGGTAATAGGTTCGAAAGTTGACGTGTCTAATATATCGGATAGGGATTGGAACAGTTTACCATGGATGGGTAGATTCTTAGAGGGTTATATTGTGTCAGATTTCTCCTTTCAGTAAGGTTTTAATTAGGTAGGATGATAGGAATCCTGTTTTGTTAGGGTGTTGTATCAGCATGTGATGTTAAATGCCCCTTTGTTAGAGTTTGAGTGTTATATGAAAATTTTAGCTTAAGGGGGCAAAAAGAAGTAAACCCCAATAAAGACTCCATAGCAAACATTTCATAAATGTGAAAATCAGCAATGATTCGGCAGTGAAAAGGTAAAAAGCCCTATCGTAGGGTTTCCTAGTGTTAATCAGGGTGTCAGGGTGGCAGTCCGTTGCCTGGGACCCAGACACTATCCGGGTGGCGGTGCAGGACCGGGACCCAGTATGCCTGATGTTCAGAGTAGGAGTCACAATGTGGAGGTGGATTAGCAGGGTCTGGTGCAGGGTAACCGCACGCCCCCTGGTGTTGAGCACCAGCGTTGTGCAGCCACATACCAAAACCCTGAATCAGCTTCAGCGGATACCAGGAACTAGGAGCTTGGAAATTAAGCAGACCTCCCAGGAGCTGAATAGGGAGGCTCTGCAGCAAGATTGTATCCAGAACTAGAAACAAGGCAAGACTAGAGATAGGCACCAAACATGAAAACAAGACAGAACTAATAGAACCCAGAACCAGAGAAAGATAGTAAGCTAAACCCAGAACATATACACAAGACAAGAGGAAAACATGAACATAACATAGGCATGACTGGACAGGACTGTACATGGACTGGGTATACAAACTAAAACAAGACAAGATAACATAGGCAAAACAAGAGGAGAAATAACTAAGTACTACATATGGAAATCATGTGGATTTAGTCACATTATATGATCATACATTGCATAAGCCTGCCAACAACGCCAATGTACCCCATATCTGGCAGGTCCTACACTGCCTAATGTATGCTAAAACATCCAAAGAAGACATATATAGCACTTACCTGCAAGAAAGGGCAGAAGACTTGAGGAGCTGACTGCAGGACACTGAAACAAAAAGGAATGATGGAAAACAAACGGGTGTGGCAACATAAAACAAACATTTAAATGAATCCAAGAGACTGGGAAATCCAGGGACGGACTATAAGAATGAACCCAGAAATCCCAGCATAAAGAAAACCAGACATAGAATAGAAAACCAAAAGACCAAGGAAAACTAAACAAGAAGTACTGGATACCAGAAGCCAGTGCCAGACATCTCCACAGAACAGAGCAGGACGTGACACTAGGTGGATAAGGTTCTGTGCGTGTGATAATAAAACATTTAATCCATTAACATGTCTAGGAATGGAGGGGCAGGAGTAGCCAGATGGGAAGCGGTGGGCAGAGTCTTGTGGAATGCCTGTAAGTGGAAACGAGACAGGTGAACAGCCTATACATTAGTGACCCCCGGGATGTGAATACAAGTAAGGAAAAACTGGTGATTGGCTGCCACCCAAGTGAGTCCCCTCAAAAATCTCATAACTATCAAAGATGATAACCGACCTTTGTTTACAATGTGGTAGGTAGCTAGGTTGTCTGAGAAGCATCTGACTGAGTAATTGCTGCCGGCAATAATGGGGTATAGCTCAAATAAGGCTGAAGTTTTAGAAAACCGTGGTAGGGACATAACTTCTTCAGGCCAGGGACCCCAGAGCCAGTTATCACCACAGATAGCTGCAAAACCCATATTGGCCACAGCATCTGTCCAGAGTGTTGGGGAATTGTCAGAGATTGGAGGAATAAACATTGCTTTTCCATTCGGATTTGTGAGAAAGGTGCACCACATGAAGTCAGCTATTGCATGTGGATCTAATGTGATGCGGGTGTTGTCTGAGGTCAGGTTAGGGAACAAAGAGAGTAGTCGGGAAATTAAGCATCTACCTTGTGGGATGATCCTCATGGCAAAATTCAGTGAACCAAGCAGGGACTGTAGTTCTTTACAGTTGCAAGAACCTAATTGCAAGTAAAGGTCAATTTTGACAGATTGCACCCAATCTTATCATGAGGAAGACAGGACTGCATGTTGACCGAGTCTAGTTTAATACACAAAAAGTTTATTACCGTGTCAGGACCTGTGAGGGGGGTGAGAATTGTCGTTAACCATGAGGAAATCGTGTAAATAATGTATTACAGTCGGGCATCTGCACACATTAAGTAGAAACCAGCACAGGGTTTCTGCAAAAATATAGAATATCTTGGTGCTACTTTTGGAACCAAACGTGAGCTGGAATAAACAATAATAGAAACCCCGCCACTTAATGCCGTGCAGATGCCAAAGTGAGGAATGAATAGGAAGTAGTTTGAACTCATTGACAATATCAGTTTTACTGAGCTATGCCCCTGCCCCAGCTGCAAGAATGGCCCAGATGACATTGTCAATGGTGGAGTATTGTAAGGAGAGTTAAGACTAGCAACTGTGGAGGAATGTGGTGCTGATAGGTCAATGATCAATCTGCGTTTATGCGAAGATTTACCAGTGACTATATCAATAGGATTTGTCCTCCATGAAGTAAAAGGAGGGGACCTAAAAGGGCCGAGAACAAATCCCTGTTCCAACTCAGTCTTTATCAATTTATCCACAGATTCTGGATCTGCTAGTGCTGTCTGCAAATTATTGCATTCAAGCGTCCCATATGGCAAGTGTATGATACCCGTGTGAAACGCCAATGTTAACCCATCAATGAGAAAGTTAACCAAGTGTTGTGAGGGGTGGCACTGTAATAATTCAGGTAGGGTTTAGGGAACATGGACATCGCATGAGCCCGGAAGCAATAGGAACAAATGTGCAATAGTCTGCAAGCACTGGAATACCACATTAAATTTATTACATATTTGGGACTTGCCCAAAAACACAATGTCCCGACCCAGCTTATCCTTAATTACCTTAGTAGAATTTGTGGGAGTGTTAGGGCATAAGTTTGTTGAGAGTGACGTGGATGTGCAAACTGCACAAGCCAGAGTCCTGAGGCCTGCAAAGTGTCTGCAGAATAACTCATTATCCAGTCTACTACAATCCACACTGAAGTTAAACTGAATCGGAACTGCAGCCACTTTTTCTGAAAAAGAACGGTGGCAATCATAGAAGGCCGTACCACCGTACCCCAGATCCACCAGATTATGCATATACACATCCAGTTCATCTTGTTTCTTGGGATAGATGGAACAAAACACATCCCTATAGATACCAAAAGCCAATACAAGTTCAGGTATAGACAGTTTCTTATTTAACCTCGGGCCTCTCGCTTTAAGCACCACTGAAATATCCCCATATGCATATGCCCTGTTCTCAATGACATCCTGAAAGGCAATTAGGAGCAAGACAAGGTTAACATCCTTGCCCTCCAGGATATCGTTCATGAGGTTACCCAGAACCATACGCGATGGGTTAAGGGCCTCAAGGACTTTCAGTGGAATCAGAGAATTACCCGTGGTTGATATCAGGGCCGGTGCTAGGATTTTTAGTTACACAGGCGAAGATGCATTTTGGTGCCCCTCACCCTCCTTTAAAAAAAAAAAATGCATCTTCACCTGTGTGTATTTCCTCCCAAGCCACAGGCATCATTTTTCAGTCACACAGGTACACTGTCATACAAACACAGAAATAATCATACAGAGACATAGAGACACAGACACATACAGTCAGAGACATGAAGGCAAAGACATACATGCATACCGAGACATGAAGGTATATAAAGACATGCATACATACAGAGGCATACCGTCATACAGACACATACAGGCATACAGAGACATACAGGCATACAGAAACATACATACACATACATACAGGCATACATAAACATACAGGCATACATATATACAGGCATACAGAGACATACCGCCATACAGACACATACATATATACAGGCATACAGAGACATACAGAAACATACATACAAAGACATACAGGCACATACATACATATATACTGAGACATACAGGCATACATAAACATACAGGCATACATACATACAGGCATACAAAGACATGCATGCATACAGAGACATACCGCCATACAGACACATACATATATACAGGCATACAGAGATATACAGGCATACAGAAACATATATACAAAGACATACAGGCATACATACATATACATACGTACATACAGAGACATACAGGCATACAGGCATACATAAACATACAGACACATACATACAGAGGCAAACTGTCATACAGACACATACATACAGAAACATGCATACGAAGACATACAGAGACACACAGACACATACATACATCTGTACATACAGAGACATAAAGGCATACAGAGACATAAAGGCATGAGTTACACACATGCATACAGATACATACATGCATGGATACAGAGACATACATACATACAGAGACATACAAAAAGGGGCATACAGACAGATACATACATACATACAGACAGAGACATACAGACAGAGACATACATACACACAGAGAGAGACATACAGACAGAGACATACATACATACTTACATACATACATACAGAGACATACAGACAGAGACATACAGACAGAGACATACATACTTACATACAGACAGAGACATACATACTTACATACTTACTGGCATTCTGTCCGGCTCTGTGGAGTCCTGTCCTGCAGCCCAGCCTCATCATTGGGCGCCAGCCGCGCTGTGCGGTACACAGGGAGCAGGGATATGATGTCATTCATATCCCCGCCCCCTCCACACAGCCTGCGGCAGTCGGCAGACACCGGGGTAGGAGGTGGGTGGGCAGAGGCTGGGTTCCGCGGGCGGGAATATCTGGGCTGCGCTCGGCCACGCTACAAATTGTAACCGGCTGGAGGGGAGCGCAGTGTGCTTCCCTCCTTCCGGTCAGCCTGACATTGCGCCCCCAGGGCTGGTGCGCCCTAAGGCCGCCTGGGCCGCCTTATGGTAGCGCCGGCCCTGGTTGACATTGATGATCCAGTTAAAATTGCATTGGTGGATCTAGCAGGTAAGTTAGGGGTGCTGCCTGACTCCAACTTCTCCAGTCTATCATTAATTAGCACAATGAGGTCATCATGGCTTGGACATCAGGCAGTTGGGAACCACTAGACCCTTCCCCAGCATCAGAGTTGTCGGTGTTGACATACAGTAGCCTGAACAATTCTGCTTTCCTGCCAGTAGCCGGGAATGGAATATTCCTTCTGAGGAGTTCAGCAGTGATGCGCAGGATAGTCCATGATCTAAGTGACGATGGACTAGCAGTGTCTGCCCCACGGGAAGGAGTACCATACCTAGTGGGGGTGCTGGGAAGGGAAAGTTCATCTGGAACTTCATGAACCTGAGACATACTGAAATAGAAAGCACCATTAGTGTGAAACACAATTGGTACTGGCAGACTAGCTATTGCCAAGCGTCGAGACAATTCCACTAAAACGGTTGACAGGTGAGGCCCACTAGTTGCCAAGTGGCTTGAGAGGCTCTAACTATGCGTTATCCTGAGGGGAATTTGAGGCCATCTAATGTTGTGGTGGGGTGTCAGCCTCTTGGTGACAATTAAAGCAGAAGGTTGTATGGGATAGGTGAGGCCCTTTCTATGCAAACATGCGAGGCAAATAACTATGCGTTGGGCTGATGGGCATATACCTCAGAGTACGATGATGGGTGTTGGCCTCGTGGGACCACTAGCCTATGGCATAGAAAAATACACTACTGGACCCCTGGATCCCTAATAGCCAGTAACGTCTACTAATAGGGGACTACTACATTTGAGCAATAACTAAATGTCGTACCTGAGACTGTAAAGAAGGTTCAACAGTAGAAGTAGAGTAAGGGTAGTAGTAAGGTACAGCAACCTAAAGATGAGAAACGTAGGGTAATATCTGAGAACGTAGGAACATGTGTGGGCCAGATCATGGACCCAATTAACTTAAGCTAACCTACCCAAACTGCTAGATACAAGGTTAAATGGCAAGTGCTGCAACAAAATTATGCGCACCTTGTGACTGGAAAAGGCTGGACAGAGAGTATCATCTAAACAAGCGAAACACGACCATAAACATCAGAGGAGGGATTGAGGATTATAGCATAATTAGTAACTAAAATGTGACCAACCTAGAAGTGACAACTTTGATGAGCCGCCCAAAGATAGGAACAATTCATGCAGATTAATAGTACTTGACCAAACCTGTGAACACAATATGGCCAACATATAGATGTTTAACAAAATATCAGGTGTAACACATGAATATATCCAATATAACCTAAAGCCTCCCCTAAGATAATACAAAACTAACTACAATTAAATTCAAGCTGTAATACCAAGTTAAACCAGGGGGATCCACTACCTGAATAAGTAGACTAACTTAAAACCAAATTCTCATTGATTTGTATACTTATGTGAACTTAGAAACAAAAAGAAATTGGGAATACCACAAACAGATGTTCGTGTGTTCCCGATACATTGTAAGAAATTAAATTTGTTTGCACAAATTATTCTAATACAGCCGGTGAGGTTGCTCAGTTGGTAAATTCCCAAACTACAAAGCCTGTTCAAAAATGCAAGGTCACAGGCTCAAATTCCAGCATGGTCAACTCAGCCCTTCATCCTTCTGAGGTCGATAACATTAGTACCATCAACTGGGTAATAATAACATATTTTACTATTCAGCTGACAATTTGGTTAATTCTGAGAGCGTGCGATGAAAAGCGCTTTGAGTTCCACTGGGAGAAAGGCACTATAGAAATACTAGTTATTATTATTATTATAACACTTATAAAAAGCCTGTATTGCTACTTATATGCGAAAGGAGCCGAATGAAGTTACTGTTCATGTGGGTAAAAGACTCCTAACGTTAGTTATTGTAAGTAAGTGTACATGCGAGAAGGCACAAAAACATGCGTACGAACGTACAAACCAGTAAGTAATGAAATAGACCCAAACCGGGATGATGCCATATAATGCGACCACGGCGCGATGGCTTGGGTCTAACTTATGGTTCAGTGAGCACTTCTTGGTCAGTCTCCGAGGGAGCTGGAAGAGGAAGCAGGCTGGTGGTGTTCTGTAAGCAGTCTGTAAGCGGAACAAACGGACAGCAAGCCAGGAAACCAGGAAAAGGAGGACACAGATAAGCTCTGCAAGATGGCGACTTGTGAGTGACCAGAAGTAGTCACACTCAACTTGTCAGACCAATAACGGGTCCTTATAAAAGGGACTCAAGCCCCTCCCACAACTACAGGCCCAGCCTTAAATATAAATATACGGTATGTAATAAAATAGATTAAGACAGTATTGCATCTACTAACTCAAGGTACACGTTTAGCTACCCAGAGTTAGTGAAAGTTAGTCAATATCCCAATTGTAACGGATCGACGGGTACCCTGACTTGGAACCTCCGTTGAAGGATGCTCCTAGCGCTTCCTGAGGACTCCAAGCACTGCAGCAGACACCACAACCACCGAAACGTAGAAGCATACAAATGCTCTCAAGCATATGAATGCTGTAAACAGCTGAACAGGAAAAGCATACAATCAGCTTACACTCCTGGCAATCAGCATACAATCCAATTCCCCCAATAACGAGACAACACTTCGTTTTGAGGTGAAGCAGAACTGACTGTACTGGCACATACAGCCTCTTTTATTCACAAACATAGTACTGCCCACAGGGTTTTGAAATACAGCCAATCAATCCATACAATACACTCAGACACTCCCACACAAAATCCTCCCCTCTGCCTGTGATATTATTACTGAACACAATGGGTAATATAATTATCACAGGCAGAGAAATACAGTTTTTACAAAATATTAATAACTTCCAAAATATACATGCCTGTGGTGGAACCAACCTCGCCACTGAGAACTGGAGAAGCCTGGTTGCTAGCCTCCTGCCCAGTGATTATGGTCCCTGAGAGGTATTGCCCTTTAAGGGACTGAATTGGGGCTTATGGACTGCTACCATAATGTACTGATTCGGTGGTTGTGGTGTCTGCTGCAGTGCTTGGAGTCCTCCGGAAACGCTAGGAGCATCCTTTAACGGAGGTACCCAGTCGGGGTGCCGGGCGATCCGTTACATTGGTGGCAGCGGTGGGATGGCGTCCTAGTGTGAGGTAAAGCAGCTCGGAGACACAGTTCGTTTGGATTACAAAGTGAGGGCAACGCTAGTACCCGTACAGCGCCCCTATCTACAAAAGAAGCAACTTCAGCAGAGCAAGCATGGCGCCCAGTTACAGTCAAGAGGAGTTTGACGCTATGATGAAAATGCTGCTGGCTTTCTATGGACCAAAACCCCCGGAGGAGAAATACATACAGAGCACAAGGAAAGCAGCGGCAGCGTATCTGCAGTAGCTAGCAGACAAAAAGGGAGCTGAAGGTGTCGTCCTTCCTCCCCAGCGGCAGTCTACGGTTCAGGGAGAGGAGCCTGTTATTCCCTCTCCCCAGCGGCAGCACAGCTCACCAAGGGGAGACAGTAAGCCCCTCACCAGTGCAGATGGGACCGTGGTCTCTGCGCCCTGCCTACAGGCAGTACAGAGGGTCAGCCCTGCTCCCCAGCGGCAGTCTACGGTGCAGGGAGAGGAGCCTGTTATCCCCTCTCCCCAGCAGCTGAAGGTGTGTAAGGGAGAGGAGTTTGTTACCCCCTCTCCCCTGCGGCAGCTTAGCACACCAAGGGGAGACAGTAAGCCCCACACCAGTGCAGATGGGACCGTGGTCTCTGCGCCCAAGTTACAGGGAGCTGAAGGGGCCGTCCCCCCTCCCCAGCGGCAGTGTGATTTGTTGGGAATTGGGAGCCCAGTCTCCATTCCCCAGCGGCAGAGTATCCAGCAGGGAATAGAGAGCCCAGCCTCCTTTCCCCAACAGCAGGACTCTGTGTTGGGAGGAGAGACAGTCGGTCTCCCTCCGCAGAGACTGGAAGTATGTATGGGAGAGGAGATTGTTACCACCTCTACCCAGCGGCAGATTATTAATGTACAGGGAATAGAGAGCCCAGTCTCCATTCCCCAGCGGCAGAGTGTTCTAATGGGAGAGGAGCTGGTTACCACCTCTCCCCAGCGGCAGCTTCATGTACCAGGGGGAGACTGCAAGCCCCACACCTGTGCAGATGGGACCGTGGTCTCTGCACTTCCAACACAGGGGGTAGGGACGGTCGGTCCTGCCCCCCCATGACAGGGCTGTTTAGCCAAAGGGGAGACAGTCTGTCTCCAGCAGCAGAGCTGTGTAACTAAAGGGGAGACAGTCGGTCTCCAGCAGCAGAGCTGTGTAACTCAAGGGAAGACAGTCGGTCTCCAGCAGCAGAGCGGTGTATTTAAAGGGGAGACAGTCGGTCTCCAACAACCAGGCTTCAACCCGACTACTCCCGTGGTAGTGCTGGCATCCGGGCAGAGTACCGCTGGTCTCTGCCCACTCAGCAACCCACCAAGGCAGTCTACCAGCCCCCAGCACAGCCGTGGTGAGGCACCTGGGCATGGACAAAGTTCTCCTCTACTCAGGTGTAGTAACCAGTTATTGTGGGTGGGCTACTCTGCTGTTCCTGTTTTGTGGGTGGGTTGCTGGACTAACCAGGGCACTGACCGGCAGGAGGTCAGATACCCTGTTAGTCTAGTTGGTAAAGGGGAGAAATGTGGCGGAACCAACCTCGCCACTGAGAACTGGAGAAGCCTGGTTGCTAGCCTCCTGCCCAGTGATTATGGTCCCTGGGAGGTATTGCCCTTTAAGGGACTGAATTGGGGCTTATGGACTGCTACCATAATGTACTGATTCGGTGTTTGTGGTGTCTGCTGCAGTGCTTGGAGTCCTCCGGAAACGCTAGGAGCATCCTTTAACGGAGGTACCCAGTCGGGGTGCCGGGCGATCCGTTACAATGCCATTCACATAAAACATACATTTTCATAATCAGCATGCTTGAAATATACATATACTCAAAAATCAGGGCAATCGGTTCAGGGGTTAAAAAGTTAAGGGAAAATCCTATTTGACCAAATGAAGCATGGCTTTTCTGCCCAAAACCAGTTTCACAGAGTCTTCTATCCTGGAGATAATTGGGAAGTAATCCAATTATCTCCAAGGACAGAGGCAAAACTCCATTAGCCACATGGTAGCAAAATACAATAAAATACATAACAATATATAACTGTGCAGCTATTGCATAAAACCGGTACATTCAACATATCCCCAGATAGCTTAGATCTGAGCGCACATTATGACTGAATGGCGCTCAGATAACATACATACAGTTCAATTGCCATGGAGCCAAAGTCTTTCACATATTCTTTTGTTACACGAATGGGCTCCATGGCATAGCTATCTGGGGTAACACTGCTCACATAGGGAAAGTACAGAATGACCCGGTTTTCGGGTCTTTGCAGGGGAAAATCAATCATTTCAACATGGGGCCATAGACACAGGGCAGGAGGCTGTCAATCAGTCTTCTCCAATGCCCAGTGGCGAGGCTGGTTCCGCCACACCAATAGTCTCTAAGTATGTATTAGACTAATTTATAATTACCTGGTTTATAAATATACATTGGAATAAATTTGTTCTGAGAGTTGGTTGTTTATGAATAGAGATGTCCTGAATAGTTCGCTGACGAATAGTTCCTGGCGAACATAGCTTGTTCGCGTTTGCCACAGATGGCGAACATATGCGATGTTCGGTCCACCCCCTATTCGTCATCATTGAGTAAACTTTGACCCTGTACCTCACAGTCAGCAGACACATTCCAGCCAATGAGCAGCAGACCCTCCCTCCCAGACCCTCCCACCTCCTGTACAGTATCCATTTTAGATTCATTCGGAAGCTGCATTCTTTTTTTTTTTTTTTTTTTTGACAGAAGTGTGTTATATTTGAGCATGCTAGGCTGAACATGCGTATATCATGGCTAGTTGCACTGAGGGTATGAGTATATAGCAGTACATTGTTGTGAAAGATGGCTGTCATGTTTAGGGTGTAGCTTGCATGTTATCAACTGTGTATTTATATCAGCAGCTCCACCACTAGTTATAAATCAAGTGTGAGTCGCCCCATGAGATGAGACTAGTGAATAACATAATACATGAACGGTTAAGGTAAAGGCATGTAAGGAACTACGACAATAAACTCTTTAGGAGGTGAAATAATTACATGTCTAAACACTTGCTACTTTACGATTAGTTAATGTGTAGAGAGCAGTTCATGTGATCAAAGGCATGGTGTGGAGGATCGGCTATAGTGGGACATGCTTGGCATACTGCTGTTTACATCCGATCCCTTCTGGGCGCCAGGTGCAGACCCTGGGAGTCCCTGATACCTGGAACAACAACAAAGGCAAGTCTCTGGCTGAGTGCCGGGTTCGCGGCTTGAGGTGGTGGAAGCTTGTTTTGTCGGGTGGTCGGATCTGTCCTGGTGGTGCTTCAAGTCCGGTGCGGGATTGTGGTGGCTTAAGGTGGAGGCGAGTGCTTGACGTGGGGCAGGCTCTGCATTTCTGTTTGTGCCTCCGGTCCCGTCTTCGACGCCTTTTGCGTTGGTGGATTTTAATGGGGACTGCTTCGCTTAGCTGTGGTGGAGCTTGTTGGGGCTGTGGTGGAGCTTGTTGGGGCTTCCTGCTTGTTATTTGCTTCCAAAATTGATTAAAGAGACTGTCCAGCTTAGACTCAATATCCTGCCATGCTTTGCTGGTACCAGGAGGACACACGGCTGCCGCCATATTGGGAGAGTCACAGATGAGTATGTCAGCCTGGGCAGCTGTGCTCTGTGCGTCCATTAGCTCCAGACAGCCTCTATGGGGTGGACCGGGATAACCCCCACCGGTCCGAGGCAGGGTAACGGAGCTCCTGCCGGGAAGTAGCTGCTCCTGGGCATCCCAGGATCAGGAGATCGGCCGCCTCTCCCGCCCGGTGAGCACCAGGCCACACTTGCCACGCGGAGGTAAGTAAGACTCTGTCGAGTTGCTGACCACTATTAAGCATGTCGGGTCGGCCAGGTAGGAGCAACATTGCTGGGTCATCCCCTTCTGGGGTGAAATTCGCTTGTTGATAGCTGCTTAAAGTGAGATATTGAGGGAGCTCACACGAAGTGCGTCTTTCCTCCATGACAGCTAGGCCCCGCCCCCCGGAAGCTGCATTCTTAGTGAGAGGAGGGTCAGTGTAGCTGCTGCTGATTTAATAGGGAAATCGATAGCTAGGCTAGTGAATTCAGTGTCCACTACAGTTCTGAAGGACTCATCTGATCTCTGCTGTAAGGACAGCACCCCAAAAAGCCCTTTTTAGGGCTAGAACATCAGTCTGCTTTTTTTTTTTTTGTGTGTAATCTAATTGCAGTTGCCTGCCTGCCAGCGTGTGTGTCAGGCTCACAACGTATACTGTGCCCACTTGCCCAGTGCTACCACTTATATCTGTCGTCACAATAGCTTGCATTTAAAAAAAAAACAACTTTTTTGACTGTAGTATAATAGCAGTCAGTTTCCTTCATGTGTGTGCGTTTCAGGGCCTGCCAGGGCACAGTGTCACACCAGTGAAACTCATATATGGTGTAACAGTAGTGTACATAAAAAAAAAAAAAAAAAACTAGAAATTTGACTATGAAATAATAGCAGTCAGTTTCCTTCACACGTGTGCGTTTCAGGGCCTGCCAGGGCACAGTGTCACACCAGTGCAACTCATATCTGGTGTAACAGTAGTGTACATTTAAAAAATAAAATAAAATTTTGACTGTAATAGATTGAATAGCAGTTAGTTGTCTGCAAGCGTGTGTGTCAGGCCTACAGCGTCTACTCTGCCAACTTCTGCCAGTGCACAGTGCCACTCATATCTGTTGTCACAGTAGTTTGCACGCATAGTACCACTAATCGAAAAATAAATGACAGGCAGAGGCAGGCCACCCCGCAGGGGCAGTCGTGGTCGTGGTGCTGTGTTTCCCTTTGGCCCTAGAATAATGCCCAGTGTTCAGAGGCCACGTACCCTGAACTCGAAAAGTTCTGAGGACATAGTTGACTGGCTAACACAGGACACCCAATCTTCTACAGCTTCCGCTCGGAACCTTGACGCACCATCCTCCTCCAGCTTAGCTTTGGGCACCTCTCAAGTTACCACTCGCCCCCTTGGCCGCCACCACCAACACTAGCACCAAAGCCGCTTCACTTGATTTATTTACACATTAGTTGGAAGAAATGAGTGATGCGCAACCATTATTGCCAGAGGATGTAGATAACAGGGATATGTCTCAGTCAGGCAGCATTACACACATGGACGTACGGTGTGATGATGATGATGTTTGCTTCCTTTGCTGAGTTGCCAGATACAAGTGAAGCGGTTGATGATGACGATGCTTCCGTGGACGAGAAGAAGAACAGGGGGAAAGGGACCCTCGTATAAAAGGGCTGAAGAAAAACGACCTGTACTGGGTGTCCACGCTACTAGACCCCCGGTATAAGCAGAAAGTGCCTGAAATGTTACCGAATTACCGCAAGTCGGAAAGGATGCAGCAGTTCCAAAATAAATTAAAAAGTATGCTTTACACAGCGTATAAGGGTGATGTCACAGCACAACGGGAATCTAACAGGGGAAGAGGTGAAAGTAATCCTCCTCCTCCCACGACCATGCCGGCAAGGACAGGACGCTTTACAGACGTGTTGTTGATGGAAGACATGCAGAGCTTTTTAAGTCCTACGCATCGCCACAGCCCTTCGGGGTCCACCCTCAGAGAACACTCTACTACTGGGTGTGCAGGCTTGACCTGTGGCCTGAGCTATCCCAATTTGCGATAGAACTTCTGGCCTGCCCCGCATCAAGTGTCCTGTTAGAAAGGACCTTCAGTGCAGCAGGAGGTATTGTCACTGAGAAGAGAAGTCGCCTAGGTAAAAAAAGTCTAGATTCCCTCACCTTTATTAAGATGAATGAGGGATGGATCCCGAAGGGACTGACAGTGGGCGATACATTCGACTAAAAAAGGCCTGATGAGGGGGACGTAACAGGGAAACTGATAACTGATAAGAATAGTACTACTTAACACACAACTCCTATCTGGTGGCACATTAGATTGCACGCGCAGTGCCCCAAATTTGAAGTAGGAGGACCGACCAAGCATCTTTTTCCATCTCTCGGTTCCTAAAATCGATGCCATATACACGTCCCCTGATAGGGGACGTAACAGGGATTAAACTGATAAGAATAGTACTACTTAACACACCACTCATATCTGGTGGCACATTAGATTACACGCGCAGTGCCCCAAATTTGAAGTAGGAGGACCGACCAAGCATCTTTTTCCATCTCCCAGTTCCTAAAATCGATGCCATATACACGTCCCCTGATAGGGGACGTAATAGGGATTAAACTGATAGGAATAGTACTACTTAACACACCTTATAATAACACAGAGAGAGGCAACGCAGAGAGAGGAGTCTGAAGAATAGGAGTCAGAGGAGGAAGGTAGCTTTGAGGAGGTGGAAGACCAAACAGAGCAGGCGTCCCAGGGGTCTTGTTGTCACCTTTCGGGACCCTTGGTGTTGTACGTGGCTGGGTGGAGGAAGAGACCTTCAATGACATCAGTGAGGACAAGGAACGGGACATGGCTAGCTTGGTATCCAACCTTGTGCAAATTGGGAGTTTGCGGTTGTGCAAATGGACTGTTTGCGCTTGTTTGCGGTGCGTTAAACGGGGAGTTTGGTCTGTCACTGTGAAGCGGGCGTAACCCTTACACTACCTGATCGATACAACATCATACCTGATGTTTTAAAGCACGTTATTCCAAACAATTTAGGAATGTTAGGTGATTTATGCCCTTTATGGATTAAAACCAGACTCTGCATCAACTATGTCATTTTCCATGGGAGTTTTGCCATGGATCCCCCTCCGGCATGCCACAGTCCAGGTGTTAGTCCCCTTGAAACAACTTTCCCATCACTATTGTGGCCAGAAAGAGTCCCTGTGGATTTTAAAATTCGCCTGCCTATTGAAGTCTATGGCGGTTCGCCCGGTTCGCCCGATCGCGAACATTTGCGGAAATTCGCGTTCGCCATTCGCGAACAGAGAATTTTATGTTCGCGACATCTCTATTTATGAACTGTGGATAGCAGTGACGCCTAAACATTTGATTAAAACTGGTCAATGTTCTAATAGATTTCTTAATAATATTAGAGTAGTTTATAGTTTCTTAGTATGTATTTGAATAATTTACACTAAAAGATAATGTTGTTTGGAACGTCTACAACATTTTCATTCAAGGTATAACTTACTCAAAATATATTAATTAGAGCTTTTCGCTCTTCCTCAGTGCTGAAGCAAGACTGATCAATCTGAGTTTAACACTTAAAACAACTGACGTTAAAGAAGGGGGAGAAGGGGTTAGTGGTGTGTTATAAATAGCAGAAGATGTGCCTGAAAATGAAAGGTGCAGGTTGGCTGAGAATAGCCACAACATTTCTGTCAACGTTTCAGTCCTCTGTGGGACTTTTTTCAATCCAAACTGAAGGAGATGGAAACAATCCAAACTGAAGGAGATGGAAATGGCCAAAACCATATTCATGCTTTGGAAGTGCAAGCATACATTTTTTTTGTGCAGGGCAACAAAGCAGGAGCTCTCTTAGCCTCTCAACTGAAAGTCCGCATGACACACTCCAAAAATACTCATATTGACTCACCCACAAAAGGCAAACTCCTACACCCGAAGGATATAGTTAACGAATTTGCAAAATACTACAGCACTCTACAATCTACAAGACAATCCTCTCACCCCACCACAGAATCCATACAAAACTTCTTGCACTCAGTACAGCTGCCTCACCTGAACCCAGAGGAACTAACTATTATCTCTGCCCCCTTTAGCAAATCGGAGATAGCGGAAGCCATAAAAAAAAACCACCCAGCTAGCAAAACCCCTGGTCCAGATGGCTACTCCAATGTCTATTACCGCAAATTTGCAGATCTCCTTATCCCAAACATGACGGCACTTTTTAAAGAATACTATAACAGGGGCGCTCTCCCAAGCGACATGTTACTGGCCCACATCTCCACCCTACCAAAGCCTGGGAAACCCCCCACGGCATGCCAAAACTTTCACCCCATTACCCTCTTGAATTCAGATGTGAAACTATATGCAAAAATGTTAGCAAATAGGCTAGCTGGCGTTATTCCGCACATAATTCATGCGGACCAATGAGGTTTTGTAAAGGGCAGACAAGGGTCGGAAAATACCCATAAAATTCTTAACAGCATTCTTCACCACATGCAGCCCTCCAAAGACGACGGTCTTCTCTTGGCATTAGATTTGGAGAAGGCCTTTGACCGGTTGAATTGGAGGTACATGGAAAATGCGCTACTTAAATTTGGCTTCCCTCCTTCCTTCATAGCAGGCATCCTAGCTCTATTTAACTTACCGAAAGTGCGGGTCTACCATGCAGGATTCCTATCAGACAACCTCCACATCACCAACGGAACGCGGCAGGGGTGCCCCTCTCCCCCTACTGTTCATTCTTAGCCTAGAACCACTAGCCCACAAGATTAGACAACATCCGAATATACAAGGGGTACTATTGGGGAAAAAGGACATTAGATTGTTGATGTTCACTGATGACATGTTGCTAACACAAAGCAACCCAACTGCCTCGGTCCCAGCACTCCTTCAACTCTTTAAAGAATATGGTGTAGTTCCTCACTATAAGCCCAACCAGGCCAAAACTCAAGCCCTACCAGTGGGCATATAATACCAAACAGTACAGCACCTCACACAACACTACTCTTTTAATTGGGGGAAATCCAGTATTACATATCTAGACGTCAAAATAGCTCCGTCGCTACAGGGCACCTTCAAATTGAACTACCAATCTCTGCCACAAATGTGCGCCGCCGCAATCTCCCAGTGGAAAAGTTTTCTTTGGCTAGGTAGAATAAATACTACCAAAATGGTTATACTGCCAAAATTACTGTACACATTCCGCATGTTACCCATGCATCTGCCAACTGCTCTGAACAAGCAAACCAAACGGTTCTTAACCAATTCATATGGGACTCCCGCAGACCCCGAGTATCATTTTTTCTCATGCAAAAGCACTCCTCCAAGGGTGGCGTGGGACTTTTCAATGTAGCGGCATACCACAAGGCCTCTATATTAGAATCAGCAATTAGGATGCATGTCCCAAAATGTGTTGACATGGAAAACTCCCGGATCTCGAGCACCTCACTAATAGATATTATGTGGACGCCCAAACATCTTAGATGTAATAATATATCAATGTACTGGGCCATTACACACAGGCTGGAACAATGGATAAAATGGAAAATGGGTCTAGTTTTCTTATTTTGGCAAAAAAAATTGTGGTGTCCTAATGAAAAAATTATTTAGACATATTTCTAATTAGTGAAGCCTAGTATACGTTGCAAGAAAAACTTTCTATAAATTATGTAATTCGAAATCCAAGTAATACCTTGTTTAATTCCCTGTATTACAAAGGGAAAGGGAACAGCTGGGGCAAACACAAAAAAAAAGCAGAAACAAAAAGTAGAGATCTCAGGAGGTTACTAGAATTATAGAACAAACAGTTCATGTGGAACTCACTGCCCTCCTCCATTAGAGGCTCACCCAGTCTCCACTCCTTCAAAAAATCATTAAAAACTCACTTCTTCATAAAAGCGTATCAATTAAATTGTTAATAGCTCCCGACTGATTCCTCTCTTGCAACTGTCATTAGTCTAATACTATCCTTACCTTTTTTGTCACTTTACTACACTCCCTCTAGCATGTAAGCTCATTGAGCAGGGCCCTCTGTTCCTGTGTGTCCAACTTGTCTTGTTACAACTACATGTTTGTTCGTCCACCCACTGTAAAGCGCTGCGGAATTTGTTATATAAATAATAACATAATATTAATAATAGAGTTGTTTTCCACTTGCCTATCGAGTTCTTGATGAAGGCTCTTATGGTCTTTCTGACTGAGTAGAGAGCCACGCATTCCAGTATCCATGTGTGTGGCATTGGGTCGTAGGCTTTCTTGTAGTTTATCCAGACCATGCACAGATTGGTCTGTTTGATCTTAGAATCTCTTGTGACTGCTTGGTCTACCAGTAGTTGGTGTTTTGATCCTCTGGTGTTGTTTCCAATTCCCTTATGAATTTTGCATATATATTGACTTATATGCCCTGGGATCTTGGAGGCTACAATGCCTGACAGGAGTTTCCATGTTGTGGGGAACCAGGTTATTGGTTGGTAGTTGGAAGGTGGTGTTCCCTTTTCAAGGTTCCTGTTTTGATAGCATGTTGTTTTGTTACCCTGAGGAAAGTCCCGAACGGGGGACTGAAACGTTGGTCTCTCATTTTAACTTATACTTAATAAAATATTGGAGCTTTTAAAGACCGGTGAGCAGCTGTTTTTTGGCATACTGTACTATTGGAGTCCAGGCTATGGCACCCGGCACATTGGAAATCTACTAAGCGTGATTGCGGGGGATATTGGATTTTTATGTGTATATATATATATATATATATATATATATATAACAGGTATATATATATATATATATATATATATATATATATATATATACCTGTTAAATATATATATATTTAGTGATCCTCCTTTTTTCCCTCTATTGGTCACTTCTCACTTGATCTGTGAATGAAATCTGCCCCCTATCATATTTTTCCCATCAATAATCTCTTTTTTGATGTCACAGACAGAACTCTAAATCACAAATCAAACAAACATACTCGTCCATTGTGAAAGTTGGTTGTTCGGTTATACATTCATAGTGCACTTCGCAGTTACAGAATTTGGCCAAACTACTGATCGGCCTAACTTCGGCTAGTTATATATATATCCAAATAAGTGTGACTGAGAACTAGTAAGGATGCAGAGCAAGAAACCTGTGATATCTGAGGCACAAATATGATGCTTACATTCACATCTGTAGAAACATGTACAACTCAGGATTCATTTTAATAGGAAAAAACAATAGTTACATTTTCAGATGAAGCTGCAAACTTTACTAAAATAAATAAAAACTAGTAAAAGGTTGATTGAATCATTTTGTGCTTCAAGCAAATTTGCAAGGGGATTATCCAAGGCATGGTTGTGTATTACATTCATTTGTTGACTTTATTACACGGAAAAATTAGATGTGTACATCTATGTGTAGCTCGCCCTCATTTACAAGGTTTTAATCCTAAAAACAAGTTAGCAAAAAAAAACAATACAAAGCAAAATGTAATACTTAACCTTTATTGAGTTTGCTATGTAACTATAACTATGTAATTCAAGTCGGCAAATGTGTTCTTTGTTCTCTGGTTCCATTGTGACTGTTGTCCTAAAACCAAACATTAAATAAGCTCCTATTAAGAAAACTATTTAGAAAAAGTGCAGTATGGACTAGTTACCACTGGAGGGCTCCTACATACAACATAATCAGCTATGATGAAGGAAACATACATAAATGGACTGTAAAAAATAATGTATATACAAATAAAGGTGATTTAGACTATTTATTCTCTAAGTGCCTAAAAAGGCTAATATATATCAAATGTATTTGCCAACCTGACAGACAGTTATGAAAAAGGAGGAAACATGGTACTCAAAATGCATTTAGCTACAAGAAGAGCTTTTCAGAGGTGCAACTTTGCTGTGGTCATTAGAGGACAATTAGTGTAATAGCTGAAAATAGTGGAGGTTGAATAAAGATGTGAGGATAGCTGAGGGTAGTGGAGTTAGGGAATCTGAATATAGTGGAGATGGAGTGTGAGTGGCTGAGGATAGTGGAGAGAAGGGTGGTTGAGGATACTGAATCTGGGGTGTTTTACTGTTTGAAAATATATTCTAAGTAAAAACTAAATTGTGAGTATATCGTGTATTCTATTACTCTATTAAGTCCATGCACTTAAAATAGTTAATTTGCACTTTATATATTTCATTTTGTGTCACATATGTGCTAGAACGATTTTTGTGGTTCAACACAAACACGCACATGAGATTAAGGAATATTTCCTCACATTCTAATCAATTTTGCATTTATTTTAATTATTTTTCATTAGTTAGTGTATTCCCTCCTTAACCCCTTCAGGACGGAGTCAATAGTGCACGTTCTGATCAAAACAAAACGTAAACAAAAACTGGAATTTGCGCTATATGTCTGTTCAACCGTAGTTCCCCTCTTTCAAATTATATGCACCCACACTTATTATATATCATTTTGTTCAGGAGAAACAGGGCTTTAATCTATCATTCACTATTCATATATGGAACATAATTTATTATGAACAAAATTGAAAAAAATGTGAGAAAATAAGATTTTTTTTAAAATTTGCATTTCCGCCTGACATTTTAACTGTGAATGTCATAATACTGTTAGGTTTTACTGCAAATAAATGCACATATTTGTAATCAGCGATGTCTCACGAGTACAACAGTACCCCCCATTAACAGGTTTTATGTTGTTTTGGAAAGTTACAGGGTCAAATATAGAACATTCCATTTTTAAATTGAAATTTTCCAGATTAGTAATGTTACCTTTGAGACGGTGTGGTAGCCAGGAATGAGAATTACCTCCATAATGGCATAGCATTTGAAAAAGTAGACAAGCCGAGGTATTGAAAGTGGGGTATGTTTAGTCTTTTTTAGTAGCCACTTAGTCACAAACACTGGCCAAAGTTAGCGTTCATATTTGTTTTTGTGTGAAAAAAGCAAAAAAACAAATATTTGGCCAGTGTTTGTGACTAAGTGGCTACTAAGAAAGACTGGACATAACCCACTTGCAATACCTCGGGTTGTCTTCTTTTGCAAATGGTATGCCATCATGGGGGTAATTCTCATTCCTGGGCTACCATACGCTCTCAAAGGCAACATAACCAATCTGGCAAATTTCAATGTGAAAAAAATGAAATGCAAGCCTTATATGTGACTCTCTAACTTTCCAAAACACCATAAAACCTGTACATGGGGGGTACTGTTATTCTCGGGAGACTTCACTAAACACAAATATTAATGTTTTAAAACAGTAAAACATATTACAACAATAATATAGACCATAAAAGTGCAGTTCGCTTGTAAAAAATGTGAAAAAAGTCACTTTTACTTAAAATATCATCGTTGTAATACAATTTACCAGTTTGAAACACTAATATTTGAGTTCAGCGAAGTCTCCCGAGTAAAACAGTACCCCCTATGTACAGGTTTTATGTTGTCTTGGAGAGTTACAGGGTCAAATATAGTGCTTGCAAATTAAATTCTCTGCACTTTCTCCCTGTGTTGTCAGGCATGTCAATCAAATTTTAATTAATCAAATCACATAATTACGTTAAAAGATTATTTAAATATACACGTAGAATTTTAATATATATGCATTTAAAAGTATTTAAATTCTACGTGTATACTAATGTAATTTTTTATGTAATTATATGTATTTATCTATATATATATATTTGCGGTTATTTGTATTTTATATATAGATAGATATATATAGAATGTCATTCTAAGTGTATTTTGTTACCGATATATATATATTAATAACAAAATACAGTTAGAATGAAATTACATATGCATATATAATTTATATTAAATTTTGTTTCAATATTTTATTTATTTATTTTATTATTTTATTTATTTATTATTTTAATTATACGTATTTATATATAATATATATATGTACATCTATTATATATATAATATATATACATATTATATATATGTAACGTCATTCTAAGTGTATTTTAATATTAATATATATACTTATATTAATATTAAAATACACTTTGTATGACTTTACATATATATAATATGTATATATATTATATATATAATATATATACATATTATATATATATAAAATTATATTTATTTTATTTTTACACATGTCTAATTTATTTTTTTTACACCTCCTACCAGCAGGGGGACTGTCTGATATTTCAAACAGATCCATAGCCAGCTATAGGGGGCCATGTGATCGCTCTTTGAGAGCGATCACATGGCCCCCGGGGGCCTCATTTGCCGGAAGGGGGCTGCCTGGGCTGTCAGGCAGTCCCCCAGAAGAGGATCGCGGCGGAGGTAAGTAAATCATACCTCCTGGGGCTGCAAGCCGTTACGGCGTACCATGCCGTCGCAACGGCTTTAAAGCCCATTTAATGCGTGACGGCATGGTACGTCGTAACGGCGGGAAGGGGTTAACTTACTGAATCGGAGCATGTATGCTAATGTAAAGCAGAGGTGGCTGGGAAAGTAATAATAATAATAAAAACGAAACAGTGTAAGGAAACTGTTTATAAAACGTTTTATATTTGTTTTGTTTTTCGCATTAGCTAAATGAAAAAATATACTAGATGGAACAATTACTTTTCACGTAGATCATGGAGTGGTAAATAGGAATTACATAAATGCTTTGTATCCACTAGGTGGCACATGTTTACCATGTACCAAAATACTACATTTACAGTATATACCAAATCGCATTATGTTCGAAAACGAGAGTTTTTTATATAAAGGAAGATGTACAGCGTTTACAGTTTAAGGGGACACTATAGTCACCAGAACAACTACAGCTTATTTTTTTTTTTTTTTTTTAAATTCTTTATTTTATTTGTGCACAAAGTTAACAAGTAGCCTTGGTGCGCCACAACAGCGACATCAGGGACAGTTAGTAAACATTGATAATACAAGTCATGGCATTTGCTAGTCAGGCACTTTTTTTTATATAGCAATATTTCAGTAGCGTAGGTTCTCGATTGGGTTAAGTGAATTAAATATACAAGCAAAGCTATACATTTAAGCATAACCTAAGTTTGTCAGCGAGATGGTCATACAGAGCACTAGTCTAAGTTTGGACTAAATGGTTGTCATGCTAACCTTAGCGTATACGTCCAATATATGCATAGTATGAGTAATATGTTTGCATCGCTTAATAAAAATAGTTTTGTTCAGTGGAGTTAAATAACAGGCTTATAGCATTAAAATTAGAGGGTTATAACATTATAGGAGGGGGACAACAATATAAACGCTAAAAATACATTGCTGGTTGCCACAGTGGGACAATTGCTTTAAGAGGTATGCCTTAAGCAGGGACTGGCTCACTATCTACGTGATAGGTAAAGTAACTGGTACAGGCTAGGCTAAACAACGGAGACTTATTCAGAGTTGTGGTATTTTCACTGTGGTTTGGGATCTTGGGTGGTATGTCGCCCTTCACACTAAGTAGTCTCAGTTGCGTGTCTCGGTCGGTGCAAAGTCCCTTCATCCTATGCCTTCCTTCAGGCTGCGGCGGTCTCCCTGCTGTGGGTCTTGCAGAATTTTCACCGCAGCGGGCTGCGGAGGGGCTTTCCACCCGCATCGCACATTGGTAGCCCGTCTCTCCGTCTCCCGATCAGCGTCTCTGCTGGTATTGTGGGCTGGCAAGGGTGAAGTAGCGCCTTGTTTGAGGGGGGTGGTTGGGGTTGCTGAGGTGCGGGCAGGTGGGGCATGTTGATGTGACCTCCCTTGTGGCAAAGGGGCGTAAGTGCTGGTGCCCAGGGTACCTGTTGTTGTTTCTCGCCGTGCCGGTCCCCGGTGGGGAGGCTCCTTGGAGGTACGGGATGGACATCTGCCCAGACGGCGCCTGAGTGCCGGGCGAATCCAGGCCACCACCGCTTTAATTGCCATCTGGAAGAGTCTCCTCTGGGCATGAAGCCGAGTCCAGAGTGTAGAGCAAATCCGCTCATAAAACTCCTGTGTTCGCCTAGGAGGTTTTATTGGTGCGTGGCTTGTGGCTTGCCGCGACCGTGTCGCCATTTTGTTTGGGCCCGAGCAGTCCCATGTTGCCTTGGGTGTTGGCGTTGCAGGCTTGCTGTGCGGGTTCGTCGCTTGTTTCCTGGGCGACCAGGCATGGATCGGGATAACCCCCACCGATCCAGGGGGGGGAGGGAGCATCATTCCACCGGTGTTGTCGACGAGAGGACGGGGAGATCGGCCGCCTCTCCCCTGTTCCCGCGCCTGTAGGCCGCGTTCCTGCATCCGTGAATTTTGTGCACCGATTCTCACAAGACGGGTATCCTTGTGTTCAGTGGGGCACACCGAGCTCAGGCAGGGTATTCTTGTGATGGTGTGCGTAGTTTTTGCCTAGTTTTAGGGCAGTTTTCAGGCTTTAGCTGCAGGAGCTCTGCAGCCATGCGTGTGATCAGGATGCTGGTCAGACTCCGCCCCCCACAACTACAGCTTATTGAATTTGCTCTGGTGAGTAGAATCATTCCCTTCAGGCTTTTTGCTGTAAACACTGTCTTTTCAGAGAAAATACAGTGTTTACATTACAGCCTAGTGATACCTTCACTGGCCACTCCTCAGATGGCTGTTAGAGATCCTTCCTGGGTCATGGCTGCCTAAAATGCATCCAAACATTCAGTGTCTCCTCCCTCTGCATGCAGACACTGAACTTTCCTCATAGAGATTCATTGATTCAATGCATCTCTATGAGGAGATGCTGATTGGCCAGGGCTGTGTTTGAATTGTGCTGACACAAAAATACATTTTTGTGTTCCTGACCCTATAGTGATCCTTTAATGCCACCATTAAAAATTCAATAGCCAATTACTGTTTAGCCATTTTTTTTCAAATCTGTATATCTATATAATTATAGATATTTGTGTAGGTTAGAATTTTTAAGATAACTAAATTTAGTGCTAATATCTATAGATTATTATAGATGGTCCTTTTATTTGAAGAGGAAACTAATGCTTGTTTCAGACACCAACCTCACAAATGGTGTATGTTTATTCAGCAAGTTCTATTGGTTTGAGAATTTAGTTTAAAACACAGTGATGGATAAGCCTTCAAGTCAACATTTTACTATTTCAAAATTTCAAGAAACCTGTCTGGCACTTATTATTACAACCTTAAATTTTCTATATACAATGCCCTTCACTAATATTGACACCCATGAGCAAAAAAGGCTGTGAAAAAGTGTTTCACCTTTTTATTATTTTGTTCACAAAATACACAAAAAATACTCTGCTCTCATGGCTTTCAAACTATTGCAAACGAAACATGCAAAGTTTATATTAAAAAAAAAACATTTTAGTCAATACTTTGTGCTACCTCCGTTTGTCGAGATAACAACTGTGAGTCTTCTTCAGTAATGAAGTTGATTTTGATGTATGTTTTGGATCATTGCCCTGCTAGAAGATCCAATCATGTCCCATTTTAAGCTTTATGGCAGATACAGTCAGGTGTTCATTTAATATTTGTTAATATTTGTTAGAGTCTATGATGCCCTGTTTTCTAACAAAATGTCCAGGTCCTTTGGCAGATAACCAGCTCCAAATCTTTAAAAAGGCCACCACCATATTTAACTGTGGGTATGAGGTTAAAAGTGTAAAAACCGCAATGCCAATAAAACAATTTTTGCAAAATGGACACGTATGTTTCTTTGAGTCATGATTCAGAGGTCTGCCAGTAGCATGAAAAAAAAAAAGATGATTAAAGGGAAAAAAGGATGGTTGATTGTTAGGGGACAGCTACTAAATGTTAATTTTATTCACAGATCAACTGAGAAGTTATCAATAGAGAGAAAAGACCATTTACATTATATATATATAAAAAACCAAATGTACCTTGCACTCAGGCTTCAGTTATATGACCGGGTGCATCACCGAGGCTCCAGTATCCAAATAATAGTGATGGTTGGCTGCACTCACGGATTCTTTGAAACATAACTTTTATTTGTAGTATTAAGAGTAGATCAACATTTCAGTCCCTCTTGTGGACTTTCATCTGGATCCTGATGAAAGTCCACATGAGGGACTGAAACGTTGATCTACTCTTACTACTACAAATAAAAGTTACGTTTTAAAGAATCCGTGAGTGCAGCCAACCATCACTATTATTTATATATATATATATATACACTGTACAAAATTATAAACGCAACCCTTTTGTTTTTGCCCCCATTTTTCATGAGCTGAACTCAAAGATCTAAGACTTTTTCTATGTACACAAAACGCCTATTTCTCTCAAATATTGTTCACAAATCTGTGTTAGTGAGCACTTCTCTTTTGCTGAGATAATCCATCCAACTCACAGGTGCGGCATATCAAGATGCTGATTAGACAGCATGATTATTGCACAGGTGTGCCTTAGGCTGGCCACAATAAAAGGCCACTCTAAAATGTGCAGTTTTACTGTACTGGAGGGGCTGGGGGGAGGCAGGGTCCAAAAACCAGTCAGTATCTGGTGTGACCCCCATTTGCCTCATGCCTGAGAGATAATTGAGTCAGGAACTGGACTAAACTCAATTATCTCCAGGCACAGAAGACACATATTTTAACAACCTCCCAAAAGTACCCCCAAAACACATGGAAACCGCACAAAAGTCACATTCCCTCATAGCCCCATCTGGGGGACCAACATATCCAAAAACCAGATCGGTAAAGGGGTTCGGTATTTCCATGGATGTCATAGTTTGACCGACCACACATGAGGCTCGTGCCCAAAAGAGTTCTATGAAATCAGGCTGTGCGCTCGGTCTCTTTCAGGAATGCAAAATACAACAATATACCGAACAGAACTGTTCATATGTGTACTTGCCTTGTGTCTATCGTTCGAGAGTTTTCTCCCACCGAACGCCGCTCTTCTCATACGACTCCAGACGAACATACGTAGAGATGGAAGTCCCAGTGGTGTTTGCGCCATCAAGTGCCTTGATTATAGTTCCACACTCGACGACCAAACACCGCTGTATGCGTTTCGCGGGAACCTCGTATTTGTCCATACGAACGGCGGCCACCCAGCCGACCGTTTAGTCGGTTGCGGTTAACGAGGTCAATAATGTTAATAAGCAACACATGTCTCCCCTGGGTCATCTAACTGTTCGGTAGTTGGTTCGGTATACAAACAGAATACTCCTGATCCGTTCGAGAAGCCCCATATACCGAACCATATAAGTCTGAATGCACAAACACAGCCTGTTAAATGTGCAGGTGCCAAGGTCTGTTACAGGGGCCATAGTCCCGAGGTAGGAGGCTAGCAAGCAGGCTCCTCCAAGAGTCTGTGGCAAGGTTACTTTCACCACATATATGTAATACATGTATATAAATATAGATTTATTACTGCTTCTTTTCTTTTTCCCTTTATTAGTTGTTTTTCTCATTTGATGTAAGAACTACTGTTGTCGCGAACCCGAAATTTTCGGTTCGCGAATGCCGAACGCGAACTTCCGCAAATGTTCGCGAACCGGCGAACCGCGCGAACTGCCATTGACTTCAATGGGCAGGCGAATTTTAAAAACAACAGGGACTCTTTCTGGCCACAATAGTGATGGAAAAGTTGTTTCAAGGGGACTAACACCTGGACTGTGGCATGCCAGAGGGGGATCCATGGCAAAACTCCCATGGAAAATTGAACAGTTGATGCAGAGTCTGCTTTTAATCCATAAAGGGCAGAAATCACCTAACATTGACACCTGTCCTCAAAGCCCAGCCCTGATACACACTGACACAGAGCAGAATAGAGACTGTTCCCCCTACATAGGGTCACTTGGCAGATATTGATTGACACCTGTCCTCAAAACCCCTGATACACACTGACACAGAGCAGAATAGAGACTGTTCCCTGTCCACAGAGACCATGATACACACTGACACAGAGCAGAATAGGGACTGTTACCCCTACATAGGGTCACTTGGCAGATATGGATTGACACCTGTCCTCAATACCCCTGATACACACTGACACAGAGAAGAATAGGGACTGTTCCCCCTACATAGGGTCACTTGGCAGATATGGATTGACACCTGTCCTCAAAACCCCTGATACACACTGACACAGAGCAGAATAGAGACTGTTCCCTGTCCACAGAGACCATGATACACACTGACACAGAGCAGAATAGGGACTGTTACCCCTACATAGGGTCACTTGGCAGATATGGATTGACACCTGTCCTCAAAACCCCTGATACACACTGACACAGAGCAGAATAGGGACTGTTCCCCCTACATAGGGTCACTTGGCAGATATGGATTGACACCTGTCCTCAAAACCCCTGATACACACTGACACAGAGCAGAATAGAGACTGTTCCCTGTCCACAGAGACCATGATACACACTGACACAGAGCAGAATAGAGACTGTTACCCCTACATAGGGTCACTTGGCAGATATGGATTGACACCTGTCCTCAAAACCCCTGATACACACTGACACAGAGCAGAATAGGGACTGTTCCCCCTACATAGGGTCACTTGGCAGATATGGATTGACACCTGTCCTCAAAACCCCTGATACACACTGACACAGAGCAGAATAGAGACTGTTCCCTGTCCACAGAGACCATGATACACACTGACACAGAGCAGAATAGGGACTGTTACCCCTACATAGGGTCACTTGGCAGATATGGATTGACACCTGTCCTCAATACCCCTGATACACACTGACACAGAGAAGAATAGGGACTGTTCCCCCTACATAGGGTCACTTGGCAGATATGGATTGACACCTGTCCTCAAAACCCCTGATACACACTGACACAGAGCAGAATAGAGACTGTTCCCTGTCCACAGAGACCATGATACACACTGACACAGAGCAGAATAGGGACTGTTACCCCTACATAGGGTCACTTGGCAGATATGGATTGACACCTGTCCTCAAAACCCCTGATACACACTGACACAGAGCAGAATAGGGACTGTTCCCCCCACATAGGGTCACTTGGCAGATATGGATTGACACCTGTCCTCAATACCCCTGATACACACTGACACAGAGAAGAATAGGGACTGTTCCCCCTACATAGGGTCACTTGGCAGATATGGATTGACACCTGTCCTCAAAACCCCTGATACACACTGACACAGAGCAGAATAGAGACTGTTCCCTGTCCACAGAGACCATGATACACACTGACACAGAGCAGAATAGGGACTGTTACCCCTACATAGGGTCACTTGGCAGATATGGATTGACACCTGTCCTCAAAACCCCTGATACACACTGACACAGAGCAGAATAGGGACTGTTCCCCCTACATAGGGTCACTTGGCAGATATGGATTGACACCTGTCCTCAAAACCCCTGATACACACTGACACAGAGCAGAATAGAGACTGTTCCCTGTCCACAGAGACCATGATACACACTGACACAGAGCAGAATAGAGACTGTTCCCTGTCCACAGAGACCATGATACACACTGACACAGAGCAGAATAGGGACTGTTACCCCTACATAGGGTCACTTGGCAGATATGGATTGACACCTGTCCTCAAAACCCCTGATACACACTGACACAGAGCAGAATAGGGACTGTTCCCCCTACATAGGGTCACTTGGCAGATATGGATTGACACCTGTCCTCAAAACCCCTGATACACACTGACACAGAGCAGAATAGAGACTGTTCCCTGTCCACAGAGACCATGATACACACTGACACAGAGCAGAATAGAGACTGTTCCCCGTCCACAGAGACCATGATACACACTGACACAGAGCAGAATAGGGACTGTTCCCTGTCCACAGAGACCATGATACACACTGACACAGAGCAGAATGGAGACTGTTCCCCGTCCACAGAGACCATGATACACACTGACACAGAGCAGAATAGGGACTGTTCCCTGTCCACAGAGACCATGATACACACTGACACAGAGCAGAATAGAGACTGTTTCCCGTCCACAGAGACCATGATACACACTGACACAGAGCAGAATAGAGACTGTTACCCCTACATAGGGTCACTTGGCAGATATGGATTGACACCTGTCCTCAAAACCCCTGATACACACTGACACAGAGCAGAATAGGGACTGTTCCCCCTACATAGGGTCACTTGGCAGATATGGATTGACACCTGTCCTCAAAACCCCTGATACACACTGACACAGAGCAGAATAGAGACTGTTCCCTGTCCACAGAGACCATGATACACACTGACACAGAGCAGAATAGGGACTGTTACCCCTACATAGGGTCACTTGGCAGATATGGATTGACACCTGTCCTCAAAACCCCTGATACACACTGACACAGAGCAGAATAGGGACTGTTCCCTGTCCACAGAGTCCATGATACACACTGACACAGAGCAGAATAGAGACTGTTCCCCGTCCACAGAGACCATGATACACACTGACACAGAGCAGAATAGGGACTGTTCCCTGTCCACAGAGACCATGATACACACTGACACAGAGCAGAATAGAGACTGTTTCCCGTCCACAGAGACCATGATACACACTGACACAGAGCAGAATAGAGACTGTTCCCCCTACATAGGGTCACTTGGCAGGTATGGATTGACACCTGTCCTCAAAGCCCATGATACACACTGGGGGGAGCTACTGTCCTCCCCAACCCCTGCGCGGTGGGTGGGGGCCATAAATCACAATGGGGTGACCTACTGTCCTCCCCCCCTCGGCCCCCACCCCTGCGCGGGGGGTGGGGGGCATAAATCACAATGGGGGGCCTACTTTCCTCCCCCCCGGCCCCCATCCCTGCGCGGTGGGTGGGGGGCATAAATCACAATGGGACGGACCTACTGATAGGAGTGGAGTATTGTTCATATCAGTTTAATACCTTCCGCGTCTCCTATCAGTGGACGTGTAAATGGCAGAGATTTTTAATTGTTGAATCACCTCCCCTTTTTAGGCCAAGGTGGGAAGATGCTTAGACCACTGGTATATTGGTGCCATCTTGGAGGATTTTAATTTTTGGTTTGGTT
Source organism: Pelobates fuscus (assembly GCF_036172605.1). Lineage (NCBI taxonomy): Eukaryota > Metazoa > Chordata > Amphibia > Anura > Pelobatidae > Pelobates > Pelobates fuscus. The sequence goes on along the minus strand of NC_086322.1, from coordinate 57,570,683 downwards.
TTTGAAGCCACAGTGCTGCACCAGTGGGCCTAAAAATTAGGCATGTACACATGCCTGAAAAATTTGGTATTGTTGCAGCCGCTGCTGTAGCAGCGGCCAGAAAAATTGATGTTTGTTTCACAGGCAGAAAGTGCCCTAAAACATGGCGGATTGAACCCTAGTTGGTGGCGGATAAGTCACGCAAGTCAAACGTCATTCAGAGCTAAAATACAGCAGCGTGTGGACCATTTTTAGCCCAAGGCAGCTCATCTCATCAGGCCTTTTTTAAGCGAATGTATCGCCCAGTGTCAGTCCCTTCGGGATCCATCCCTCATTCATCTTAATAAAGGTGAGGTAATCTAGACTTTTTTTACCTAGGCGACTTCTCTTCTCAGTAACAATACCTCCTGCTGCACTGAAGGTCCTTTCTGACAGGACACTTGAAGCGGGGCAGGCCAGAAGTTCTATCGCAAATTGGGATAGCTCAGGCCACAGGTCAAGCCTGCACACCCAGTAGTCAAGGGGTTCATCGCTCCTCAGAGTGTCGATATCTGCAGTTAAGGCGAGGTAGTCTGCTACCTGTCGGTCGAGTCGCTCTCTGAGGGTGGATCCCGAAGGGCTGTGGCGATGCATAGGACTTAAAAAGGTCCGCATGTCCTCCATCAACAACACGTCTTTAAAGCGTCCTGTCCTTGCCGGCGTGGTCGTGGCAGGAGGAGGAGGAGGATGACTTCCATCTCTCCCCCTGTTAGATTCCCGTTGTGCTGTGACATCACCCTTATACGCTGTGTAAAGCATACTTTTTAATTTATTTTGCAAATGCTGCATCCTTTCCGACTTGTTGTAATTCGGTAACATTTCCGCCACTTTCTGCTTATACCGGGGGTCTAGTAGCGTGGACACCCAGTACAGGTCGTTCTCCTTCAGCCTTTTTATACGAGGGTCCCTCAACAGGCAGGACAGCATGAAAGACCCCATTTGCACAAGGTTGGATGCCGAGCTACTCATTTCCCGTTCCTCCTCCTCACTGATGTCATTGAAGGTATGTTCTTCCCCCCAGCTACGTACAACACCACGGGTACCAGATAGGTGACAACGAGCACCCTGGGATGCCTGTTGTGTTTGGTCTTGCTCCTCCTCCTCCTCCTCAAAGCTACAATCCTCCTCTGACTCCTCTTCCTCACAATCCTCTTCCAGCGTTGCCGCAGGTCCAGCAAGCGATGCTGATAAGGCTGTTTCTGGTGGTGATGGTGACCACAACTCTTCCTCTTCCTCTTCACGCTCATCTACAGCCTGATCCAGCACTCTTCGCAGGGCACGCTCCATGAAGAAAACAAATGGTATGATGTCGCTGATAGTGCCTTCGTTGCGACTGACTAGGTTTGTCACCTCCTCAAAAGGACGCATGAGCCTACAGGCATTGCGCATGAGCGTCCAGTAACGTGGCAAAAAAATTCCCAGCTCCCCAGAGGCTGTCCTAGCACCCCGGTAATACAAATATTCATTAACAGCTTTTTCTTGTTGGAGCAGGCGGTCGAACATTAGGAGTGTTGAATTCCAACGTGTAGGGCTGTCGCAAATCAAGCGCCTCACTGGCATGTTGTTTCGCCGCTGGATATCGGCAAAGTGAGCCATGGCCGTGTAGGAACGCCTGAAATGGCCACACACCTTCCTGGCCTGCTTCAGGACGTCCTGTAAGCCTGTGTACTTATGCACAAAGCGTTGTACGATCAGATTACACACATGTGCCATGCACGGCACATGTGTCAACTTGCCCAACTTCAATGCCGCTATCAAATTTTTTCCGTTGTCACACACCACTTTGCCGATATCCAGTTGCTGCGGAGTCAGACACTTTTCCACTTGTGCGTTCAGGGCGGACAGGAGTGCTTGTCCGGTGTGACTCTCTGCTTTCAAGCAAGTCAAACCCAAGACGGCGTGACACTGCCGTATCCGGGATGTGGAATAGTACCTGGGGAGCTGGGGGGGTGCCGTTGATGTGGAGCAAGAAGCAGCGGCACAAGAGGACTCAGCCGATGAGGTTATGGAAGAGGATGGAGTAGGAGGAGTAGAGGAGGTGGCAGCAGGACTGCCTGCAATTCGTGGCGGTGTCACCAACTCCTCTGCAATGCCACGCATTCCTTGCTTGTCAGCCGTCAGCAGGTTTACCCAATGCGCAGTGTAGGTGATATACCTGCCCTGACCATGCTTTGCAGACCAGGTATCAGTGGTCAGATGGACCCTTGCCCCAACACTGTGTGCCAGACATGCCATGACTTCCTTTTGCACAATCGAGTACAAGTTGGGGATTGCCTTTTGGCAGGGCAAAAGGGAATCACAGCACCACGACCACGACGGCCCCTGCGGGGTGGCCTGCCTCTGCCTGTCATTTTTTTGGGGATTAGTGGTACTATGCGTGCAAGCTACTGTGAGACCAGATATGATTGGCAATGTGAACTGTAACAGTTCTGCAGAGCACACACTGTAGGCCTGAGACACCCGCTTGAAGACAAGTAACTGCTATTCAATCTATAACAGTGAAAAACAAATTTTGGTTTTAAAAGCACGCTATAGAGACACCAGATATGATTGGCAATGTGCACTGGAACAGTTCTGCAGAGCACACACTGTAGGCCTGAGACACCCGCTTGAAGACAAGTAACTGCTATTCAATCTATAACAGTGAAAAACAAATTTTGGTTTTAAAAGCACGCTATAGAGACACCAGATATGATTGGCAATGTGCACTGGAACAGTTCTGCAGAGCACACACTGTAGGCCTGAGACACCCGCTTGAAGACAAGTAACTGCTATTCAATCTATAACAGTGAAAAACAAATTTTGGTTTTAAAAGCACGCTATAGAGACACAAGATATGAGTGGCAACTGTCAAAGCACACTGGCACAGGTCTGCAGAGCACACGCTGAAGTAGGCCTGACACCCAGACGCTTGCAGACAACTAACTGCTCTTCTATTACAGTGAAAAAAATTATTTATTTTAAATCTAAAGCTTAAGCTGTTGTAAAACCAGATATGAGTGGTGGCACTGGGCAAGAGGGCACAGTATCCACTGTGAAACTCACACAGAAGCTGGCAGGCAGGCAACTGCTCTTCTATTACAGTGGAAACAAAGTTTTGGTTTTAAAAGCACGCTATAGAGACACCAGATATGAGTGGCAACTTTCAAAGTACGCTGGCAGGGTTGTGCAGGGCACACGCTGAAGGAAGGCCTGACAGAGGCGCTTGAAGGACACTGACTGGCTGCTATTAGCTTACACTGGAAACCTTTTTTCTTTGTAAAAGCATGCTATAGAGACACCAGATATGATTGGCAACTGTCAAAGCACGCTGGCAGGGTTGTGCAGGGCAAAAGCTGATGGAAGGCCTGACAGAGCCGCTTGAAGGACACTGACTGGCTGCTATTAGCTTACACTGGAAACCTTTTTTCTTTGTAAAAGCACGCTAAAGAGACACCAGATATGATTGGCAACTGTCAAAGCGCGCTGGCAGGGTTGTGCAGGGCAGACGCTGAAGGAAGGCCTGACAAAGCCGCTTGAAGGACAATGACTGGCTGCTATTAGCTTACACTGGAAACCTTTTTTCTTTGTAAAAGCACGCTAAAGAGACACCAGATATGATTGGCAACTGTCAAAGCACGCTGGCAGTGTTGTGCAGGGCACACGCTGAAGGAAGGCCTGACAGAGCCGCTTGAAGGACACTGACTGGCTGCTATTAGCTTACACTGGAAACCTTTTTTCTTTGTAAAAGCACGCTAAAGAGACACCAGATATGATTGGCAACTGTCAAAGCACGCTGGCAGTGTTGTGCAGGGCACACGCTGAAGGAAGGCCTGACAGAGCCGCTTGAAGGACACTGACTGGCTGCTATTAGCTTACACTGGAAACCTTTTTTCTTTGTAAAAGCACGCTAAAGAGACACAAGATATGATTGGCAACTGTCAAAGCACGCTGGCACAGGTCTGCAGAGCACACGCTGAAGTAGGCCTGACACCCAGACGCTTGCAGACACTAACTGATCTTCTATTACAGTGAAAAAAAATGATTTCTTTAAAATCTAAAGCTTAAGCTATTGTTAAAACAGATATGAGTGGTGGCACTGGGCAAGTGGGCACAGTATCCAATGTGAACCTCACACAGAAGCTGGCAGGCAGGCAACTGCTCTTCTATTACAGTGAAAAAAAAATATTTATTTTAAATGTAAAGCTTAACCAATTGTTAAAACAGATATGAGTGGTGGCACTGGGCAAGTAGGCACAGTATCCAATGTGAACCTCACACAGAAGCTGGCAGGCAGGCAACTGCTCTTCTATTACAGTGAAAACAAATATTTATTTTAAATGTAAAGCTTAACCAATTGTTAAAACAGATATGAGTGGCGGCACTGGGCAAGTAGGCACAGTATCCAATGTGAACCTCACACAGAAGCTGGCAGGCAGGCAACTGCTCTTCTATTACAGTGGAAACAAAATTTTGGTTGTAAAAGCACGCTATAGAGACACCAGATATGAGTGGCAACTGTCAAAGTACGCTGGCAGGGTTGTGCAGGGCACACGCTGAAGGAAGGCCTGACAGAGCCGCTTGAAGGACACTGACTGTCTGCTATTAGCTTACACTGGAAACCTTTTTTCTTTGTAAAAGCACGCTAAAGAGACACCAGATATGATTGGCAACTGTCAAAGCACGCTGGCACAGGTCTGCAGAGCACACGCTGAAGTAGGCCTGACACCCAGACGCTTGCAGACAACTAACTGATCTTCTATTACAGTGAAAAAAAATGATTTCTTTAAAATCTAAAGCTTAAGCTATTGTTAAAACAGATATGAGTGGTGGCACTGGGCAAGTGGGCACAGTATCCAATGTGAACCTCACACAGAAGCTGGCAGGCAGGCAACTGCTCTTCTATTACAGTGAAAAAATATATTTATTTTAAATGTAAAGCTTAACCAATTGTTAAAACAGATATGAGTGGTGGCACTGGGCAAGTAGGCACAGTATCCAATGTGAACCTCACACAGAAGCTGGCAGGCAGGCAACTGCTCTTCTATTACAGTGGAAACTAAATTTTGGTTGTAAAAGCACGCTATAGAGACACCAGATATGAGTGGCAACTGTCAAAGTACGCTGGCAGGGTTGTGCAGGGCACACGCTGAAGGAAGGCCTGACAGAGCCGCTTGAAGGACACTGACTGGCTGCTATTAGCTTACACTGGAAACCTTTTTTCTTTGTAAAAGCACGCTATAGAGACACCAGATATGATTGGCAACTGTCAAAGCACGCTGGCAGGGTTGTGCAGGGCAAAAGCTGATGGAAGGCCTGACAGAGCCGCTTGAAGGACACTGACTGGCTGCTATTAGCTTACACTGGAAACCTTTTTTCTTTGTAAAAGCACGCTAAAGAGACACCAGATATGATTGGCAACTGTCAAAGCACGCTGGCAGGGTTGTGCAGGGCACACGCTGAAGGAAGGCCTGACAGAGCCGCTTGAAGGACACTGACTGGCTGCTATTAGCTTACACTGGAAACCTTTTTTCTTTGTAAAAGCACGCTAAAGAGACACCAGATATGATTGGCAACTGTCAAAGCACGCTGGCACAGGTCTGCAGAGCACACGCTGAAGTAGGCCTGACACCCAGACGCTTGCAGACAACTAACTGATCTTCTATTACAGTGAAAAAAAATGATTTCTTTAAAATCTAAAGCTTAAGCTATTGTTAAAACAGATATGAGTGGTGGCACTGGGCAAGTGGGCACAGTATCCAATGTGAACCTCACACAGAAGCTGGCAGGCAGGCAACTGCTCTTCTATTACAGTGAAAAAAAAATATTTATTTTAAATGTAAAGCTTAACCAATTGTTAAAACAGATATGAGTGGTGGCACTGGGCAAGTAGGCACAGTATCCAATGTGAACCTCACACAGAAGCTGGCAGGCAGGCACCTGCAATTACATTACACAGGAAAAAAAAAAAAAAGCAGCCTGATGTTATAGCCCTAAAAAGGGCTTTTTGGGGTGCTGTCCTTACAGCAGAGATCAGATGAGTCCTTCAGGATTGTAGTGGACACTGAATACCCTAGCCTAGCTATCAATTTCCCTATCTAATCAGCAGCAGCTAAACTTTCCCTCCTCTCACTAAGCATGCAGCTTCCGAATGAATCGAAAATGGATGCTGGGAGGGAGGTTGGAGGGTGTGGAAGGGAGGGAGTGCTGCTGATTGGCTGGAATGTGTCTGCTGACCGAGAGGCACAGGGTCAAAGTTTGCCCAATGATGACGAATAGGGGGCGGATCGAACTGCGCATGTGTCCGCCCGCCGTGGCGAACGCGAACACGCTAAGTTCGCCGGGAACTGTTCGCCGGCGGACAGTTCGGTACATCACTAGTAAGAACCAAATGGTGGGAAAATGCACCTATGAGCTGCAATACACTGATTGGCCCATTTGGTTCATCTGTTCCTTTTTCTTGAATATTTTCCTACAGTTTAAATTCTAATAAGCCAAAATACCCTATGAAAAGCTGCTGCCCTGATTTTTTATTTTGCCACAAAGTGGTTCTAACAAAACAATTTTTTTCACTCTGCGCAAGTCTACTAACTGGCATAAATTTGCTGCAAAGCCAATTAGTAAAGTGGTCCAACTGAAACACAAGCAATCCACGAGAAACCATATAAAAAAACACACTGCTCTCCCTTGTGGCACTAAAAGGTACAGTTATATTGAGAAAGTAATATATGTATGTAACTAGAGAGAAACACTGACTCTCTCACAGTAAGATAACTGAATTCTCCACTTAACGGACGGCAGAGTATAAATTAATATGTGGCCCAGAGACAGCCAATCCCCTGACTCTCCTAAGGGGTTAACCTACGCATTGTTGACACGAAGCAAGAAGATGCCCACTCTTCCGTCCCCTCAAAGGGGCTAACCTCTTAAATACTGATATGGGGGCAAGCTATGCCTATTCCCTTGGCCCAAAAGGGGTTGTGGTAACACTGTATAACCCCCTTGATGTCTAGGAATCACAATAGCCCCTAGACACCCCCAAATATGGCCTTACCGACTCCCTAAGACTAATATTTTATAGTAAAGAAGGTCTAAATGTTCCAAACTAAATAAAAAAATAACCATAAAAAATATTTAGATTTACCTGTCAAAGTCTTGATATTCTTTCTTCATTTCTATTTTGTTCATCATAACGTCCATAGAAAAAAAAACATATCCTGACTCGTGTTTTTTTTAAATTAAAATACAGCCAGCCACAAAAATGCATCAGGGCAAGTCTAACATGAAGATTTATTGTCTAATTCGGTATGTGATTTATTAATTTTTTTTAGCTGTGATTAAAAAATGTACAGCTACATTTGGCAGACATTGTTGATAAAATGGCTAGGTGAAAATACTAAAAGTGCTTAATATTAAGACTGACATGATCTTTAAATGCAGAGAAGCAACTGTCAGCTATCCAAAACAATATATTTAATGAAGCAGGATAGATATCAGTAGGTCAGGCATGTGAGAAAGCAAATTTGTTACATCTACTATTTGGGACTAGGCCTATCAATCCATAAAGACAATCATGGATGCATAAACCTGGCATAGGTGTGGATGAGTGATTCATGGACATTAATATAAAGCATTATTCAAGACCAAGGATACATTGACCTTTAACCTCAAAGAATAAAAGAGACAGCTACAGCTGTAAACTGCAGAGTAAGTTGAGATTATTATAACAGACTGGACAGCACGTGAATATTAACAACTGTATATAACTGTAAAATGCAATATTGCTTGTCACTGTTTTCCTATGACTTAATGATTAAGGGAACACTATAGTCACCTAGTGAACTTTAGCTTAATAAAGCAGTTTTAGTGTGTAGATCATGCCTCTCAGGTTTCACTGCTCAATCCACTGCCATTTAGGAGTTAAATCACTTTTGTTCTGTTTATACAGTCCTTGTCACACCTCCCCTGACTCTGATTGACACAGCCTGCATGAGAAAAAAAAACTGATTTCACTTTCAATACTTGTACCTCTTTCTATGTAAATTAAACTTTAATCACATATAGGAGGATCTTGCAGGGTCTAGCAAGCTATTAACAGCAGGGGATAAGAAAATCTAAATTTAACAGAACTTGCAATAAATGAAGGATAAACTGTAGATGACTTTACAGGAAGTGTTAAGGGAGGCTGTGCAAGTCACATACAGGGAGGTGTGACTAGGGTTCATAAACAAAGTGATTTAACTCCTAAATGGCAGAGGATTGAGCAGTGAGGCTGCAGGGGCATGATCTATACACCAAAACTGCTTCATTAAGTTGTTGTGGTGACTATAGTGTCCCTTTAACTGACAACATGTTGTCCTATTTTAATTAGTGTTCACTTTAATGCACTGAATTAGCATTTGTCAGAACCATAAAAATCAGCATGGATAACTGAGACCCTATAAACTTAATTGAATACCGATGTAACAAGTAAAATATAAAAGCACTGTTTTATAAATACTGGGCTATTACAAACCAGCAGTTATCCAGTAAGTGACAAAAAAGTGTCATTTATTGACACAATCCAGAGGAAATAATAGCGATCAGGAGAAAGGAAGTATATCTGAGTGTCATCGATAATGTGTGATAGTGAATAGGAACTAGTAAATTTGCCAGAATTAAAACAGAAGTGGAAAACACACGTGATCCTTGTAGTAGACTTGGAGATTTGTTACAAACTGTAAATTGTCAGAATGTTGGCGATCGGGTACTGGAAATTAAGTACTGTATGTTTTTTTTCTGTATGCTGGTTAGATGGACTCAAGTGCTGGGAAATTTAGAAATTAAGGTTCTTGTTTTTTTCTGTTAGCTGGATAGGTCGATGCAAGCAAGCCTGTGAAAAAGACGAGCATGCTTGATTTGAGTTACGATTCTGACTTTGATCTATGGCGCCAAAAATAAGAGATTTCCAGTGGAAAAGAAAATGATTGATGGCTAAGGGACAGCAAATACATATTGATTTTATTCACAGATCAAGTAAGAAGGGACCAACAGAAGGGAAAAAAGGAGGTGATCTAAAAAAAAGTCTATATTTATTTATTGTGTATATATATACATAAACATATAGATTTCTTTTTTACTACTCCTCCTCCTTTTTCCCTCTATTGGTTACTTTTTCCCACTTGATCTGTGACCCAAATGGTAGGAAAATGTGCCTACCAATGCACTGTAAAATATATACATAATAATTTGATTATGTATATATTTTGCAGTACATCTATGGACCCATTTTCACACCATTTTAGTTTGTCTATTTGTTTTCCTGAATTGTTTTTGTTAACAAGATTCGGGGAGCTAAACCATCACATGGCAATATTCGGCAGTCCAGAATTTTATATTTTTATTTTCAGCAGAAGTGATTCACAAGACTACCTTGTAGTACTCAAATTTAAACAGGATGCTGGAGAGGCTAAATCCTGGAAAACAAGCTTGAGACGGATCAATGAGAGAGGAAGGATTAGAGTCAGGAAAGCACTGTGTCAGGTAGGCCAGCAATATGAATGGTTAGTATTAGAAGAAAGTAGCAGCCTTTGGATTTAACATTGATAAAATGAATACTCACTTTGGTTTCAGAGTACCAAGCAGTACATTATTACACCGTCATTGTCACGCCAAGGGTGCATAATTAATTGAATATTGGCATTTAATGTAATTTATGTAGTGCATATATGAATTGGCAACTTGGCCGAGGTCAGATGACAGAATGGGTAATGTAAGTTGCATAGGAATGTGAAAGGGGCCAGATGGTTTACCATATGGATTGATCCTTTGATTAATCAAAGACTCTGCAAAGTGTGAGAAGTCACACATAAGTGGCCTGGAAGTCTGGTTTAAATATAAAATAAATATTAATACTTACCCACAGATTATTAATTAAGCCTCATTTTTATTGTATTTAGAATAGGACAAGCACAATCTTCTAATCAAGCCCAAACATGATTTGCGTAACTTAACCATAGGGGAAGGGGTTGTGATGTCCGCTATGTTGAGTCACAAGTAAGGAGTGTTACATATCTATCCCTTTGTACAGCGCTACGGAATCTGATGGCCCTATATAAATAATAAAATAATAATAATGAAATGGAAATATGGTAACAAATTTATAGATGCAATTATTATTTTTGCGGCAAGTACATAAGAGGAGATAGAACAAAATGTTTCCATTTGGATTGATGTTGGTCTGGAACACAAGGGGGTGGTCACTATTTTATCATTATTTCCAGTCTAGTGCAGACAAATAGTGAACTTTAACCCTTTCACCACCACAACTACATCACACAAACACTCTTGGAGTAGGGTGCGTTCGTTACAGTCATGTCTCTAATATATATGACTTTGTTTAAAACATAGCAAATCATCTATCACTTTGTTAACTTTTTTTCACAAGATGCTCCATTTTGATTAAAAGTTATATTAAATCATATTATATTAAAACTAAATGGATTGGAACAAAAGGAAAAAGTCCACAAAGAAGAACATTTGGCTCCGGAAAAAAAGATTGTTGACATGAAGAACAAACTGACAGACCTAGAGGACCGGTCAAGAGTCAAGACGGAACAACTTAAGAATTAGAGGAGTATCAGAACAAATAAATCTAAAATATCTGGAATTATACATAGAGGAATTCTTTAAGCATCTGAAGGTTGAATGGGACCCCAGAATTCCCAAAATGGAAAGATGCCACAGACTGAACAAACCCAAGGGTGTCCCAGAACATCTTCCAAGAGATGTATTGATATGCTGAGCCTCTTCCAAAATTGAGTCACAAATTCTGAGAGCCTTAAGAAGCAATAAATGCTCAGAAGAATACGAAACATTGAAAATATTCCAGGACCCGTCATAGCCAACCAGACAAAAAAGGAAGACCTTCTCTGACAGCACACAAATTCTGAGACAGAACAATATTAATTACCGATGGGAATTCCCAACGCGAATTATCAAATCTCACGAAGGGATGACCACCACCATTAATCATGACCTAAAGAGTTGGTTAAGCAAAAACAAAATCGGAAACAGCTTCAACCACTAGTCAACAAATGGGGAGGCCCCAAATTTCAGAGGGGAGAGAAAGGAAAAAAGAAAGGAAAAATGGCACAAGTGGCACCTAACCTTGTAATAAGGGAAGACGGAAAAGAATATATAAGAAACAAGAGAGAATACAGATTTTTTTTGCGTTTTTTAGTCAATAGCACAAGGGGATTAAGGGGATATGAGGGAGATATAAAAAGTATAACCAAGAATTTAGGGGAAACAGAGAAATTAAAATAGAGATATGTAGAATATTTTAGAAATTTGATTTAACAGTCACTTAACAAGATAAGTGATGCATAAATGAAGAAAAATATTTTCCTTTTAAGTTTACACTAATTAAAATGAAAGTATCAATGTACAAGACACAATTATATTAAAAAAAGGAACTTATAATTATACAGTAGGGCACAAACCTACACCAGGAGGAAAAGAAAGAAAGGGATAAGGAAAAGAGTGATAGATTTAAGAGTAACACAAGTTTTGTAAAATGAAATGTAAAAAAATTATTAGTTAAAACACTTTAGCAAAATAGACTTAACAATAAGCTGAGATGTGGTATGTAGATTTACAGGGTTCTCCCCTATCCCTATCTCCTACACACATTAGGAACATTAATGTGTACCTGGGTAGATTTCTTCTTTCATATTTTTGCATTTTATTATTTTTTCTTGTTTTTTAATTATTTATTTATTTACTTATATATATATATTTTCCTATACTAGTATTATCTGTAGGTAGGCTCCCCCTATTTCGCCTACCCCCAGTACGCTTTTCCCACAGGACATGTGGAAGCTATATCTCACTAATGTTTTGTATAACTCAAGATACTGTTGGCGGGAGCTTTTTGCCATACATCACTTTTTTCTTTGGTTGACACCATTGCTTGGGAGCAGCCCATCTTATTTTTATGTAATTACAAACAATTATGTTTTTTTTTTTTTACTTTTCTATAAAACTTTAGAAACTCATGAAGAGAGAGAGAGCCTCGAGAACTGACAAGAAAATATAATTTAAGTTGTTATCAATAAATGCCCTGGGGATCAATACACCATGTAAAAGGTCTATAATTGGGGACTTCCTGATAAAAAATCAGGTACACATTTGTGCCCTGCAAGAAACCCACTGGTTCACTAATCAAAATATAATTAATTAATTAATTAATTAAGATACCCTACTATTATAAGTGTGGCTCTAGAAAACAAACAAAAAAAGAGGCGTAGCTTTTATGTTTGCAAAAAATGTCTCCCTAATCATTAAAGATCAAGATCTAGACCCAGAATGATGTTACATTATTCTAATGTGTGAAATAAATAATAAAATATTCACATTAGTTATCATTTATTCGCCAAATAAATATACAATAAAATTTATCACAAAAGTGTTCAAGAAAATAGAGCAGATTAAACAAGGGTTGGCATTAATTATGGGGGACTTTAACTGTGAAGTGGACACTCTGAAAGACAGAAAGAGCCAGAATGACAGGATAAGCAGGAAAATAACTGAAAATAGATTGCAAAACGTACTAAATAATCATAATCTAAGAGATATATGGAGAACATTTCATCCCTTCCGACCTAGATTATACATGCTATTCTAGAATATTCAATTCAGACTCCAGAATCGACCTTATCCTGGGTAAAGTGACCATGCTGTATCTTCTCAAAAGAATAGAGATACAGAATATAGCATGGTCAGAGCGTAGTACAATTATGTTGTAATATAAAGATAAGTTTGACACATTTCAAAAAGAGTGGCATATAAATGATTTCTTATTACACAAAAAAAAATGTTGAGGAAATTAAGAATATAACAAATCTCTTTTTTTTAGAAAATAAAAACAAAGGTACACCAGATATCACGGTCTGGTGTGCTTATAAAAGCATAGCTAGAGGCCATTTGATAAAAATGGCAGCCACTGCAAATAAAAAAGGATTACCGCCTCTCTTTAAACTGTATACAACATTAAGCGCATATAAGAGGCAAAATAAAAAAAAACACCTTCCACACAAACAGCAAGGAAGATTGCAGAAACAGAAAAACAGATAAATGTTCAGCTAATGAATAAAACAACCAAACAGTTAGAAGCACTACAATCCAAGTGCTAAAAGGTAACAAGCCAGAAACATTAATGTCTAATAAATTAAAAAAAAGAGAAACATAAAAGAGTAATATTTAAAATAAAAGATAAAGAAACCTATCTAATGACCCCAGAAAAAATGGGTGGAGCGTTTCAGAGTTTTTTCCAGAATCTATACAACCTATGAAAATAAATACCGGTAAATGGCAAGGAAAAAGAGATTGAGGAATTCTTCGAAAAACGTATCCATGCCAAAAAATTTGCCCGACCAATTAAAGCTGATAAATCAGTCTATAACAGAAATAGAAGTCAGTAAATTCATAGATAAGCTTAAAATAAAGACTTCCAAAAGTCCAGATGGCTTCACAAACAATTTTTATAAACTAATGAAAGACCAACTAAAAGGGGAACTCACCACCATTTTCAACTACATAATGAATACTGGAAGCTGTCCTTGAGATCTGTTGAGAGCGAATATTGTCCCTATCCCAAAAGCAGATAAAGATTTAGAACTGATTGGCAATTATAGACCTATATACTGATATTAAAATATTATCTTCTATCCTTGCTGATCGATTAATAATAGTCATACCACAATTAATTAATAATGATCAAGTAGGATTCATACCAGGCAGGTCGTCAATCAACAATGTTAGAACAATAATAAACATATTAAAAGAAACAGAGAATAATGGAACCCTTCTAATGCTACTGTCAATAGACGCAGAGAAAGCGTTTGACAGGGTTGGATGGGGTTTCATGTTTGCCACTTTAAAACAATCTGGAATCACTGGATCAATATTACAAGCTATATCCACTCTCTACAGCTCTCCAGTAGCTAAAGTAATAGGGTCTGGATTCACATCACAATATTTCAGCGTTAAAAATGGGACTAGACAAGGCTGCCCTCTTTCCCTTTTATTGTACATAATGGTGTTAGAACCCCTTGTGATTCTAATAAGACAAAATAAAAAAATTAAAAGATTTACAAACTCCTTAGAACAAAGTAAATTAAATATTTATGCATATGACATCTTACTAACTTTAGAAGAACCAAAAACATTAGTCCCAGAACTTCTGAAGGAGATAAACAAATACTCCAAAGTGTCAGGATATAAAATGAATATAAAGAAATCCATATTTATAGCTAAAAACTTGAACAAAAAGGCTAATTAATTTTCTTGTACAAAACCTTGGGCTCTCAGAAAACAAGGACAGGCTAAAATATTTAGGTATAACATTAACCTCAGATTTAAAAGACTTAGAAGAAGCCAACCTTTTACCCTTACTAACACAAACTAATACAAATTTAAGAGATTGGAAAGGCATGGGATTTCCTTGGTCGGGAAGGATCAATATCCTAAAAGCATACATCTTACAAAAATAGCTGTATCTATGGAGAATGATCCCATGTAATTTTCCAGAAAACTGGTTATTTTTGCTATACTCATCCTTTTTTAGAGTTAGAGATAAAATGAAAGTTTTGGCTAGATCAAGGCAGGATGCCGAAATCCAAGAAACATGGTATAAAATGGAATTTTAAAATGCTAAAACTGGGGTAGGAAATTTAACGTCATTATTTTGGGTTCTAGACGTGAACAAAAAAATCCATCAGAGAGGCACGTACCAAATCTCAGATACTCAAAGAATGAACTAGTTGGTGGGACAAATTCTCAAACAACATAGGTCTCAGAAATAGAATAATAAATGTGCTCCCTTTTTCTAGTATCTCTGACATCTTAGACCACATAAAAATAGACACTGGGGGATAAGGGAATTAAAAAATATACTGGTGGAACACAAATTTAAAACCTTTAACTAAATTATGGAGGAATTCAATATTCCCCAGAAAGACACTTTTAACTTTATGAGAATTAAGAGCTTTTTAGCAGAATATATTCTTCAAAATTAGGGCACAAAATTATAATCCTCAAACATCTACTCGAACTAAAGAACTATAAAAACCTAATGGCAACATGCGCTAAAGCTATATATAGATGGAGACACGATAAACCGATAGAACTTATCAATAAACGGGAAAAAGAACTACAAGTACATATAGAAGAAGAAGAGTGGATAAACTCTCTAAATAAATTAAATAAATATGTACACTGTTTAAATCTTACGGAAACACAATTAAAACTCTCAAACAGATGGTACCTAACACCAAAACGTTTAAAGGAAATTTTCCCACAGTCATCAGATAGATGCTGGAAATGTAATATTAATGAAGGCAATTTAATCCACAGTTGGTGGCAGTACATACCTATAAATAAATTCTGGAAAGACTTAATCAAGGTAATATATCAAATAACAGAAATAAAATTAGTTTTTAAGCAAGAAGTAGTTCTGCTAAAATTGCAATGGCCAAAAACTAAAAAAAAAATATTGATGATAATTTTACATATAATTACAGCAGCTAAACTACTTCTGGCACGAAACTGGAAAACAGGGATAATCCCACGCACTCAAGAATTAATATCACAAGTTATATGGCAAGCAAGAATGGAAAGGGGTATCCTGGTGAACTTGGAAAATATATATAACCAAATAGAAGACTGGGATACATGGATATGCAAAATGGAAATTATATCCTAATAAAAACTATCATGATTACTTTCCTCCTCCCTGAATCACGTAATAATGAAACCAGGCATAGCTAAGGCCCAGACTAAGTGAGTCAAGGGCCAAAAGAGAGAAGGGAAAGGAAAAGGAAAAAAAAAAGGGAAGGTAAAGATCTCAACCCCTAAACGGGAAGACAAAACAGAATAAGAAAATAAGAAAAACACAATACACAAGTGTCTCTCTCTCTCTCTCTCTCTCTCTCCAAAAGTAAAAGGGAAAAGCAAATTGATAAATAAGAATACACAATAAAATCAAACAAGGGACGGGGGGAGGGAGAAACAGGGACTCGGGTGAGGGGTCTCAGGGAGTTCAATAGGATAGCACGAGATAGTTATGATGACAAGAGTACCAAGGCTTGTAATATAGAAATATTAGCAAATTATACAGGCAGGTATACGTCTGAAATATAATATATATATTATATAAATAAGTAAAAAATTCTATTAAATATTTAGCATCAATTTTAGATAAGGTAAACACAGGGAAATCATTACAAATGAAAATGAGAAAGAGAAACATTTATTTTCTGCCAGGTGCAAAGGATATATTTAAATATAATATATGTAATTTTCTGTTGTAGGAGAAACACACATTTTCAGGGCCTATTGGTATGCACTAACCCAGCACAAAGTTATATGCAAGGACTCCTCAGAACGTGGAATGCATCAGATTCTTAGGGTGCATCACTTGTGCCCACATAACCCCAGAAAAGAGTTCTAAGGGTCATACGGCTGGAAGTATCATATAAGGCACCATTTAATTTGCAAAATAGATCCCCTGACCTAAAACATAATGTATCCATGTGGTTGACATTTATAGTAAAAACTAAAACAGCAATATGGGAAAGAATAACTTATCCACTGACATCACTGAAATTTTACCTACCTAACTTACCTACATTCTTAATCATGAAATGTCAATGTTTGCTTATAATGGTACCAAATTGAGAAAAAAAGGGCTGCTAAGTATTATGAAAATACATTTTGATTAGTTAATCATTTTACACGTTGCAAGCGTTATATGTTTAATTCTTTAAGCAGCTTTTTACTCTATGATTGTATTCCTTTTGAACAATTACTTAGATCAAAAATGGCAGTAGAAGTCATATTTCCCAGCAGACTTAAAAAAAAAATTAGAATCTTTGCCTTTTTTTAATCCAGTTGTCTATGATTAGTTCAAACGATGCAACAATTGGATATCTGACTCAAATTAATCTTCACGGCACACACAGAGATAATGTAAAAAGTGTGTTTGTACTTGACGTAGTGATTTTTATTTCTTATAAAGATCAAGCAATATATGGTAACAACGCATTTTACACTTGTGCTCAAAATCAGTGACCCTACGACATTGATATTCCTGTATTTTAAAGTTAAAGCATGCAAGCACAAGAGGCAATTATTTATATAATATTATATTTTGTTAATATCTGATTAATTGTAAAGGGGTTCGTTTGCACAAAAAGGTAACCAGAAGAAAACAAAGAAGACTTCGCAATAAAACATATAATATAGTAACGTATAATGCAACAAAACATAGGACAGACATACAAGAAGTGAGGCTTATAAATAAAGTCTTTAAAAATGCCATCACATTAAAGGGACACTATAAGAACTAAAACAACTGTAGTTTAATGAAGGGATTTTGGTGTACAACTCATGTACCTGCAATCTCACTGCAACATTTCCTGACATTTAGCAGTTAAATCACTTTGTTTATGTAGCCCTAGTTACAATTGCCCATGACCCGCACAGTCTCCAGACACACTCCCTACATAATAGTAAAACAATAGATAGGTTCCTGTATTGCACAGTGTGTTTAATCTAGAATCTCATGCCCTGTTAATAGACTATAGAGCCTGCAAAAGCCTTGTGTGTGGTTAACAGAGCAGAAGATCTACTCTTCTAGAATAAACATGAAGATCTACTCTTCTAGAATAAACATTGTGTGCTCTAAGAGTTAATTGAAAATGAAATAGTTTTTTTTTCATGAACACTATGTGAGTCATGGCCTGGGGATGCTTGTTATGCCAGTATACACAGAAACAAACGTGATTTAACTCCCAAATGGCAGAGAATTGAGAAGTGATACCGCAGGCACATGATATGTACACCCAAACTGCTTCATAAAGCTGTTGTTGTTTTGGTGCTTAAAGTTTCCATTTAATTAAAAACACTAAAACGGGTCCCCTTTGGGCATTTACGGTTATTTATTCAACATTACTTTGCACTTGTATAGATAGTTTTGTAAAACTGAAACATAAATACATTTGTTTTCTCTCATTTCCTAGGCGGTTATA
Organism: Pelobates fuscus; assembly: GCF_036172605.1. NCBI lineage: Eukaryota > Metazoa > Chordata > Amphibia > Anura > Pelobatidae > Pelobates > Pelobates fuscus. The sequence continues at coordinate 57,552,615 of NC_086322.1, read as the reverse complement.
TTATTATAACCTGTTCAAATCTGGAGCAATACGAGATAATATAGCCCTGTACACAGATATATAGGGTGAGACAGAGGCAAAAAATGCCTACAAAATGTAAAGTTTAAACAAAGAAAAATTAGACCTGTGCTGCAGATACTCCACACTGAAGTCCCAACAGTATATATAAAACCAAAAAACAAACAAGAGTCCTGCGCACCCAGTATAGGTGTGCACACCCAGGTGCTGCCACAATTTACTTGAGGACAAAGTTAAAGCAACAAACATTTCGAGCAGCAGCCCTTTCTCAATGGTAATGTCCTCGCATCCAGTATAGGTGTGCACACCCAGGTGCTACCACAATTCATTTGAGGACAAAGTTAAAGCAGCAAACGTTTCGAGCAGCAGCCCTTTCTCAATGCTAATGTCCTAATGTACAGAGGCGTAACTATAAACCACAGGGCCACCGTGTGGAAATTGCCCTAGGGCCCTCCATGTGTCTCATTCCCCAGCCCCCCATGGGTCTCATTCTCCCTCTCATAGTCCCTACATGCATTTCATTTCCCCCTCCCATTCCTTCCTAGCTCCTCAATGCATCTCATTTTTCCCCCTATCCCTCAAAGCATTTAATTTCCATCCCAATCCCTCTATTGATGTAAAATCCCCCCCAACCCCTCCATGTGTGTCATCTGCAACTCCCCCAGCCCCTCCATGTGTGACATACCCAACCCACCCCAGCAAAGTGTTGTCCTTTCCTCTAGGTAGAGTGGCATCCACTTATATTTCCTGCAATACTCTGTTGCTGTCCATTCAATCAGTGTAAAACAGTTTTTTGAATGGTTTAATACTGGATAACATTCAGGCCCCTCTGTGCAGCTTGGGATAATATTTCCACATTAGTTCTAACAATGATGGGTGCTAGTGATGGGCTAATATTTAAAAATGTCTCCTCTGTAAATGAACTGTTATTTTTTAGTTGTGTTTTGTTTGGTCACATTATTTAGCTTTTACCTGGTGTGTATTAATAAGATTAAATGAGTTTTTTGTGTGTAACGTTTGTGTCAATTGCTATTTCAAAAAATAACAATCTGCCAGTTAGCTAGCAATGTATGCAGACCCAATGGATAATTTATGGACAACATCTGTTAATATTACTTGGCTTTTGAAAGCAGTAAATAGATAATGATTAAAAGCCACTTTACAAACAATAAAAGTCCATTGGCTATAACAAGCAATGACTAACTTGGGCAAACCAAATTCCCATGCACTGAATTAGCTGGTTGAGTATCCAGAGAAATATAGCTGGCAATGTTTTGATGTCCCCAGGTTCCCCGGCAGTGGTTCAAACAGTATAATTCAATTGCACATTTTTTCTCTCACATAATAAATGTGATCATTAAAAAAAAAAAAAACAACACACAAACACAAACAATTTTTTTTAACGTTACAGGCATATAACAAGGGAAGTTAGTCATATTGAATGTATTGAATTTCCATCCAGTCTAAACCTCACAAGAAATTATATCTACTCTTAAAGTAGTGGAAATCAGCAGATTTGCATGAAAGTGGCCCAAGATAAGTTTCCTTTAATTTTAATTAGGACTTGGTTCAAGAGCTATAACCAAAGCAAATTCTCTGAACTGGATGGTATGGCAAGTTTCTACATTGTTTAATACATTTTTTTAAAATCAAAGAAACACTCCGAACAGATAAATCAATTCGCTGTCTGAAGCTGGCCCTGTTACTTTATGGTAGTTTAGTTCTCTCAATTCAAGAGGCAGGAAGTGACCCTGAGCATTTGCCTTGTAATATAGCTGATTGAGAAGTCTTTAATTTAAGTTGCTGCTGGAGAAGATGGGGAGAGCTTGCAGTAACTGCAGATACTATGTCTGCAGCTATTGCAAACCAAGATTCCACGTATCTCTGAAGAAAACACGAAAAACAAGTTACATGCATATTTTCTTTGGTATATCTACTATTTCTTCATGGTTAATCTGTCAGATGCAGGAAAATGTTTAAAATAATAAAAAAAGAGACATGTATATAACACAAAGAATCCTTTATGTATTGCTAATATTACTCTTATAAAACACATTTCAGCTTAATTGTTACGTTGTACTCAAATTCATTTTCTGTTGGAAGGCTTTATTCTGTGGATCTAAATTCATATCACAATGAGCTTGTGACAAGACACATTACAAATTTCTGAAATATTGTTTAAATCCCATGCACTGTGTATGTGTACTACTTTATTATATATATTACAGTAATTGTGTTCTAAACATACACATGGTTGCACGTCCGTTTGCAGTTCTCTTCTCTCCAAATCACCCATTTAAAAACACATATACAGTTTTTCTCTCTATGTGAACGCTCTGTAAGTAAAAAAAAAAAAAAAAAAAAAAAGACAATTCAATAACTTGCATTCCTGCATACTGTCTGATGTCTATACTGTATTCCATTACACGATCATTATATCATTATAGATTGCTGCCAGTAGATGGCACCAAAATATCTTCTCACTAACACACCCGGCTCTGAATTCTCACTGTTATCCAATGTATAAAAAAAAAAAAAAATCCTTGCTTTGTTTGCAATCCCTCCCTCCCTGAGTATCTATCTATCTTGCATACACATCCCCAGCCTGTCACTAGCCACATCAGAAGAAGATCATGGCACTGAAAGTGCCAATTCTTCATCCTTCTATGGGCATCCTGTGCTTGGCCAGTGTGTCCCTCCTGGTGCTGGGGGTCCAGGGCACAAGCTGGGTGACAAGGGGAAGGAGTCCCCGGGATTTGCAGGAGCCAGGAGGCAGAGTTGGTTTGGATGGGGATGGCAGTGCCAAAGAGGATACTTATTCTCCACCAGGTCGCCCAGGGAGGTCTATATCCAGAGATCCCATCTCTATGCTCAGTACCTCGTTTGTGCTAAAGGGGGACGCTTCCCACAATCAAGCCATGGTGCACTGGACCGGGGAAAACAGCAGCGTAAGTGTACCTTTAAATACATTGTATACATACTTTTTCCGGTAGTCACCTGCTATGCACCTTTTTCCTTGCACATTCCCTCTAACTAGTGGCATGGGGTACTGACGTTGAGGGACATGGTCTGGGATTGAAGGAGTTAAGATTCCACAGCTATGTATGGAGTAGCTTGCCTGGAACTTCAGCATCTTGTGAAATCATCAATAGAATGTACAGTTCTTCATTGTGTCATTAGGAGTATTATGCTCTACATCTCTCTCCCTCTCTCTCTCTCTCTCTCTCTCTCTCTCTCTCTCTCTCTCTCTCTCTCTCTCTCTCTCTCTCTCTCCATATCTATCAATCTATCCTAGTCCTGTCCATCCCTCTCTGTCTCTGTCCATTTGTGTTTTGCTGTTCAGATTTCAGTGTGACTAAGTTTGTTGTGGTTTTGCTTGGTGTTGATTTAGCCCAGTGTATGCAGATTAGATCAGCTATTTTTATGACAATACAAACATATAAGGCCCAGCTGTTCAGAAGTTGGCTGACAGAAGACACTTCTGAATACATTATATTGTCTTAGTTTGTATGTTTTTTCTCACTGTGTTGCTATTTATAGTATTGTACATATATAAATGTTTGTAGGTTTTTGGATTTATGAATAAGATATTGATAAGGTATATTTTTCACTGTTTTTTGCTAAGTTTGCCATGATTTGCTGCAGGCGTTTTTGTCAATGCCTGTGCCTGGATAATGTACATTTGGTTAGATTGTTGTGCTAGGTGATTATACTTGCTGTGCCTGTCATGGTGTATTTACATCCAGTAGTCAGAGGTCAAAACAGAGCAAAGAAAATCAGGGTTCTTCTTTATATATATTGAATCACTCATAGATAACACAGGTTAACATACCTATTCATGCTACCCTAGCTCTAAAATACAGAGTTAAAGAGCCATGCCATGCTAGCTCTAAAATACTGAGATAGAGAGCCATGCCACCCTAGCTCTAAAATACTGAGTTAGAGAACCACGCCACCCTAGCTCTAAAATACTGAGTTAGAGAACCACGCCACCCTAGCTCTAAAATACTGAGTTAAAAAGTCATGCCATGCTAGCTCTAAAATACTGAGTTAGAGAACCATGCCACCCTAGCTCTAAAATACTGAGTTAGAGAACCATTCCACCCTAGCTCTAAAATACTGAGTTAAAAAGTCATGCCATGCTAGCTCTAAAATACTGAGTTAGAGAACCATGCCACCCTAGCTCTAAAATACTGAGTTAAAAAGTCATGCCATGCTAGCTCTAAAATACTGAGTTAGAGAACCATGCCACCCTAGCTCTAAAATACTGAGTTAGAGAACCATTCCACCCTAGCTCTAAAATACTGAGTTAAAAAGTCATGCCATGCTAGCTCTAAAATACTGAGTTAAAAAGTCATGCCATGCTAGCTCTAAAATACTGAGTTAGAGATCCATGCCACCCTAGCTCTAAAATACTGAGTTAGAGAACCATTCCACCCTAGCTCTAAAATACTGAGTTAGAGAACCACGCCACCCTAGCTCTAAAATACTGAGTTAAAAAGTCATGCCATGCTAGCTCTAAAATACTGAGTTAAAAAGTCATGCCATGCTAGCTCTAAAATACTGAGTTAGAGATCCATGCCACACTAGCTCTAAAATACTGAGTTAGAGATCCATGCCACCCTAGCTCTTAAATACTGAGTTAGAGAACCATGCATCCCTAGCTCTAAAATACTGAGTTGGAGAGCCATGCTACCCTATCTCTAAAATACTGAGTTAGAGATCCACACCACCCTAGCTCTAAAATACTGAGTTAGAGAGCCATGCCTCGCTAGCTCTAAAATACTGAGATAAAGAGCCATGCCACCCTAGCTCTAAAATACTGAGGTAAAGAGCCATGCCACCCTAGCTCTAAGATACTGAGATAAAAAGCCATGACACCCTAGCTCTAAAATGCAGAGAACCATGCCATGATAGCTATGAGATAGTGAGTGAGAGAGCTATACCGTGCTAGTTATGAGATATTGAGTTAGAAAGTCTTGCCATGTTAACTATGAGATAGCAAGTTAGAGAGCCATGCCATGCTAGCTATGATATAGTGAGTTAGAGAGCCATGCAATGCTAGCTATAAAATCCTGAATTGGAGAACCATGCCATGCTAGCTATGAGATAGTGAGTTAGAGAATCATGCTAGCTATGAGATGCTGAGTTAGAGAGCCATGCCATGCTAGCTATGGGGTACTGAATTCGAAAGTCATGTCATTAAATATGAGATACTGAGTTAGAGAGCCTTGCTATACTAGCTATGAAATACTAAGTTAGAGAGCCATGCCATGCTAGCTATGAGATACTGAGTTAGAGAACCATGCTATGCTAGCTATGAGATACTGAGTTAGAAAGTCATGTAGAAGTTAGAGAGCCATGCCATGCTAGCTATGAGATACTGAGTTCGAGAGCCATGCCATGCTAGCTATGAGATGCTGAGTTAGAGAGCCATGCTATGCTAGCTGTTAGATACTGAGCTAGAGAGCCATGCCATGCTAGCTATGATATACTAAGTTAGAGAGCCATGCCATGCTAGCTATGATATACTGAGTTAGAGAGCCATGCTATGCTAGCTATGAGATACTAAGTTAGAGAGCCATGTTATGCTAGCTATGAGATACTAAGTTAGAGAGCCATGCCATGCTAGCTCTGAAATACTGAGTTAGAGAGCCATGCCATGCTAGCCATGAGATACTAAATTAGAGAGCCATGCTATGCTAGCTATGAGATAATTAGAGAGCCATGCTATGCGAGCTATGAGATAATTAGAGAGCCATGCCATGCTAGCTATGAAATACTACGTTAGAGCCATGCCATGCTAGCCATGAGATACTAAATTAGAGAGCCATGCTATGCTAGCTATGAGATAATTAGAGAGCCATGCTATGCGAGCTATGAGATACTAAGTTAGAGAGCCATGCCATGCTAGCTATGAAATACTAAGTTAGAGCCATGCCATGGTAGCTATGAGATACTAAGTTAGAGAGCCATGCTATGCTAGCTATGAGATACTAAGTTAGAGAGCCATGCTATGCTAGCTATGAGATACTGAGTTAGAGAGCCATACCATGCTAGCTATGAGATACTAAGTTAGAGAGCCATACCATGCTAGCTGTGAGCTACTAAGTTAGAGAGCCATGCTATGCTAGCTATGAGATACTGAGTTAGAGAGCCATGCTATGCGAGCTAAGAGATACTAAGTTAAAGAGCCATGCTATGCTAGCTATGAGATACTAAGTTAGAGAGCCATACCATGCTAGCTGTGAGCTACTAAGTTAGAGAGCCATGCTATGCTAGCTGTGAGCTACTAAGTTAGAGAGCCATGCTATGCGAGCTAAGAGATACTAAGTTAAAGAGCCATGCTATGCTAGCTATGAGATACTAAGTTTAAGAGCCATGCTATGCTAGCTGTGAGCTACTAAGTTAGAGAGCCATGCTATGCTAGCTATGAGATACTGAGTTAGAGAGCCATGCTATGCGAGCTAAGAGATACTAAGTTAAAGAGCCATGCTATGCTAGCTATGAGATACTAAGTTTAAGAGCCATGCTATGCTAGCTATGAGATACTGAGTTAGAGAGCCATGTTATGCTAGCTATGAGATACTAAGTTAGAGAGCCATGCCATGCTAGCTATGAGATACTAAGTTAGAGAGCCATGCCATGCTAGCTATGAAATACTGAGTTACAGAGCTATGCCATGCTAGCTACTCTATACACTTTCTACTTCTGTCCACCCACAAAGAGTTTAACATCTATTCAAGTATCTGGTACTGAAGTAAAGCTTTAGTGAAAGAAATGACCGTGTTCTCGTACCGACTCCCAGTAATAGAATTCTAGGATTCAGTTAGTTATCTATGTCACTATGAAGATCTGTTATTGGCAATACTCACTAAGAGGAGAGTTCAGTTTCCTACCATCGTGTATGTGACTACATTGGAGGTTAATTCACTAAACTGCAACATTTAAGCAAAAATAACTCATTTGAAGGAAAAAGTCTCCAGCTCTGCTACAGTTATAATTTTAGCTATTTAGCTGGAATGTAGCCATTCTATTCCCAAATTAACTACAATTCGGTGTTAAGCATTAATACTCATCTCGAGGTATTCAATAAAGTGAGACTTATAAGTGAAGTTCAAATTTAAAGCCAAAGTAGCCAAGCTGCAAGCATAGCTGATTTAGAGACTTTTTTTCAGTTGAAAAAGTTTGGCCTTAAATTCTCTTTGAATTCACTTTGAATTCTCCTCTAAGTAAATAACCCTGTATTTAACCATGTGTTTTCTCTATGATAAAAATTAAGATACTTTGTAGTCATTCTCAAAAATTCCTTCAGATGGCTGCATCCGAATGCATTACACATTAGAATTGGTACTGTAGGTGATCTTATTTATCAGTTGATTGACATGATGAGGGACCTATAGGCTTCCATTGGTCGTGCAGGTTGTGCTTTAATGAAGAGAAATAAAGATTTTTTTAAGGAAAAAAATAAATAAAACATTTCCTAAACCGATGTGAAAATGTGTTTATCACATAAAATCTATATTTGTTTTACCAGCATGTGGTTTTCTAACATAGAGTCCGCAATATTTATTTTAAAAAAATGTAATGGGTTACCTTAACCCCTTAAGGACACATGACATGTGTGACATGTCATGATTCCCTTTTATTCCAGAAGTTTGGTCCTTAAAGGGTTAAAAGAATAAAGAAAAAAATATTCTTGACGCAGTTATAGATTTATTTACTAATTAGAAAACATGTAGTATTATGAAAACCCAAAAACAAAATATTGGTTAAAATAGTCAAACTGTGATAAAATGAGCTACTTTGGCCTAAATCAGTCACTGTTAAGCGGCAAACAAACACAGCACATTGTATTCATTTAGGAGCCATGGTTCTAAAGCCAGGCCAGGGCCCATTAAATATGTTTATCTAACAAGGAACTGTGGTGAGTTGAAAGCAATATTTGCGATATCTGAAGGAATTAGTGCTAATCGTGCATATCTTGCCCTAGAGTTAAGCTAATTGAGTTCTTAATTCATCATATTTCATTGTTGAAAACGACCTTCTACAATTCCTGCTTATGAGCCCAATATCTAACCTGTCTATAAATGAATGATTGTTCCATTTTGACTTCAGAATCTCTGTTTTGCAGACTCATTATATGTTCTATATATTTAGCGCCAGCATGGTTTCTGCAGCATTGCTGAGCTTTCTATTGTAACGAAGGATCAGATTGTGTTTGCAGCATGCAAACCCCCAACATTGCTCCTCCTCAAATCAGTACCGCTTGGCAGATCCTTATAGGTGTATCACCAGTGATGCAAACAGCATCCTAGCGACACCCACGCAGAAAATGAACAGTCTTGTCTAAAAAAAGGTGGGTCAGCCCAAAAAAGGGCCAGGAACACCACCTGATAGGCAGCCTGGCCAGCCCCAAACCTTCAGGACCATACAGGGATCGCTACTGAACTACAGCAGGACGGCAGGACAACACCCTAAAATCAGGACTGGCCCACCCGCCAAAACAGGACACTTGAGAGGCATGAGCATGGAACCTCATGAGTCCGTAATAGAGTATTTTATTTTTTGATTCCTTATGTTTATTTAGCCACAGCTTCCAGAATCTCAGAAAGAGTTAAACTATACCTACCGAGTGTCCCTATGTAGGAGGCACAGTCCCTATTTTGGCTATCCTTTACTTTACTATCCTAATGTTCCTCTTTTGTGAGAGCTCTATGTTATCAGTATATATGACTGCACAACAGACCATCACAGCAAAAATACTCTATACTACACTATATGAGTTTAGAAACCAGTCTGTGTAAATAAGACACGTTGTTACATTTTAGTTGCATAAATTATTATTAGAAAGTCACCTAAAAGTTCTCATAAGAGCTCTGCACCTGGCCACAGCCCTATTCACAACCCTAAAATTAAAGTGTCCTTCTTTGTTCATTTTAAATAGTGGACAGTATGTTTTTCAGTAAACCGAGAATTGTGAGCGCTGGCAGTGTGCATTGCACCATTCCAGCTATTTTGAAGTAAAAATGCCAATTCCCTTGCTATTCGTCACAATTTCCTATTTAGTAAATAAACCCCACACATGTTTAACAACACTTACTATAACAGCAGTTGTTCTTTTTACATACTAAAACATTGAACCACTCCGTGTTGACTCAATTAAAGCATGCTTTTCATAGCTCAGTCCAATTCTCCCTTTAAGACGCTGTCTGAATGTTCCAAACCTGTGATTTACTTGTGACAATGTTTTGTCATTTAATGTCACTTAATAACTATCTTTGTAGTAATAAACCACAGAAAAGCCATCTTGGTATCTCTATTTTTTTTTTTTAGAAAATTGGATTCCCCTATTTGCATAAAACCACAAAGGATGTATACGGAGTATCAATAGAATTGTCAGGCAGTATCACACACGTGCATAAAGAACTGCGTTAGTCGGACGTTTCAGCCTATTTCACATCTCAAGCAGTCATGCAATATTCACACAGAATCAAGTGACCATTAATTAAGATGACCTGCAGCTAATGATTCAGTGAGTCATATGATCCTTTCCTGCAGTCTCAGCTGGGGTTACATGTTAATTTTCTAATTTTAGCAAATTGATTTTCTTTTCTGTGTATCTTACAGTTAGAGTGATGTATTTGTTGGTCAATTAATTTTCCCCGCCAACATGCTATTTATTAAGCGATGTATTTATTTATGCTATGGATTGAGACTGTTACGGTTCTATAAAAATATTCATATATATAGTGTTCCTTGTGTATCAGGATAATAAGATTAAAATATTGAATAAGGTCAGTAAGGTGTAAAAATATTAACATTTTGCTTTAACATTTTTTTTGTTAGTTAATATATATATATATATATATATATATAAATATTTTCTATTTTAAATATCTTCACCTTCCTGGGTTTGATTGCAATTCCACTGGCATAGCTATAAAGATTGCATCTAAGGGTGCTGTACTCAAGTATGTTGCACCTCACAGCTTCTATTATGCCCCTGTACACTAAGAATCGTGGTATATGGTCCACATCATTTGAGGCAGTGCCAGTGCAGGGCTCTATGCTGTGTGTAAAGCAACTAAAACTTGGCATGATCAACTTGCAGCTAAGTATTTGTGGGTACTTTGCTATATACTTGCTACTGATTTCAGTGTATGTATTACTAAAAATAAATATCTGACACTGTTAACCTGTCATCCACATGATTTGTGGAATATTGGAAGCATGCACTCCATTTAGTTTAATACATATACTTGTCAAGTCTCATTGTTGGTAAAAGGGTAATAGGCTTTCTTTGATTAACACACACAAAAAAATCAAAGGTTTTCAATAAGCAACAATACCTTTAGTGTCTTTCAATCAAGACTGACATCCACTAGAGGCAGGGCAGGATTAACATAGGGGCTGATGGACCTGAAGCTCCAGGCCCATGCTCTTGTAATAGACCCATAGATAAAAAAAAATTATATATATATATATATATATATATATATATATATATATATATATAAAATATAAGAATAGCTTGGCACTCTCCTTAATAATCAAATAGGATACCTGCCTGGGTGCAATCCACGTTGCGTTCCAAATATAGAAAAATAGAGGATGTAGGATGCACACTCAGGACTTTGTGAAAAAATCTGTAATTTTATTTAATCCAGGTACAAACCTGGTTTGTACCTGGATTAAGTAAAATTACAGATTTTTTCACAAAGTCCTGAGTGTGCATCCTACATCCTCTATTTTGCTATATATATAAATATATATATATTTTTTATTTATTTATTTATTTATTTATTTTACTACTCTTTGCATGGTGTCACTATGTGCAGAGATAATTAAATATGAAAGCTTAAGAGTGAGCTGTCTACATAGCACACCCTTAGTTGGCCAGCCTGACATGCAGTTTTTTGCCAGGCTGACCTTCCTTTCTGGACATGTTTGTCCATTTGGGCAATGCCATTTATGTGATTTGCATTAGTAGCCCATCCTTTTATCCATCCTAACGACATCCTACTTCACCAGAAGCTGCTGTTAGGGGGTATGGATTTACTTGAGGTATGAAAGCAAGAGATTAGCAGAGGATATGTGTTTTCGTATAGCTGCATCCAGTGAGTTTCCCTCTAGCATAGCCACCATCAGATACATGGCGCTTGGTAGGTATGACTGTTTTAGTGTTCCCTGTCAATACGATTTTGTAATTAGACTCATCATAATTGTCAGCACAAGGCCCAGTGGGCTCTTAATCCAACCCTGACTAGAGGTGTGATTTCAAACAAATGTAGACATTGCCCTTTCTCTAAAATGGCAATAATATGTACATTGTCAGACAAAAAAGGGACAAGGCCTATTCAACATAACTACTTTATTAAGATTTAGTGGTTCTATGCTTAGAGTGTTCCTTAGAGGGCCATTGACATAAATATAGGTTGTAACAATACAACCCATAATTATCTTATATCAAAATGGAATGGTCCACTAATGTTTGGAATGTAGAGCTGTACAGAGCTGCAGAACAAGTGGGGCATTCAATACTAGCTTGGGGACTGTATGGACCAGACTGTGGCTCCTAAGTGGTTAATATTAAATTGCAAACTGTTAAATTCCAAGCAGTTTTAATAGTAATAAAAAAATCATAATAACAATAATTGTGCTCTTACCTTATCTTGTCACATTACCAAGCTAGCCTTTTCTTCACGCATCTGATGGCATCACAGCAATGTCACACAACTGAAATCCTAAAAGGACAGTACATAAAAACAAGGAAGAGATTATCTCTGCATGAGAAAAGTGAATTAAATCCTGATTTAATTCTCATTTAGAAATAGTGAGTTTGTCATTGCATCAGTCAGTTTATATGGATTATAAATCTGTTATGCCTGTGTAATAGGAAGGGGTGTAGCTAGGTATATGATAGCATACAATGTAGTTATCTCACATAGTACACAAAAACATGGAAATGAATCAAAATTAAGATTACTTACTCTAACAGGGTTATTTACTAAAATGAGAATTCAAAGTGAATCCAAAGTGATTTTCACACTTTGGCCAGAGTAGCCGAACTGAAAGCATAGTCGGCTTAGAGAATTTTTCCTATTTCCGACTATTTTGACCTTAAACTTGAAATTCACCTTGAATTCTCACAAATACCCTCTCGTTGCCTCTTTAAAGGTGACAATAAAAGGAGGAGTCCTGAGAGATAAGACAATGCATAAATATTGACATTGCTTTATATTTATTTTGAAAAAAAAATCTTCTAGAATAAGATCGGAATGACTTTAAGCATTTTAACTTACCAGATGTTTATAAAACATAGAAATGGATAAAAAGCAATAGACCTATGTGACTTGCCATGACGTATCACAAATTCTCTATTAACTAGTTCCTCTGATTTCCTGATAAGAGTTGTCTGTCTAGCACTCGTATTTTTCCTTATATACGTATGTTCTCTGAAAGCAAAATGTATTTCACAGTTTAGTTCAGGCAGCATGTTGTTAAGAAACAGTTTAGCTCATCTTTTACTTCATTATTGTAAAGCGCTGCAATATATGTTGACTCTATACAAATAAAAAATAATAATATTAAAAATGACTGTTTAATAGATATCCCTCAAATTTAAACATGCATGCATTTAATTGTGTATTTTTTTTATTAGTGGTATTACTTAAAACATCTTGCAAAAGTTGCAGTTCTCTTCTTTGAAGCCCTTACAAGCCCTCCTCTTCTAACCCCGCCCAGACTTTCTGTGGCTGTCCAATCACAGACTTCCCAATGTTACTCAATGCTTGGCAAGGCAAGTGCTCTGAGCAATTGCTGCCTCTTGAGTTTAGCACCAGTGAGCTAAACAAACCAGGAGGTTTCTCACATACTTGTTGATTCACCAAAACAGTCCAGCCGACAACGGATGAGGTATTAGGATTACACAACTATAGAATAGTTTAATGTAAATTATACTTTTAGATTTCTCAAGTTTTTATATATGTCATGGATATGAAGAGAAATTGGAAATATAGTTAAATTAGTGAATTGTAAAAAAGCAACATTAACTTTAATTAAATCAAACAAAACATTAAAACAAACAAACAAACAAACTCAAACAAAACATTAAAACAAACAAAACAAACTATGCATACAATGAATAGATCTCCAAAAAAAAAAAAAAACTAACAAGAAAAAACTACAATAGGTATGTTTAAATAGAATGAAGAAATGCCAGAAACCCCTCATAGCATAGAGGGATTGGACAAAGTGCACATAGTAACAGTAGCTGTTGGACATTACCTACTCTTGAAATCATGCTTTTGCATCGTGCATAAAAATTCATTCCCCGACGTAAAGAAACATACAATTGTCGGCAGACTGCAGGAAACAAAAAAATATTTACGTTTTTAGTTCGAAAATGTCACATTCATGTATGTCCTTTGCTGTTCGTGTAATTGTTTCCCAAGTCGATTCAATTTTTTTTAGCAGTTCAATATGAATAAAAAGGCTCAGGAATACAATCTGAGGTTTGATCAACTAGAGGAATTGCATATAGCAAAATATACATTAAACGGTATCATTTGATACAACAGGAAGTAGAAAATTAACATCAAAATATCACACACTAAAAATCTGTAAATATATTGTAACTTTTTTACTGTACAATCATAATTTTAAATATAATTTGTTCACCCTTATTGTTAAAAATCTTCTTACTCGTGCAGTAAATCCCATTAAACATATCCTTTGAATAAGGAAGTATCACCAATGTATTATGGGCTATTAGATTTTATTGTATGTGGAATTAACTCACAAAAGAGGTGATGAAAAAAAGTTTAGTGAGCAGTTGCTCAAATTACAGCACTTTTGTCTCTCAACATGCATAAGCTTTAAATAGCAAGCAGTCACATGTACCAACTTTTTGTGGATGCATCATTGTTTGCAATTACTTGATTAGATAAGTGGTTTTAAGGCTTAACCAACCTCGACTAGGTATTGGTAAAAAAATACGCAAAATTGTTGATACTGTATATTCATTGACTGAAAATAATACTTAACAAGGTATAATAACATATAACAATATGTATTCTCGGTATTAATTTTTTTGCAATGCAACCACATTCCGTTGTATAAAAAAGCAGCCAGCAAAGGGTATTTACAGAACTTCCCGAGACTAGCTAAAAAGAAAGTTGTGATGACTTTGGAACTAAAAAATAGGCAGACCAAAAAAATGAAATGAAATGAAAAAACTCCAATTTAACTCTAACTTTCAGTTCAGTGAATAGACGCTTTCATTTAGTGCATAGATATATAACAGTGATTGGCCAAAACATTTTTTAAAGATTCTGGAAGATTTTGTTCTATGATATCGGGTTATCTGCTATAAAACCATTTTTGCATCACAGTGTTAATGTAATACTTTGTAGCTACTGACTAACGAGATGTTTCTGAATTAAGTCTTTGCATTTTATAGAAAAATCATGCTATAGTTTTTCGAGATTGGAACACCAATAGCTTTGTACAGTTCTATAACATACAGCTCGTAAATGTGCTAGATTATATGGGCCTATAAACTACGCCCTGAAACTGTGCTCTCATTGTCACTGGAGTGCTCCTCTCCAAGTGAATGAAGCTGACTCACTTTGCCCGTTTTACACAGCAAGGTGAGCAGTTCATTCCTGTGAGCTTTGTCATAAAGTCTGGTTTTCCATATTTGATTTTTTTTCTTAAAGCATAATTTATATTTTTACTACTACGATTAGTATTAGCCCCTTAATAACCAATGAGGTAAATATATACCATAACAAACCAGCCTTTAAATATCATATCGCAAAATGCAATGCCCAACTCATTTAACAAACACAGGACTTGCCAGAGCACCAAAAGGTTAAATAAACTGGACATTCAATGGTAGCTTCAATTACACTTTATTATTATAAAAACATGTTTTTTAATTTTAATTTTAAGCACCTTTTATATATATTTTATTTTTTGTATGTGCTCCCTACATTTTTAAAATGATAGATATATATTTATAATATTGTAAAGGGCAGCGGAATAAGTTGCTGCTAAATAAATGCCAAAAATATTATTTATTGTTTCAGTTTGTGAATGCTCCTCAACTCCGTGGTGACCGATAACTAAAATGCCAGAATTGCCATGAAATGAAAGGGACACTCCAGGCACCAAGACCACTTCTGCCCATTGGAGTGGTCTGGGTGCCAACTCCCACCACCCTTAACCCTGCAAGTGTAATTATTGCATTTTAAATAAACTGCAGTAATTACCTTGCAGGGTTAAGTCCTCCTCTAGTGGCTCTCTATCAGACAGCCACTAGAGGGACGTCTGTGTTCTTAGAACACGAAAAGTGTCTTAAACAGCGCTGGACGACCTCATGCTATGTATTGAATAATGCTATCCTATGGGGAGGTCTAATGCACTCGCGCGGCAATTGCCGCGCATGCGTATTAGGTCTCCTCTGCAGGCTGACGTCGGCGCGGGAGGAGCGTGGGCAGAGCCTGATCCAGCACCGAGGGACATCGGCGCTGGATTAAGGTAAGTCACTGAAGGGGTTTTAACCCTTTCAGCAACTTGGGATGTGGGATGGGAGGTAGAGGGGCACTGCAGGGTCCTGCAGTGCCAGGAAAACAAATATGTTTTCCTGGCACTAGAGAGTTCACTTAAAGAACTGTCCTAACCTTTTGTCGTTAAGGGTGTGTTATTTATATTTTCCGGCAATTATTTGATACATGCAGAAAAGTCCATGTAATTTTACTAATATATTAATTTTACTTTAATAGAGTATTTAACCTTAATAATTAAATTATGGATTTGAACTTTTATATGAGTATGTGCTGATAATTAATAGATTTGTAGAATTTAAATTGATTCATTTTTTTCTGCAGTTCTACTCTTTGAAATTGGTTATTAATAGTTTTTTTAAGGGTTGGGCACTTGTGCTTTATGCAAATATATCTTCCACATTAACAATTTGCCTGGACCTGCTGATTAATTTGTTCTCTGCATTGAACATGTTTGGCTCACCTGTAAGTTGGATAAGGATTCCCTTGACATAAATATTATATATGTATAACATTTTCATTCTCACTTCTGGTTAAAATAACCCCATATAGCTAAAGGACAACAGTCACTCCCAAGATTTTAATATTAAGAGACAATGAGACACATGGAGGGGCTGGGGAGGGAAAGAGACACATAGGGGGGATGGGAGAGAGACATATAGAGAGAATGGGAGGAGAGACACATGGAGGGGCTATGGAGGGGGTAATGATATGCATGGAGGGGCTACAGGGTGGATGAGATGCTTGGAGGGGGTGGGGTGGGAGAGACCCATGGAGGGGCTGGGGTGGAATGAGACATATGGGGGAGAATGAGACACATGGAGGGACTGGAGGGGAGGAGAATGAGACATGTGGAGGTGAATGACTGGGGGGGTGAACGACACACATGGAGGGACTGAGGGGGAGAATGAGACACGTAGAGGGACTGGAGAGGCAGAGAGGGAGACACATGGAGGAGCTAAGTAGGAACAATGAGACACTTGGGGGGGGGGGGAGGGGCAGGACAATTTTCCCACTGGGGCACAGTGGTTTCTAGTTATGCCTCTGAAACCAGGGGTTACCTGCCCCCCTTTTTCTTTGAGTTCCTTATATATTTGTACATTAGCTCACATATTCTCTTCTATTGTTTCTATATTTACCCGGATGCTTTTCCAGCATTATGGCTGTAAGAGCAATATGGGAGATGTAGTTCACAAAATTTGGAGTGTGGAAGGTTGCCTACCCCTGGATTAGAACAAAAATAAGTGGTGTGATGTAGCAGAACAGCTGTCCAATTGTGCAGCACCAATATACCATATGAAAACATTACTTTGTCTAACTGTATCCATATCAAGGAACCTAGATTGTGAAGACACCTTGTGCTAGAGATGGCTGCTATGTGGTTGGAGACTCAAATAACTGTATTGTGCTTCACAAGAACAGGATTTTATCTAGAGCTTTGGCAGTGATGGAGAAATGTGTAGCACTGCAAGCAAAAGACAATAGGACACAATGACCTTAACCCCTTAAGGACCAAACTTCTGGAGTAAAAGGGAATCATGACATGTCACACATGTCTTGTGTCCTTAAGGGGTTAAGCAGACCCTGGATAGAGCAATACACTCTGCATATATTATAGTGATGTCACATATAAAAGGGATTAATATGTATTTGCAGTTGATATTTTGTTGAAAAATAGATGCATTGTTATTAAACATCAACATCCAGTGAATTGAAAATAGTATTGCAACATTTAGCCTAATATATATGTATTATCTGAGACTGTTACAGAGTTGGAGTGTATCATAATGTATAACTATGGATTGTCAGGAATTCAACATTTATTCCAAGGGAATTCAATTTTTTTCAGCAAATGGAAGCTGAATCTTTGTTATTCTGGCATAACAATGTAAATTCACTGTACATTTGCTTTGCATTGTTGATTATTCACACATTTGTGAGTAACTCGTCGTGTCAATATAGGAATATATTTTGCTGAGATATCAGAATACTGATTGCAAGCTCTTGGATGTGGGAAATACTCACACCGAAGTTCCTGCATCTTCTGCTTTGCCCCAGTTTTCTAAGATGGATTTGTAAGCTCTCACCAAACCGCGGATTGACTCAGCCAATCGCGATGTGCTGATTACTCTTCATAGTATTGCTGATCTTATCCTAAAAAGTGTATTTTGAGGTTACCGCAAAAGCTCTGGGAATCATAATTAAGTTGTCAGATTTCTGCTGCAAAAAAACAGTAAAACTCTCACTCACAAAAAAACTAAGGAATGATATCAATCATATCAATTACAGCAGTAGTTTTGGAGATAAAAGGTGATCTGGTAGGAAAAAAAGGATGGGAATATAAAGCGAAAGAATTATTTAAAATAAAAAAAAAATCAACACTTAATATAATTAACTGTAACCCAAGTTATACAATTTCTGTGGAACCCCGTCTGTATTAGAATTAATTAGTACATTTGTTTGCTTATATTAATATTTTAAAATAAAGCTCTATGGAAAAGGTTGGCACTATATAAATGCCAATAAGAATAATGATGAGCCCAGGTGCAGGTTATGCAGGCAGTTAGCCCGTTTACTTGGAGGGATCAAGGCAATTGTTGTCAAAATGAATTTTTCCATAAGTTCACATTTCCAGTAGCAATTCATATTTCAATTCAGCAAGCCTTAATTTCCCTCAATTAAATATTAAAAATGAAGACAACAGTGCATTTGCATATGAACTGAATTTTATTAAATATCCACATTAGATTTTTTTTTTTTATCCAATTAAGTTGTTAATGTGAAGTTGGTGATTCAGCTGAAAATTCAGATCTTTATAAATTACCCCATTATATTAAGGCATAGTAAAAGGATAGAGACAGTATCATATCATAATTAGAATTCATTGCTAAAGAGTAACTGGTCAGGAATTTGAAATGAATCCAACAGTGAATTTCAATTTTTAGGCCCAAATTGTCCATGTCAGCTTAAATTTCAGTTTGGATATTTCTACTAAAATTTAAAAATCACTTTAAATTCCCTTTAATCTCATTTCTAGTGAACTCCCCCTTGTCCCCATAGTCTCTTTACATAATTTAACCACCTCTATTATTGTTACATAACACCCCACTTCTCCCCTCGCACCCCAAGGTTGTGGTCAAAATGTTCTAAAAATATTTTATTTTGCTAAGGAGATACATGATGCACGTCTTGATTTGTAAAAAGAAGGGAATTAAAGAACTTCAGAATCCACAAACAAACATTTCTATAGGGAATTAGGGAGGAGGATTTGGTGACCGGGTGGGGAATGTGTAGCATTTGGTGTGATACTGAAACATTTTGGCAAAAAATATTCTATGTCCCTAAAAATGAATAATATCTAAGCATACATAATATCAAGTATTAGTTACAACAGTCACAGGGCATATACTAGCATATACTACTAACAATTGCAAACGTGTAGGAGGATATGGAGGAAGCTAGATAGAAAGCATGGAATTTCTGTCTTGATTACCTAATGGCTTGCCGATGATGTTGCATATTTTTTTAAATGTTTGATTTTTGCTGAGGAGAAAGAGGCTGCAGGTTCCATTACATCTCTGCCTCTCTCTACATGCTAGACGTCAGGTCTGGAGGCCAAAGCTCACATTCAGGAAAGTTTGGAGAATAAAGTGGTCATGTTATAGGCAATGAAAGAACTGTGCGAAGAAAACCTCTTTGTTATTTGCGCAACAATATAACATTGAGGGAAGGAAAGGAAACCTTAAAGGAATACTATAGGGTCAGGAACACAAACATGTATTCCTGACTCTATAGTGTTAAAACCACCATCTAGCCCTCTTGGGCCCCTTTGCCCCCCTAATATGGTGCAATCTTACTTGTTTTAAATTCTGCAGCTGCTGCCGCTGCCCCTGATCTGCCTGTATGCCTGACATAATCAGAAGTGATTCTGTGAGCCAATCACAATGCTTTCCCATAGGGTTGGCGGAGACAGTCAAGGAAGCAGATCAGGGGCAGAGCCAGCACAAGCCAAACACAGCCCTGGCCAATCAGCATCTCCTCACAGAGATGAATTAAATCAATGCATCTCTATGAGGAAAGTTTAGTGTCTGCATGCAGAGGGTGTAGACACTGAATGGCAGAAATGCGCAATGTGCAACACTGCCCCAAAACGCACCTCTAGCAGCCATCTAAAGGGGTGGCCAGTGGAGGTATCTTTAGACTGTAATGTAAACACTGCATTTTCTCTTAAAAAAACAGTATTTACATGAAAAATCCTGAAGGGAATGATTCTACTCACCAGAACAAATGCAATAAGCTGTAGTTGTTCTGGTGACTATAGTGTCCCTTTAAATCACAAGAATCTTGACTGTCAGTATTACTTGGGAAGAAAAATGCAGCATATACTTACATATACATCCAAATGCAACATCAAACCACAAAACTCTAAAATGACCTGCCGATATACAATCAGACTAAACAAGGGCGACAGCATGGCAGCACTTTGTATTGGCCTGACAAAATAATGTTGCACTTTGCTGTTTTAGTGGCATTCCTCGTTCTGTTTTCTATTATAATAGATTAGATTTTTCTTTCCTCTGAAAGGAGGTCACTGGTCAGTTGCTGGCCTTTGATTAATGAGAAATAGTAGCTCCTCCATTAGTCCTGACATATTTAACATGTTGATCTCATGTCCGTACATTCAAGATAGTTCCATAGTCAACATTATTGTTAATACAGACACCTCTGTCTCATTTATCATTGTCAATATTTACATGGTAATCCGTTGGTGTTGGAGCTACAGATAGAACCGAGGAGTGAGTATGGCTTTTCTGCTTTAAGGGATTTGATTTAATTTATAATGCATTGGACTAGGTATGCAACAGTGACATGGAAACGCACAAAACAATCAATATTTATTGCCAGCAAGTTGAGTAAACATTATATCTTTATTGGCTTACCATATTGCATTAGAGCACTAGCATTCAAGACCATTTATACTTTTTTATTCTGACATATACTACGTAAGCTAAAAAAAAATTTCAGTGTGCGGGATTGTATGCAGGCAGGAAATGCAAATAAAAAATAATTTAAAAACTAGGATTAACATAGCAGATTTATGTCAGGGAAAAATGCAAATCCTTTGTTTTTTGCAAATGACATATCCCCTGATGCTTATCCAACCAAAGTCTAGCTGAGCCTCATGGGATTGTACCTCCCAAAGTTAGTCATTGTTGCTTTGAAGTTTGTACATGTGTACGATACAATTATTAGCACAATACTTTAGAACGTTAGAATGTTGATTTCCTTGGCAAAGGTATAATTAGTGACAAGCAATGTAACCACTACAGAGGTAGGTTCCCTAGAGTTTATGCATGTCATCCCAACATTTGTTTGTCAAACCATTTCAAAGTGGTTTGATAAAAAATTAGGTTCTCAGCAGCATCTGGAGATTTACCCATAAATTACACTTCTGCATTGTCGGGGTCGATTTTATACAACCTGGACATCTGTGATTGGCTGAGAGGCCCGGAGGTGGGTTAGTCAAACCTTTTCTTAAAAGGGAATTGTCACAGAGAAACATAACTTTTATTGTTTAGTAGAACGTACTTCGATAATGAATTTGCATTTACATATTTAATTAAAATGTTTGCTTTTCTTTTATTTACAGACGATCTGGGATTTAAATGTGTTTAGATACGGAATATGCACAGCTTACAGATAACTGCAGGTTTTATGGGCAGCTAAAAATAGTTTCTCGGAATTTTGTGTCCTATGCTGCCATTAAATAAAAAGCACATCTAACTTTCTGGCTATAAAATACTATACAATTAGGAATTAAAATGTGTCATGGTAACATAGGTTTTTTTATATGCCGCCATATATATGACAGGTTATGGTCTGGTGATATCACCATTTTTACCATGCACTGATTCTCCATTTAGGACATCAATGAAGCCACGATTGGCCATCCGAATATCCATCAGTGACGAACTGGTATATATATTTTTATAACTACACACATACAGATAATATCACACAAATGATCTGTGAGGTACCCTCTGTGGTTCATGTTATATATCATATCTACAAGTCATTGAGATTGTGATCTCCTTGAAGATACGATGTATAACTGCATATTTTTATATCTGTGACTGATTTTTAATGCAACCATCTTGTGATGTTGTATGCAAATTGTCAGAAATGTTCTTATAGCAGCATGTTTTGTCTTGTTTTCTTGTTCAGTAGTGATGTCGCGAACAAGACATTTTCCGTTCGCAAATGCGAACTTCCGCAAATGTTCGCGAACGGGCGAACCTGGCGAACCACCATAGACTTCAATAGCAGGCGAATTTTAAAACCCACAGGGACTCTTTCTGGCCACAATAGTGATGGGCCCCGAACCCACCAGAGGGGTGGGTGGGGGCCCTAAACAAGAATAAGGGGGGACCTAATGTCCTCCCCCTGGCCCCCACCCCTGAGCGGTGGGTGGGGGCCCTAAACACAAATTGGGGAGGGGGACCTAATGTCCTCCCCCTGGCCCCCACCCCTAAGCGGCGGGTGGGGGCCCTAAATACCAATAGGGGGGAGACCTATTGTCCTCCCCCGGCCCCCACCCCTGAGCGGTGGGTGGGGGCCCTAAATACCAATAGGGGGGGACTTAATGTCCTCCCCCTCGGCCCCCACCCCTGAGCCACGGATAGGGGCCCTAAATACCAATAGGGGGGACCTATTGTCCTCCCCCCGGCCCCCAACCCTGAGCGGCGGGTGGGGGCCCTAAATACCAATGTGGGGGACCTAATGTCCTCCCCCCGACCCCCACCCCTGAGCGGTGGATGGGGGCCCTAAATACCAATAGGGGGGGGACCTATTGTCCTCCCCCCAGCCCCCACCCCTGAGCGTCGGGTGGGGGCCCTAAATACCATTAGAGGGGGACCTATTGTCCTCCCCCCCGGCCCCCACCCCTGAGCGGCAGGTGGGGGCCCTAAATACCAATGGGGGGAACTATTGTCCTCCCCCCGGCCCCCACCCCTGAGCGGCGGGTGGGGGCCCTAAATACCAATGGGGGGGACCTATTGTCCTCTCCCCGGCCCCCACCCTTGGGGGCCCTAAAAAAAATGTTGTCGTCCCCCAGGTGACTAGGGGTCCCCAAACCCCTAGTCACCCCTTCCCCCCCCAATAAAAATGATCCCCCTACCTACCCCCCTCACCCTAAAAATAATGATGGGGGGACATTTAACTAAGAGCCTGTAAAAAAAAAAAAAACTTACCATTTAATGTTTTCTTTCTTCTAAAATCTTCTTTTGTCAGCCCCAAAAAAGGGCAAATAAATATCCATAATAACCGATGGCATCTTCAATGGCAGGAAGACCCTGGAGTATGATTGCTGATGGCTGCAGGTTGTCAACTTGTTGCCTTCACTCCCTCACTCTATGCTTGTAATACAGGGAGTGATTTATGTGAAGCAGCTGCTGGCTCAGCAATAGCACAGATGTGAGAAGACAAGTTCCTTCACGAAGACTAAAGACATCCCTCCAGGTTGGGAACTAGAACATATTATTCAATTTTGTTTATCACTATCACGTGTCATCATGAAAATACAGATTGCCCACAGCTTGTTAGGACTGAGTTTTAAAACCCAGCTTTGCCATCGCTGCTCAGAGGATGATCAGTAAAACACATCCAACTGAATATCCATTGAAGTGGTTATTTTTCTACATTTACTTAAATCTTCCCTCTTTAGGCTAAATCTAGTGGCATTTTGTGATGATTAAGTTAGTCACTGTGATGTGGCAGGTGCTAGTATTTGCGCTAAAGAGTTTTTTTAATAGCGCTTTCTAAAGAGCTTTCCAATTTATTCCAAAATGTTAGAAAAAACTCTGTACAACAATTCCCATAGACTTAAATGGTGACTTCTTTAGATAATTCATTTGATTAGATGGAGATTTTTTCTTATCAACTTATCTGCAGGCATGGCATATCTGCTATTATGGTGATTGCCATCGCCCCACAACTGTTTTGTTTGTTTACTCCTTTGTTTACTCCTTGGATTTTGAGCATTCATCCCATTGTTGGGATAATTTTAAGGTGGAAGAATGAATGTTGTCACCTCCCTAAGAGGAGCGTCGGTAGCAAATCTCTGTTGCATATACAGTTCCATTGGACCTGACAACAGGTATAACGGCCAATATGGTCCAGTGCATGGAGTAAGTGGGTTGCCTATATATTCCCATATAATGCACCGGCATTGCTGTTTGTGCTCAATTGTGCAACCTCTGCCAGACAGGTAGCCTGTCATAATCAGAAGTGATTCTGTGAACCAATCACAATGCTTTCCCATAGGGTTGGCTTAGACAGTCAAAGAGGCAGATCAGGGGCAGAGCCAGCATGATTCAAACACAGCCCTGGCCAATCAGTATCTCCTCATAGAGATTAATTGAATCAATGCATCTCTATGAGGAAAGTTCAGCCAGCATTCTTCAAGTCAGCTTAGTGGTTAATTTTAATATTGGACAAGCTTTACATTATATTATTTGGGTTGTCATCTACAACATATCTAAAATTATAGCACCTTTGTCCAACAATTCCAACGGTATCGATGGTAAGTTCTGGGATCATATTGAATCCACATTGCTAATGATACTTCACTGCTAAGGGACTGTCCAGCTACATCTAAAACAGATACAGAACATTCTGTTTAAATGAGAACAAGGCTGTTTTCCAGACTACACTATGAAACAAGAGCTGGAGATAAAGACTCATTGAGAAAGCCCTTCTCCCTCTTGGCAGTTTTCCCTAGAGGTCCAGTTCCATTCACGTTTCATGTGTAAAAATGGATGAAAGGATGTCACTGTTGAGAACATGAGGCAAGTCTCTGCATGTGGCAAATGTTTTTAAAGGAGCAGTGCAGGAGAAATAGCACCAGCTCTTTATACTGAAAAAATCTTTATACATTTTTTCAAAGTTTTTAGAATTCATGATTAACTTTAGTGCAGGTCCAGATTTTGGATCCTTGCGCTACAATCCCAGAAGATAAACAGAATTATATTCTCATAAGTAAAGAGTGAACATTGAAGAACCTTTCAGTCCATATGGGAGTGCCCTACCTTAGTGGCTCCCAATTGTTTTTGGACCAAAGAACAAAAAAACATCCAAGGCACACCAATATACATTCTTATAGCCAAGTTGTCTTTCCTAATTAATTTCAAGATGGGAATCCTAACTTTAATGCTGAAAATTACTAAATCAGCTCTGTCTCTCATTGGATCCCTCAGCTGCCAGCAGAAGAATCCTTGTCTCTTGCCCTCTGATATCCCCTAAACCTTTTTAGGTACTGGGACTGGTACAACTTGCCCTTTTTAAATGTAACAGTCCTGCTTTTAAGGTGCCACTATCTTAAAGTGTCTAGTGTAAGATAGTGGTACCTAGAAATGCTACCCTTCGCTGGGCTTGCACGTTTAATCATGC